>NC_043704.1:147504865-147604145 GCF_006229205.1 Suricata suricatta
GGGAAAAACCCAAGACACACTTCCTAGGGGAAAAAAAAACAGCATGTAATTTCTGTCCCTGATGGAATGTATTAAATAAGCAAACACCCCCAACAAGCAAAACAAGTACTACAATGTAAAAATATTAAAAAAAAGAAAACCTTCTCACATATATAAATGAAAGATTGCACACAAAGAACTCACATCTTTTCAAGCTTCAATAGTAAATATTCTGCTACTAAGTATTAAATAGTGCATGGTTTGCCCAAGCTAAGATGAAACCACATCATGAATCAATAAGTATTTTGCATTTTCTTTCATAATTGCATATGTTAAAAAATAGTGTTATATTCAAAAATAAATACATAAATTTTAAAAAAGAAAGAAATAGAAAATATGAATAGACCAATTACTAGTAAGGAGTTTGAATCAATGGTCAAAATCTGCCAATGAAGGAAGCCCAGCACCAGATGGTTTCAGTGATGAATTTAAACAAACATTAAAAAATAATAATACCAATCTTTCTTAAACTAAAAAATGCAGAGAGAGAATATTACCCAACTCATTTATGATATTTATTAGCATTATCCTGATACCAAAGGCAGATAAGGACACTAATAGAAAAGAAAACTACAGCCCAATATCCCTGATAAATATACGTGCAAAAGTTCTAGAAAAAAAAATACTAGCAAGCCAAATTCAGCAGCACACTAAAGGGATCATTCACTGTGACCAGTGTGACTTATCCCTGGGATGCAAGGATGGTTCAACATATGCAAATCAGCTAATGTGATACAAGGTTTTGAAAGAAAATAATCATATAATCATCTCAGTAGATGCAGAGAAAGTATTTGACAAAATTCAGTATCTGTTCATGATGAAACACTTAAATTAGGAATAGAAGGTGGGACGCCTGGGTGGCTCAGTCAGTTGAGCATCCAACTTCGGCTCAGGTCATGATCCCATAGTTTGTGGGTTTGAGCCCATGATAGGCTCTGTGCTGACAGCTCAGAGCCTGGAGCTGTCAGAGTCTGTGTCTCCATCTCTCTGCCTTTCCCTTGCTCACTCTCTGTCTCTCAAAATAAAGACATAAAAAATTTAGGGGAAAAAAGGAATAAAGGAACATATCTCAACATGATAAAGGCCATGTATGACCAGCCCACAGCTAGCATCATATTCGATGGTGAAAGTTTGAGAGTTTTTCCTCTAAGGTCAAGAACAAGACAAGATGCCCACTCTCACCATACCTATTCAACAAAGTACTGGAAGTTCCATCTAGAGCAATCAGGCAAGAAAAATAAATAAAAGGCATCAGAATTAGAAAGGAAGAAGTAAAATTGTCTCTATTTGCAGATGACATGATCTTACATATAGAAAATTCTGAAGACTCAAACCAAAAACTGTTAGAACTAATCAACAAATTGAGTAAAGTTGCAGGATGCAAAATTAATAGATGAAAATTAGTAACATTTCTATACGCCAAAAATAAGTGAATTTTCTGAAAAAGAAATTGATCCCATTTACAACAGCATCAAAATAAAGTTCTTAGGAATAAATTCAACCAAGGAGATGAAAGATCTGTACTCTGAAAATAGCAAGACATTGATGAAAGAAACTGAAGACACAAATACATGGAAACATATCCTATGTTCTTAAGTTGAAAGAATTACTGTTGTTAAAATATCCATATACTAAAAGCCACCCATAGATTCAATGCAATTCTATCAAGATTCCAATGGCATGTTTATAGAAATAAAAAGAATACACCTAAAAATTGATATAGAGCCACAAAAGACCCCAAATAGACAAAAATAAAATTTAAAAAAATCCTGAGAAAGAAGAACAAAGTAGAAGGCATCACACTTCTTGCTTTTAAGCTGTAATGTAAAGCCATAATAAATAAAATAGTATGGTACTGGCATATAAACAGACAAATGGACCAATGGAATAGAATTAATACCACAGAAATAAACCCAAGCATATACAGTCAAGTACTATTTGACAGAGGGGCCTAGAATCCTCAATGGAGAAAAGAGAGTCTTTTCAATAAATGGTACTAGAGAAACTGGATATTCACACATGAAAGAATAAAAGTCACCCCTATCTTAACAGCACTCACAAAAGTTAACATGAAATGGGTTAAACATTTAAATAGAAGACACGAAGTCATTAAACTCTTAGAAGAAAACATAAAGAAAAACTCCTAGACATGGGTCTTGGTAATGATTTTTGGAAATCCCACCTAAATCACAAGCAACAAAATAAAAAATAAATAAATGGCACTACATGAAACTAAAAAGGTGCACAGCAGAAGAAACCGCTAGAAAAGTGAAAAAACAATCTTCAGGATGGGAAAAAGATATTTGCAAATCATATATTGCAAATCATATAAATCATATGGGGTCAATATCCAAAATATACCCCCAAAAATGCATACAACTCAATAGCAATAAAATTATCTAATTAAAAAGTGGGTAAATGCTCTGAATAAACATTTTTCCAAAGAAGATATACAAATGGCCAACAGACACATGAAAAGATGCTTAACATCACTGATCATTAGGCAAATGCAAATTAAAATCAAAATGAGATTATCACCTCACACCTATAAGAATGGCCATTACCAAAAGGACAAAAGATAACAAATGGTGGCAAAGATTTAGAGAAAAAGGAACCCTTGTGCACTGTTGGTGGGATTGTACACCATGGAAAACAATATGGAGATTCCTCAAAACAATTAAAAATAGAACTACCATATGACCTAGCAATTCCATTTTTGAGAAGATATCTAAAGGAAACAAAAACAGTAACCTGAAGAGATATCTGCATCACCATTTTTATGGCAGAATTATTTACAACAGCCAAGACATGAAAGAAATCTAAAGTGTCCACCAATCGATGAACAGAACATTGTGTGTGTAAACACACACACACACACACACACACACACAGTGGAGTATTACTTGACCACTTTTAAAAAAGAGGATATCCTACCATTTATGACAACATGGATGGACCATGAAGGCATTATGCTAAGTGAAATACTGTATGAAAGAGAAATACCGTATGATCTGACTTGTTTGGGAATCTAGTAATTATTTTTACAATTTATTTTATTTATTTTGAGAAAGAGAGAGTGCAAGTTGAGGATGGGCACAGAAAGAGAGAGAATCTCAAGCAGGCTCCCAGATATCAGGACAGAGCCCATGCAGGGCTCAAACTCACAAAACTGTGAGATCATGACCTGAGCTGAAATTAAGAGTTGGACACTTAACCAACTGAGCCATCCAGGTGCCCCTGGAATCTAATAATTAAACAACACCAAAATTCTAGCAAAAGAGATCATATTTGAGTTACCAGAGCTGGGGCCAGAACAGGGGAAATTGGAGGAAGGAGGTCAAAAGGTACAAATTTCCAGTCATAAGTAAGAACTGGGGATATAAAAATTTTTTAATGTTTATTTTTGAAAGAGCAGAAGAGAGACAGAGCACGAGCAGGGGAGGGGCAGAGAGAAAGGGACACACAGAATCCAAAGCAGGCCCCAGGCTCTGAGCTATCAGCACAGAACCCAATGCAGGGCTCAAACCCACAGACAGTGAGATGATGACCTGAGCCAAAGTTGGACACTCAACTGACTGAGCCACCCAGGTGCCCCAAAGATTGGGGAGATAATGGACCATATTATGATTGTAGTTAACTTGGCTGAAAGATATATAGGAAAGTTGTTGAAAGAGTAGATTTTAAGAGTTCCCACCAAAAAGAAAAAATTTCTTTCTTTTTTTTTTTTGTGGGGGGTGGATTGAAACTAAATGACATGATGGATACTAAGCAAACCAATTGTGGTAATCACTTCACAATACATGCAAATCCAACCATTATGTTATATGTCAACTCTGTGCAGTGATGTATGTCAATTATTTCTCAATAAAATCAGAAAAAGAATTTTTAAATGTAAACCATATAGTAGTACATATAAGTTTGAAACATATAATGTCATCATATTCAACTTGAATTCAAGACATTAACTCTTTGCCTTGTCCTCCAAAGCTTTTATCAGTTCTTACCTGAACCACTGAACCCCATTTCTTGCCACTCTCTTCCAAATGTGCTCTCCTCTACCCACTCTGGTTTCTTTCCCACGGTCAGAAACATGCTCCCCTCTATAGCTTCATGTGGCTTTTTCCTCATCTGTCAAATCTCATGTTAGAGAGGCCATGCTTTACCACACAAAGTAACAGCACTCATACATTTATTTTCTATTGCTATACCTTATTCCTTTTTTTCCGTGGTACCAGTCAAAAAACCCTGAATAATTAATTTTGTTCTGCCTATATTTGTTCATTTTCTATCTTCATCATCATATGGGCGGTATTATAAGAGCAACACTATGTCTGTACTTGGCACATGGTGCACACTATATAGCACATTGTTCAGATCCAGTAAATATGTATGGCCTTTAGAGACCACTAAAGAGGTCTAGCAGGCAGTGTGTGCCATATTTGTATGTGTCAGGGGCTTGATCCAAGTAGAGAGAAAGAAAAGAGGCCTTGACAAAACAGGATGTGGTTTGGGGATATTTAATTATCTCCAGAAGCTGGAGCCCACCCTCCTTCCACCAGGGAAGACTGGTGTTTTCATGCTTCACATAATTAAAGGGGTTGGGGCAAAATCATGCCAGGAGGTGTTAGATCCCCTCTCTAGAATCTTCTCTTTTCTCCCCTAGGAACTTCATGTCCCTATACCCTATTATTTCAGCTATTTTGCCAAACCTTGAGGTTCATGATGACAAGGGTTGCTCTATTTCTGTAAGGTCAAAGGCTAACTCAAGGTCTGATCAGGAGTAGTTGCTAAAAATATGTTTGTCAAACTGAACAAAATATAAAGTCACTATTTCCAAAGAGTCCTATTCCAAAGGATGATACAGGGGTCAAGAGGAATCCAGGAACCAGCAATGTCAGAACAATTAGTAAGAATGAAACTGTAACACCTAGCAAGTCTTGAACTTCAGACCAGTAAACAAAAATTCAGATTTAAAAAAAAAAATAACTCATTGTCTGAAAAAATTTTAACAGGTCTAAAATTTTTCATACTCATAGAGCAAATAATAATTGAAACAATCTGGTTTCCTAACTTCAAGAGGGTCTTATCAAGTTCTACAAATAAACCTATTCCAGGTTGTGTTTAAAAAAAAAAATGATCCCACTGTGGCAAGAAAATGGAGCCCTATGAATCTTAGTAATGTCAGGAGCCAACCAGTGCATTGAATAGGAACCTGATTGGAAAGACTGAAAAAGAAAATCCGGTTGATTTAATCCTTGTATATGACAGAAGTTGGATTTTCTTAGCCCAATTGTGCTCTGTGGGTATCTGACAAGTCTAAACTGCCAGCTTAAAGGCATTCAATAAATTTCAAGTTGTTTCTATGTCAAAGGGTTGAATTTAGACAAACTGTGTTGACTTGAAATTGGACAGCTGGAATTTGTATTTTCAGCTGTTGGAAATTTCAGTGCAGATTTGACAAGTATTGATGATCCTTTATTGACATGAAGCATTCGTACAAATCATGGGATTCTATAAAGTACCATTCTTTTCAACTTTTATTTGATGTTTTCTGCTTTTAAGAAAGCCCACTTTTTTAAATAATTTTAACTATTCTGAATAATCTTAAGAATAGAAGATAGAATAAATTGGTAACTAAGTCAAGGTTCTGTGTAGCCTAGAATAAGCTAAACTTGTAATGAGGCCATTATTAATGTTAACTTCCACAATAGATGTTTTCTGGGCACCTCACAAATTGCATAATTTGTCTTCTGTTCCTAAGTTCAATTTCCAGGTCTCACGGTGTCATCTGTGAGGTAGGAGCTGTGATTACAAACAGCATCACTACATTCTGACTATGGCACAGGTCAATGCTACTTTTAGAAAGCCAGAGAGAGTGGGGCTAGCAGTCTCCTCTCCATAATATCTACACATTAAGCAAGGCTTGTTTGCTCCTGTTGAATAGTCTCCCAGACACAAATGTTTCCTTTGGGGAGTTCTTTTCCACCTCTTCCTGAAACATGAGTCTCTGAGGAAGGCTGAGATTAATAGCGCATCAGGTTATGCTTAATCTTCTCCCAATATTTCATTTTGCTTTAATCCTATAACATTTGCATTTCTGAAATTAGGGTATCTGATGCATTGGAGTGGGACCCAGAGGCCTCATTTAGGTTAGATTTATTATCTACTAAATGACTTTCTTAGCAGATCTCTTTATCTCTCTGTGTCTGCCAGCTCATCTCAATGCTCTATCTTGAACAGATTCTATTATATAAAAATTTATTATTACTTTTTTTTTAGATCTTCTACACAGCTCTCAGATACTTTATTGTTAATAGTAAACCCTGACTGACACACTACAACACAATTAGCAGAGATGTGAAAGTACCTACTTGTGAACGAATATCTGTAAGAAGTTTTGACTCTCCAAGTCTCCCCAAATCCATGGTGTTAGAGATTTCAGTATTGTCTCCAGATTTTTTTTTCCAGGCCCAAAGAACCAAATTCCTACCATAAGGTGACAATGATAAGAGGTATATTTCTTAACTCAATCCCACGCATGGGCAAAGAATAATGGAAACACAAGTTAGGAAAAGAGGTTTGGGTCTTAGGTAAAGGAAAAACATAGAAAGTTGTGTTTAACATACATAATCAAAGAAAGAGTTAAGAAATTGTCAACTGTGAGAGGAATTAGAGGCGATCAAAAAAAGCCCAAGGAACAAACAAAGAAGTGCTACCCAGTAGCAGCTAATCAGCTTTCTGATTACCTATGGCTCAACTAGTCAGTAGGCCAATTCCACCGATGATGTAAAGCAGGTGGGTTTGGAATTTCAGAATAGGTTAGCACATCAAGCGGCCCCATGACTGAGTGCAGTAGGGTACAGAAACCTATATGTGGTATCGGTAGACAGAGTTGAGGATGGTGATGTAGATAGTGGTGAAGATGGAGATGAAAATGGGTATGGGGTAAACATAAGAAACGGGGAGAGGGCTAAGGAGGGAAGGACTAATCTGATCAACATCAACTGTAGGAAGGCAGGATGAGGCAAATCTTTGATTGGGAGGTCTGAACCATGATCAAGAACATAGGACAGAGTCTAGTTCCAAAATAGAATATTCTGGAAGGAGCTAGTCAGAATATCAGCAGAAAACAAATGAATTATTGCTCTGAGCAGGGCTCCTGACCTAGCAGGGAAATCAGAGTGCCATGGATAAGATGAGGCTGAAATCAAGGCTTTCTTTATAGACCAAAAAGGCGGGGCTTGAATATGAACCCTACATCTACCAGGCACAACCACAGCATAGCTGCACAGCTAGCTCAGGATTAACTACTAGAAGACTGCTCTGTGTCAGGCCAGGGTATACTCAAGACATGGGCATGCTGAGCTGGAAAGTTGTAAAGGAGAGGCACACAAGTGTGAAGCGTGTGTGTGTGTGTGTGTGTGTGTGTGTGTGTGTGTGTGTTTATATATATCCATCCTCAGACATTCTGTAGGACAACCAAGTCATGAAATCTGTTTCACACTAGGCTGGAACATTATCCAGAAAAAACACCCTAAAACATGTTTACCTGCTGTGTATATCTACCCTAAGGTTACAAATAATTCTTAACAACTATAACCGGAAACCATTTGTAACTTCATTTTGCTTCTGATGAAGCAGACGATGATACACACGGATTAAACTAATTTTAAAAATGTGCGCAAAAATATGAACACATTTGGAAAAAAAGGACTTTCAAAGATTTAAAATGGAAATCTTCACTGGTTTTTATTTCTGGGAACAATGGAAGACTCTCACGGTATGGCATGCATGTGTGTGTGTGTGTGTGTGTGTGTGTGTGTGCACGCAGGAATTGGAACCTAACTTGGAGTTAAATTCTGTTGAGCATCTAGATGAAAACAAAATATGGCTTGGGTCTCAAATGGAATACACATTTTCAAAGGCTGTCAGTATTGGAGCAAAGCAGATCTGCCAGATACACAAAAATGAATTATTTGTTCTGTGTGTGTGTGTGTGTGTGTGTGTGTGTGTGTGTGCGTGCGCGTGCTCATCACAATATGAAGTCAATGTCTGTTTGCCCGTTTATCTAAGCAAATACACTTATAGATGACTAATGGAAGACTAAGATACAAAGATGGGAAAAAGATGTATGCTATGTGTAAGAGGAAAGGAAACATCAAACACAAAGAAAGAAGCAGAACCTATGAGGGAAACTAGAACAGAAAGAAGGGGACTCACACCCCCAAATTGTTAACAAAAAATTTTGTTTGCAGTGTCATATTAAGGATGTGTGGCTGCTGCTCTTTGTGACATTCAAATGACAGCAAACGGACAGACTTCCAGTCAGTCCACCTTAATGGTTCAGCCCTTACGGACATGCATTCCTCCTGTATATCAAGGCTTTTGATGGAGTGACAAAAGCAGAAGTCTTTTGTGGTCCTTTATGGCAACACTTATTTTAAGAAACTAACAGTTAGAAAATTGAACTGGTAGAAATCCAAAGAACAAAATGTGTTCACTTTCCTCTGTTCCCTGCTGCTTCAAATAGGAAGTCTTCAAGGGCATGAAGAAGGAGCAAGTGGATTTTTAAGAACAAAGTGCTTTTCTCTCATTGATAGAGATTAACATGCAGCTCAGACTTCAGGGTCACTTTGGGTTAGAGTCCGGTTTCTCTAATACGAGGTATTCACCTCCTCCTGGGAAACATGCAAATAGGGTAGGTGACCAAGCAGCTATGAAAGACAGTACCACCACGTCTAGCAAAGTGGTAAGCACCACCCGCCCACCAGCTCCCATGCAATCACCAAAGTTAACTCAATGCCAGGGACACTGCTAAGTTCTACTGAAGAGCCAGGTGACTTAAGGAAAGAAAAACCCATTAAGAAACCACATAGTCCATCTCTTGGCTTGGGCACACACATAATCAAATTTCAGAAAGCCAAGATCTCTGTATTTAAGATACCCATCAGATACCTTCATGCCCAGAGAAGCATGTTAAAGGAAACTCATGCTACCCTTCTGTGCCTCAGTTTCCTCATCAGTAAAGGAAAAATAATAATCCTTATGCATTAGAGGAGCCATAAATGTTAAAGGAGACTATTTACCTTTTGTGAACGATGTTTTACCAAAGCTAGATAAAGATGGGGGCTTCTATTTTCTCCCACTATACTTTACCTTCATAATACAAATCCACAGAAATCAAAGAATTGGGGGGTGCCTGGTGGCTCAGTCAGTTAAGCATCCAGCTTCAGCTTAGATCATGATCCCACAGTTCGTGGGCTTGAGCCCCGCATCGGGCTCTGTGCTGACTGCTAGCTCAGAGCCTGGTGCCTGCTTCAGATTCTGTGTCTCCCTCTCTCTCTGACCCTCCCCTGCTCACACTGTCTCTCTCTGTCTCTCAAAAATAAATAGAAAACATTAAAAAATTAAAAAAAGAAATCAAATAATTGGTTCTTTCACTTATTCAAAAGTAGCTCTTTCCAAGATTTAAGGATAAGAAACTGCTGGTGCAATAAACTTTTAGTCTATGGTCCTACTCTGACTTTGTGACTGTCTCCCACGTGAAGGAAAAGCGTCTAACACCATTCTATGTTTGGCACGGGAATCTGAATCTGCCCACGAGAGACATCTCACCAGCTTCCCAAATCCATCTCTACTAGGAAGTCTCAGTAAGACCTTGGACAGTTACTCAGTTGTTATCATTTTCTCCTTTAGTTTCTAATTCTCCATTCAGAGTATTCTCTGAAGGAAGAACAAATGAACCTTTTTACTATGAAAATAACTTTGGAAACCTAAGATTCAAATCAAATTCAAAGTCATGGTTTTGTCATGGTAAAATTACGTGAGAAGACTGTGTTAGCGAGTCCATCACCATGGCTGCACGCCTGGCACAGACCTCTTTCCCAGGCACTGTGAGAAATACCATACCAAGAAAAGACACCGATGTCTTCTAAACACGTCTTACAGAGCTGGCCTCCTGGCTTTTGCTGTTATAAAGTGTCAGCCTAATATTCTCCATCTTTCAATGAGAGGATGAACATAAAATGAGCAGCTCTAAGTACAAACCTCTGCATTATGTGTAAAACATGTTCAAAGTCAATGCCTCTCACCATTAGTCAATGGGTCTTTATGGAAACTCCCACCCAGCGAGTGATCTTCCAGGTATAAACCTGGGAGAGTGTGCATATTCCCATGAAGGAGAGACCATTGTTCTTTGTTAGAAAGAAGTCACCCATAAAAATGAGACCTGTCTTCTTTCTCTGTGCCACCAGGAAATCTAAAGTGAAGGCTTGTGCCCACTGTTGCCTTTTCTAAGCTTATTATTACTTTCCCTTTCTCTCCCTGTCTTTATGATCCTTCTGTCATTGTCCTTACTACCTAACACAGGGGCTGCTTACAGATTTATGGCATGTTTTAAAAGACCTTCACATACATATAATCAAAAATTAATGCCCAGGAGGTAAACTCCAAAATTCCCAGTAGCATTCCAGGGCCTTCATGATCTGTCCCAACCACCCTGCATAATCTCCAAATTATAGACACATTGATTTTCTAGTAGATTTTTTAATTTACCAGGTTGTTGATACCAACGTCCTTTGCTCTCACTTTTCTCTCTCCACTCCCATACTCCCATCTTTAACAACTTACCCTTTTTTCTGTGGCTCCTATCAAGTTTTCTGTAAGAGTACTCTATGATGGTCCTGAACAGAATTGGGCATTTGGGGTTTTTTTGTTATTGTTCTGATTTTTGTTTTTAAACCCTCTGAGATCTTACTGCATATTAAAATTTTCTATGATGTGTTTAATGTTCCATATAACTGTCTGTAGTTCTTTGTTCTTCCCTTTCCTGGACGAGAAAGTCTTTGAGACATGGACTATGTCTTTGCATCTTTTGTCCCCTAAATCCTCCATACTCAGGGGAGGCTAATAAAACAACCACAAAGATGACTACAGTAACAATAATAACAATAGAAACATGTAGGTAGTAGTAGGACTGAATGAATGATTGAATGAATGAGCAAGCAAGTGAATGGAGTACCACCATAACACCTAGTTCAAAAACAACAACAACAGCAAAAGCAACTATGGAAGGCTGCAGTGTGTTTCAAGAAAACATGTGGATGAAATTGAATTATCAGTGATGAGTGAAGATGCATTCACTTGTATTTAGGAATTTTGTCAAAGAGAAAGACATATCCAAGGAAATAAATGATCATCCCAAGGTAATTTTACTGAAAACAAGAGCATAGGATAAGGGAGGGAGCAGGCATGAGGAGTAGTAAAAGCAATCCTTTATACCAGTGGGAAAGAGGTGACGTTAGCATGCATGAAAGTCCTGCCATGCTCTGAGAAATGAGCCATGGTTTTCACATGTTAACTCAACCAATTCTCACTTCAGCTTAAAAAGAAAAAAAAAAAAACCAGTATCATCATCATCATCATCATCATTATTTTAAAATTCTGGCAAAACCCTCTGTATTTTGAAAAGTATGCCATGTGTATATGGAACAAAGCCATCCACTGGACTGCTTTTTATGATAGATCTACCGTGGAATACTTCAGGTACCTTGTAGTAATGGGGAAATGTTATGATTTCTTGAACACTTACAGCTAAAAACTCACATTACTTTACTTAGAAGCTTCAGATAGGTTTAGAGCCAAATGGGTAATATGCCCCAAAACCATATTTTTAGAAGCTATAGGAAAAATAGAGGTCACTTGGTAAGGAGGTTAAATGGAATAAACAAGATCAGGATCGGGGCGCCTGGGTGGCTCAGCTGGTAAAGCGTCTGACTCCAATTCAGGTCATGATCTCATGGTTTGTGAGTTCGAGCCCCACATTGGGCTCTGTGCTGACAGCTCAGAGCCTGGAGCTGCTTTGGATTCTGTGTCTCCCTCTCTCTCTGCCCCTCTCCCATTCATGCTCTGTTTCTCTCTGTCTCAATAATAAGTAAACATTAAAAATTATATATAAAAAAACAAGATCAGGATCTTCACATACCAGCAGTCTTAGGTCAGATTCCTCTGACATTATTCATTTGCTCCTTGGGCACCTTCACAATCATCGGGCATCTGCTGTATACCAACACTGAATCCACAAGGGAATAAAAGGGACACACGTCCCCGCCTGTATGCAGCTTACTCCTCTCTGGACTTGAAGTACTTTGTGCTTATTTCATCTGGTATACAGGTTTCTCCCAATATCTGAAAGTAGAGCATTCCTACCAAACCTTTCATAACCTGAAATGGTGTGAAGCAAAAAAACAATTAACATTAACATAGATGAAAAAAAACTTTTTGAGCCTTCCCCTGAGCCAACAACCAACCTCTGTCAGGCTTTTCTGGTATGTTAGGACCCATCTCGCTAACGGATGCGCAAAATAACACGAGATAAAGCATAGATGCTCACAGACACAGTTCAAAGCTCTGGCGGCTGGATACTGAGATGCTGAGTACAGATCGCAGGGAAGGAGCTGGGCGGGGCCACTCTGCCGCTCAGTGCACGCCATTCTGTAATGGCCCCCTACACAGCAAAGGCTATTTTCGCATTAGCCTTAAAAGTGAAAATCCTCTTCAGATTTCCTTCAGTTAGAGACAACATAGACTAATGTAAGCCTTCCATAAAAGCAAAGTGGCATAATGTGAACTTCCGACAAGCAGGGAGGTACCTGTATTTGCTTTCAGAGTTTGGGCAGAATATTCTAGAAAAAAAACTCATTCAAATCTGATTCCTTAGTCTACCAATAAACAATAGAGAACAAATAGTAAGTACAAGGGGTAATATAATTTTGTAGTAGCTAAATAGTGATAGGTTTTATGAGAAAGGGAAGTTGTAAAGTAGGATAGGAAAGAAGAGATTAGGGATGATGGTCTGGTGGCATTGTTATATTAGGGTACAGTAGGAGCCCCTCCTTATCTGTGGAGCATGTATTCTGAGACCCCCAGTGGCTACCCGAAACTATGGCTAGCACGGAATCCTATATATACTATGGTTTTGTTCATACCTAAGATAAAGTTTAATTTATAAATTCACTAATAATAAAATAGAGCAATTACGACATGTTGAAATATGTTATGTGAATATGGTCTCTTTCTTTCTGAAAATACCTTACTGTGCAGGTCTACCATTCTCCTTGTGGTGGCATGAGATGATCAAATGCCTACACGAGATGAAATAAGACGAGTGACATAGGCACTGTGACATAGCATTAGGCTATTATTGACCTTGACCTTCTGATGACCCTTCAGAAGGAGGAACATCTGCTTCCAGAATACACTTGATTGTGGGTAACTGAAACCACAGAAAGCAAACCCATGGATAAGGAGGGACCCCTATGTTCAGGGCTGTTCTCCTGGAAAGGCAGTCACATCAGAGGGAACTCGTTCAGAGAAGACCTATGGCAGGAACATGCCTGGTGCCTGGGGTTTGGCAAGGAAGCCTGTGTGGCTGAGGGAATAACATGAAAGGACGGTATTAGGAGGTGGGGGAGTGTGAGGGGAACTGGTTTCAGTTCTGTGTGAAACTGGCAGCCATTGGAGAGTTTTGAGCAGAGAAAGTTACTAGAAAGAAACTAGAAAGAGCAGAGTTTTGATTTATACTTAAAGAGTTCTCCATGGCTGCTGTGTTGAGCACACTACAGTCAGGGAGGGACCAGAGGAGAGCCCAGGAGCTCTATTTCTGTGATTCTTATCCCAGGGAGAAATGACACTGTCCCAGCCCTGGGCAGTGTTAGTGGAGAAGGTAACGACTGGTCCAACTCCATACATTTCTGAATATTTCGAAACTGGTGACAACAGATTCAGATATAGAGTGTGAGAAAAAGTGGCTTCAAAGATTGGGGGACTGAGCAGATGGAAAGACAAAATTGTCAAAACTGAGAAAAGAAAAGCTGAGGGCTAGGAGGAAGGTCAAAGCTGTCGCATGGAAGGTTCTTCCAAACCTCTAAGGGGGGAACACAGGTGCAGTGTGGAGTGTGAGGAGACAAGACGCTGGTTGGTTCACATGTTGTTTGGGGGTTTTCAGCATTTAAAAGGTAATTAAATGTATTGGACCAGGTGAGATCACCTAGCAAATGGCAGTAGATGGAGAAGAAAAGATGCCCAAGTACTGAACTCTGGGGCACTCTACACTGAAAAGGAAGAATCACAGTAAAGACTTAGGAAGAGTTGCACTGAGATATATGAATTAAAAGAGTGCAAGAGACAAAGAAAGAGAGAGTCAGAGACAGAGGGCAGGGTCCTGTAAATCAAGCAAAAAGCCGTATCATCAAGGTAGAGGGAGAATTCAGTTTGGCAAGTCACCTGCGAGTGATGTGAAAGTGGTCCTTAGCGACATTAATGAGAACAGTTTCCGAGGGCTACGTGCACATGTACACGTGTTATAGGTGGTGATGGGGTTGTTAAGGTGTGATTACAGGGAGCTAAAAACCAAAAGAAGAAAAGAATTATAGATGGTGAGTTTAACAACTACTTCAAGAAGTTTTGCTAAAAGGAAGCAAATAATTGAGGGGTGGTTGGTGGTGCACATTCATTGTGCCTCCAGGAAACAGAGACAAGGACAGAATTAGAAGGCGAGGGGTTCATGGGAGCAATACCCATGAAATATGAGGGGGAATAATGAGGTAGAAAGAGCTCTCAGGCTGTTAGGCTATGGTGCAGGCCTGAGGCCTACGGAAGGAGAGGCAGGAGAAGGAGTATCAGGTAATAGAGACTCTGACTATGGTGTGGCTCTTGGAAGGCCATAGCCAGCCTGGCAGAGAACTCTGGTGAAGTGACCTAAACAAGAGTCCTGCATTGTGCACAAGTGCCTAGGCCCCAGCAGCTAAGTCACTACCTAGGGTCTACGTGAGAAGAGAACACCTTGGGCTCAAAAGCCGAGGAAGAGCCTGAAGGTGCTACTTCTGAAGGGTGCCCCTCGGCAATTTCTTTCTTGAAGACCCAAAATGCATTGTTCCTTCATGGCTGCCACCTGAGGTAAGTAGAATCAAGGGGATTTGGGAAAAGAAAAAGTAACAAACTCTCTCTAGAATTTCCCCCATCAAGTTTGCACAGTCTTGAAAGCTCTGAGCACCATCCTATGCTTCATCAGCCCAACATGGCCACCTCTTTCTTCCTGGACTCTATTTCTCCACATGAGAAATTGGACAATGCCCAGTAAGAAAGCTGGAGTGACTAAAGACCTCATCTCCTTTGCCTTCTCCCTCTCAGTGATTGTAGCTTCTCAACTTCTACCTGTGTTGGTTACAGTCAAGTGCCTTCAAATATATATCTCTTCATTCATTTATTTTGTCCATCTTTCAGAATTGTTTTCAATGGGACTCTTACCTTGATGAAACCACAGTCAGAGCCAGATGGGAGGTCAGTCAGCATGGCTTTGAGTTTGTGGGTTTTTTCTGTCATGTTCTGTGGTATGAATGCAGTTGTCGAGTGAGTAGAGTTGAATCTGACCAACACTGTGGTTTCACCAAGTGAGTGGAGTCTAACAAAGTCAGACAGGAGCATGTCAGATGAAGGTCTATGCAAGAAAGAAAACTGAAATTATTAACCATGGAATTGACCTTGTCTTATGAAAGAATAATATTTTGTATCGCTTTTTTTCCTCAGAGTTGCTGTGGCTTTTGTGATTAGGGCATAGTTAGAGCATGGTTCAAGTCTCTCCTGTATGAGAATCGTCTGGGGTATTTATGTAAAAATCAGGCTCTTTGGCCAAATTCAGTCTCACTGAATCAGAATTTTTTGAGTGGTTAAGCTTAGACAAAGCATTTGTATCAAGCTCCCCAGGTGGTTCTTTTTTTTTTTTTTTAATGTTTATTTGTTTTTGAGAGATGGAGAGAAAGTGCATGAGTGGGGGAAGGGCTGAGACAGGAGACACAGAATCTGAGCTGCCAGCACAGAGCCCACATGCTGTGAGATCATGAACTGAGCCAAAGTTGGACACTTAACCGACTAAGCCACCCAGGCACCCCATCCAAGGTGATTTTTAAATGCTTCTCTAAAACAGTAGAATCACAGAAATAGATACAAGTGTGATCATTCACCCTCCTTTACTTATTGATGAGGTTTGTGTGTCTTTGGTGATCATTCAACTTTGGTGATTTGACGCTGGGTATCAAAGCAGACATATGTGGGCAGTATCCTTTGCCTTAAGAAGTTCACATTCCAGATCCATTTGAGGACTGTAATATGGCATCGATGGACATGGGCTCTATCTCACAAGGGCTCACTCTCCCCCACCACAAGGCATCCTAGAATCCTAAGGAAAAACCACAAAAACTTCCCACATCTTATCTCCTGCTAAAATTTTTAACTTTTCTTTTTAATTAATGTAGTTATTATAGACACATGTTTGACCTAAATTTGGAAGCAAACAAAATATATATATTGACAAAGGAAAGGGGCCTGGTTTATTCTTTTGAGCTGGATTTGATATGACACATTGACTACCCAGATGGTGTTCATACCATCAAAAGACAAGAAAAAGTTCCCAAATTCTTCAATTCAGACTTTATATTTTAAGTAACATCAAGGAGTTGTACTAGGTGGGCTTGAAATAACAGAGTGAGTATGGCTTAAAGTTTATAGAAATTATGTTTTGCTCACTACACTTGAACTATTTTGTGGGGTTTTTTTGTTGTTGTTGTTATTGTTTTTTGCTTGCCATATTTGCTTTCAGGGTTTAGTCAAGTTTTCTACAAAGGCAATGTATTCTAATTCATTTATCAATCGAAGAACTTCTATGATAAATGTAGGTTCAGAGGGCCCTGGGTTCCCAGAATGAATATAATGAGCTTATAATGTATCTTGAGGCATAAATGACACTAATATGCTCAGGGCACAGTCCTTAAAGAGGTGATTACTAAGAGGTATTATGAAAGATGACTAGAAGTTTACTAGTCATTGAACATAAAGTAGGACACACCAACTCAAGGAAAGTCATGTATGCAGTCCCCTCAGGGCAAGACTCCGGGCTTACTCAGCAAATAGTCTGTAGCTCCTTCTGGACCCAGCAAAAAGTGAAGAAAAAGCTGGGCTAGAAAGGCATTGGGGACTATGTAATAAGATGCCTTTTATATTATGCAAGATAGTTTGATTTTTAACTTGTAACCAAAAGGGAGAGAGAATGGATTTAAAAGGAAAGATTTAGGCAGGATGCTAGTTAGAAGGTTGATGGAAGATATGAAAATTTAAGTGCTCCTTAAAAGCAGACCTAGGGGAACCTGGGTGGCTCAGTCCATTAAGCATTTGACTCTTGATTTCAGCGCAGGTCATGATCTCACCTATTTGTGAGTTTGAGCCCCACATCAGGCTTTGCACTGACAGTTTGAAGCCTGCTTGGAATTCTCTCTCTCCCTCTCTCTCTGCCTCTCCCCAGCTTGCATGCACACTCTCTCTCAAAAAATAAATAAATAAACTTAAAAAAAAACAGACCTAATACTCTTAATTTCACCAGGGTTGTTCAGGTCCCCCTGGAGACATGGAGACAGGCAGCAACCCTTTTGAAATATTAGGTACTGCAATATGCCTCCACCCTCAAATTTCATACAGAGAAACATACTTTGGTACAGCAGTTGTCCAACAAAATCCCTAAGCTTACTTAGGATGCAAATGTAAAGACCCATGCTCTGGTGGGTCTTACTAGATTGGGTTATCAATATAGGATGGCTCACATTAACATTAATATCACTGATGTTACTGATTTCTTTTTCTATTACTTACACAGGATTTCTTTCCTCTCTTCTTTCTCCAAGCCTCAGTCAGTTGTATCTAGGGTGCCTCACAGGGAAGACCGATGGTTCTAAACATTTTAAGCATCACCACTGCTCAGCAGCAGCTGGGCACTGCTGCCCTTTAGCTAGAAACTACACCTGTTACATTGGAGGGCCCCCTAGCACAGAACTGCAAGTCGGTCTTTGATGAAGAACAGGAGAATGCCTTCTTCTCTTCAATTGTATTTATGTTACGTGGCTATCTTCATTTGGGTTCCTGGAAGCAGAGCCAGATGCAGGGATCTAGTTGAACATGATTTATTGATGGAATACTCAGGGAAACTGAGGTAAGCAGGATGCAACAGCAGAAGATGCAAACTAAGAATACAGTTTGAGCCTTTAGCTGATACTGTATCATCCATATAGTACAGGTGGTAGACTGCAGTCTGATCCTATTGGGAGGGGGGAGGTTCTATAGCTCACAGAGAGTTGGCCTTCCCTTCATGCAAGGGGGCAGTCTATTTTTTTAAATGTTTATTTATTTATTTTTGAGAGAGAGAGAGAGGCAGACAGACAGACAGACAGACAGAAGGACACCATGAGTGGGGCAGGGGCATAAGAGAGAGGGAGACAGAGAATCCGAAGCAGGTTCCAGGCTCTGAGCTGTCAGTGCAGAGCCTGATGAGGAGCTCAAACTCATGAACTGTGAGATCATGACCTGAGCTGAAGTCCGACACTTAACTGACTGAGCCACCCAGGTGCCCTTTGGAGGCAGTCTTTTATATTCCCACTTTGTGCCATTGACTAGAGGCTTCCAGGATGAGAAGTGGGAGCAGGGGCATAGCTCCTGAAGCAAGGCAGCCTTTGCTTGGCTGAAGGCAATTTTCTAGAGAAGAGGACACAGCTATGAGTCATTAGTAACCATACTCACAGTAGCTAGGGATCTGAGTGGGACAAAGCAACCTCCACTCTGAGTTTCCATGTCATCATGCTTATAGCCCCGGGTTAAGCCTGGGTATATATAGCATGTAGTGTATGTGGTAGATTGCAATCATCCTAATTTTTACTCATTTCCAATGTCCTTGTCAAATTCCATGCAGCTTTGCAGCTATTCTCACTGAAGACAGAATATCTACTTTCCTATCCTATTCTTTAAACTTGAACTAGTCTGCATCTTGCGTTAGCCAAGAAAATATGGCAGGAATGCCAGTGTCCCCTTTCTAGACTTACATCTCAGGAAGGTTTGTGTGTTTCTGCCTTTTCTCTTGAGCCTCTGCCATCACCATGAAAAACCATGCCCAGACTAGCCCAGTAGAGGATGAAAGACATATGGCAGAGAGTCAAGTCATCCCAGATGTCCCAACCAAGGCCATCCTAGATTAGCCAACAGCCAGCCAACTAATCTGCAGACTCATGAGTGAGCCCAGGCAAAATCAGCAATCACTTAAAACTGTTGTCTAGTTGATTCCAGACACAACAATCATGCATTCTTGTATACTACTGTGATTTGTGGCTGCTTAATAGCATCACTGTATTGAGAGATAACTGTTATAATAGGTATGTGATAAACATTTACTGCATATAAATCAGTATGTTATGTCACCAAAGGGGCAGAGTGTTACACCATCATGAAAGTGCTATACTGAAGCGAACAGGAGACATTTCATTTCCCTTCCCACTCCTGATACTATGTCCAACCAAGGCCTCATCAAAAAAGCTGGGAAATACTGAATGGTATTTCTAGAGGGAATTACATGGATAGACTTCACCAAAAACATTCTGGGCTCTAGCAATCTGTAACACCTGAGTCTTGGCATCTGCCCAGTTAGAAGGGGGAATACAGAGTTGGGGTAGGAGGATAGCCATCAGCATGCACGGAGCAGAACACTTAGTCTTGATATTCTGCAAATGTTTCAGGCAGGCTGCATCCTCCCTCTCTCCACCCCTCCAGAACTGGCAACCAAAGACAATTAAGTGGAAAGGCACTTAAAAGTTGGAGCCTCTGAAGCATACTTTATGTCTGTCTCGGTCGCACTAGTTTCATGGGCCCATTTTTCATTTTGTCTGGCAGCCACTACAGGAAACACGGAAGGTAAATCAAAGAGTTACTTTTTATGAGGCCTTTGAGACTACACCAATAAGTAATTCCTGTGGTTTTTTATTTATTCTCTTGCAGTAGGCAATTTTGTGTTTTTTCTTGGATTTGTTCCCCCTGTTGCTTTTTGCATCACCTTCTCTCTGACTCTCAGGCCCATTATTCCCAAGCAGAATATGGTGTTAGTTAAAACGAAGACACTGCACACCCCACTTCCAATGGTTAATTTTAGCTGTATTAGCAACATGGCACTCCCTTTCCGGCTGTGCCTATTAAGGGTCACACGGAGGATGTTTGAAAAGAAAATCTCCTCAGTAGGATGCAATTTTCTACCTGATAACACATCCTACATGGTAACTCTTGCGAGCATCCAGCCACACTCTTCATTTTTGTTGTCGCACGTGTGCATGTGCAAGCATGTGTGTGCTTAATGATCTAGGATTGGAAATATGATTTTTCCAGTTTCTTTCTTTTAATCCTAAATAGCACGTGATCCATATAAAAGCACTAAGTCAGAGGATGGGAGCACAAAGTGAATAATTAGTCCCAGCAAGACATAGGCCAGTTCATGAGAAGCTCTGTGGAAAGGAGAATTACACATGGATCCCATAGCCCAACTCCAACCTTGCACATGTTTTGTTGTTGTTGTTGTTGTTAACTTGAGTGTGGTCCAGGCACAATGGTATGTTAGTTTCAAGTGTACAACATAGTGATTTGACAAGTTTATTCTATGATTTGTTCTTAATCTGTGATTTTGCCTTGGCTCTTAGGAGCAGGATGGGAGCTACCAGAACATTCATACAACTGGGTCCTTAACACACATACACACACACACACACACACACACACACCCCAACACAGGCACAAAGACTAAGATAACTCACATGAAAGAGCACTCTCCAGCCCCTCCCCCACCATCTCCATAGAATGGGCAGAGGAGAACAGGAAGGCAAAGACCAGAATGAAGGGCTTTGCTGGGGAGGACAGAGGAAAAGAGAATAGAGCTTGATGTACCCATCCCCCTGGCTGGTAGGGCTTGAGAATAGACAACTGTCCAGGTCACTTTTTTTACTACCTGTACCCACTGTACTCTTCTAGCATCTTACTCCCATCTGTTGCAAGCATGTGTCAACTTTTGTGAATTTATAACCCTTTTTGAGAATCTTTTGAAAGTCATAGATATTATCTGCAGACATGTCTATATGAACATACATCTAAAAGTCTGTCTACTATTTCAGTTGTTCCATGAATCATTGGCCCCAAAAAGCATCCTCTGACCTAAGATTGACACACAATCGTCTTTCTACTATGGGCATGAATATCATTGCCTCATTCCCTCAATGCCTACTGATTTCCACTCACCCTGTTCAGTTTTCTTGGCTTTGGCTGACAGCTCTGCTCTTAAAGAGCCTGGATATTCCTGCAGTCAAGTACAAAAAATTACACTTATCACATGGGTGCTTAAGTGTCACCCCTACATCTTATGGAAGCTGTTTTTCCCAGCCCTTGGGATCTGCACAGCACATGACTTCATTCAGGATGCCAGATGATGGTCACTTTACAGACTAAAATTCATTTGAGAGATGAGAAGAGTTTCCAGAGTGCCCTGCGTTGGTCTGAAATCTAGCTCTACCACGTTCCAGCTGTGAAATACACTTGTTGAGGATCAGATTCTTTATGTCTCAAGGGGAGTGAGGATAACAGCTCTCACCTAGAGTTTCAGTATGGTGAAATGAGAGGATTCTCAAAAAAGACCTTAACATAAAGCCCAGCAACAAACAAATAATAAATGAACTTTATTATGTTATCACTGTTGCATCTCTTGTAGTGGAGTTTTTAAAAAAAAAATTTAGAAAATTCTATTTAATCATAAAATAAATAATTAAAATAAATATATCTATGCTTAAATATAAGAACACTATAATTATAACCTTTAATGTGAAGGGTGACTGTATGTGCACAATTCTTTTGGCCTTTTTAAGAAATTGAACTCAGGAGGAGGGGCAAGACGGCAGAGAAGCAGGGAGCTCTGTAATCTCCACCTGCCCACAGCTATCAACTGAGAAGGACTAAAGCCATAATACTCTGATCTGCAAGAATGGGAGATGCACACACAGAATCCTTATGGATGACAGCCTCATAGATGCCTGAGTGCGAACTGGGGCCAGAGGCTCGGGGGCACTAGCCCAATGCAGAGCCAGGGGAGACCACAAAGAGTGGTGGTGCAGAGACCCAGAGGGCCATGTGTGCAGAGGCGGCATAGGGCCATGGAGGACTGTGCACAGAGTGGCATTGCAGAGCAGCTGAGAGCCACAGGGAAGAGAAAGAGAGACTGAAAATGCTCATAGAGTGGTCTCTGGAGAGGGGAGAGACCTCGGCCTGGGACAGAGAGACACTATCTTCCCATATATAGCGGCTGGGCACTGGCATGGGTAGAGAAATTTGTTCCCCTTAGTGGGTTTGTTCTTCCTGGGGCTCAGCACCGTGCTGACTCCAGGCGGAGCCAGGGATAAACTGGCTCCCCACTCCTCTTATTCATTCCCAGCTAGAAAGTCACCCGCCTGTGGGAGGACATTTCATCTGGGACAATAGCATTAAAGTGCATGGATTAGGATTTGGAAACAAAGTGGAGCTTGGGAAAAAAAGCAATTTGGCCCACCCATGGCACAGGGAGATTGGACTCAAAAGAGTGGCTTGCAACACATGGTCTGAGAAGGGCTTGGGTGCCGCTATTCTTCTCCCCACAACCACTAAGACAGGGTCTTGGAGCGCAGCCCCTGAGACTCGAGCTACCCACAGCAAACCATGCCCATTGGTGCTGGAGAGCTGCCCCCATTTTTTCCCATTTCCCCCCTTTTTTTCTCTTTTTTCTATTTTCTTTCTTCTTTTCTCCTTTCCCCCCTGGAGTCTGGAAATAGATCAATTCTTGCCATCCAGATATATTTTCCTTTATCTCATTCCTATCTCTCCCCTCCACAGATTTTATGCTCTCAGACTATCATTTGTCTTTGGTTATTTCTGTCCCCCTTCCTTTTTTCCTTTTATTCTTTTCCTTTCCTTTCCTTCCTTTTCTGTTCTTTTTTTCTTTCCCCTTTTGGTTTGCTTGTTTATTTGATTTGTCTGTGTGTTTGTGTGTTTTGTTCCCTGTGTGTTTGTCAGTCTGTTTTTTCTTTTCAGGGCTATCTCAAGAAACAAGCCAAAGTACATATGGTGGAGAATCCCAAATATCACTGAGTAGGGAGATAAAATAATCAAAGGCATAACAAGAGAACCT
The DNA here is from genome assembly GCF_006229205.1 of Suricata suricatta. NCBI lineage: Eukaryota > Metazoa > Chordata > Mammalia > Carnivora > Herpestidae > Suricata > Suricata suricatta. The sequence continues at coordinate 147,527,961 of NC_043704.1, forward strand.
GAGAGGCAACATTAAAAGACAGGCCCTGGACAGTCAATGAGACTCCTTTAATAGATCAATACTAACAGGTGCACAGTGTAAAATGAGCTTTTAAAACTGACAAAAGAAAGAAAGCTAGCCAAAATGACGAAACGAAAAAACTCTCCTCTAAAGAAATTCCAGGAAGAAATCATAGCCACAGAACTGCTCAAAAGAGACATAAACAACATAATTGAACAAGAATTTAGAATAATTGTCATAAAATTAATCGCTGGACTTGAAAAAAAAGCATGGAAGTCATCAGAGAAGCTATTGATGCAAAGACTAGGGACCTTCAAAATAGCTGTGATGAGTTCTAAAAAAGGCTATAAATGAGGTGCATAATAAAAAGGAGGCAGCCACTGCATGGATTGAAGGCTGAGAGAATAGGTGAATTAGAAGACACAGTTATACCAAAGAGGAAACCTAGAAAAAGAGAGAGAAATTGATACAGGAGCACGAAAGGAGAATTCAAGACCTGGGTGATAAAATCAAACAGAACAATATTGTACAATAGGAGTTCCAGAAGAAGAAGATAGAGCAAAAGGTCCTGAAAGAGTGCTTGATCAAATTATAGCCAAATATTTCCCCAATCTGGGGAAAGAAATAGATATTGAAATCCAAGAGGCACAGAGAACTCCCCTCAGACATAACTTGAATTGACCTTTGGCACAACATATCATAGTGAAACTGGCAAAATATAAAGATAGAGAATTCTGAAAGCATCTAGGGATAAAAGGGCCCTAACATACAAAGGGAAACCTATCAGAGTGGTTACAGACCTATCTACTGAAACTTTTCAGGCCAGAAAGGAAGGGCAGGATATCTTCAATTTGACTAACAGGAAAAATATGCAGCCAAGAATCCTTTATCCAGCAAGCCTGTCATTCAAAATAGAAGGAGAGGGGCACCTGGGTGGCTCAGTCGGTTAAGTCTCCGGCTTTGGCTCAGGTCAGATCTCACATTCATGGGTTCGAGCCCCGCATCGGGCTCTGTGCTGACAGCTAGCTCAGAGTCTGGAACCTGCTTCCAGTTCTGTGTCTCCATCTCTCTCTGCCCCTCCTTTCATGCCCTGTCTCTGTCTGTATCAAAAATAAAAATAAAACATTAAAAAAAAACAAAATAGAAGGAGAGGTCAAGGTTTTCCCAAATAAACAAAAATTGAGAGAATTCATGACCACCAAACCAACCCTGCAAGAAATCCTAAGAGGGACTCTATGAGGGAAATGTAGCAAGGAATATAAAGTACCAGAGACATTACTACAACCATGAACTCTACAGAGAACACAATGAATCTAAATCCACATTTTTCAATAACAACACTGAACGTAAATGGACTGACTGCTCCAACCAAATGACACAGGGTAGCAAAATGGATAAAAAAACAAAATCCATCTATGTGCTATCTACAAGAAACTCACCTTAGACCTGAAGACACCTTCAGATTGAAAGTAAGGGGATGGAGAAATATCTATCATGTGACTGGAAGTCCAAAGAAAGCTGGAGTAGCCATACTTATATTGGACAAACTGGACTTTAAAGTAAAGGTAGTAACAAAAGATGAAGAAGGACATTATATAATAATTACAGGGTCTCTCCATCAGGAAGAGTTAACAATTATAAACATCTATGTGCTGAATTCAGAAGCACCCACATACATAAAACAATCACAAACAGGAACAACCTTATTGATAAGAATGTGCTTATTGCAGGAGATCTAATACTCCACTGACAGTAATGGATAGGTAATCCAGACATAAAATCACTAATGAAACAATGGACCTGAATGGCACATTGGAACAGATGGAATTATTAGATATATTTAGAACTCTGCATCCTAAAACTAGGGAATTCACTTTCTTCTCAAGTGTGCATGGCACATTCTCCAAGATATATCACATACTGGGTCATAAAGCAGTCCTCCATAGATACAAACAAATTGAGATCATACCATGCACACTTTCAAATCACAATGCTATGAAGCTTGAAATCAATCACAGGAAAAAGTCTGGAACACCTCCAAAAATGTGGAGGCTAAAAGCCACCCTACTAAAGAATGATTGGGCCAGGGGTGCCTGGGTGACTCAGTCGGTTAAGTGGCCGGCTTCAGCTCAGGTCATGATCTCACAGTTCGTGGGTTTAAGCTCCGTGTCAGACTCTGTGCTGACTGCTAGCTCAGAGCCTGGAGCCTGCTTCAGATTCTGTGTCTCCCTCTCTCTCTGACTCTCCCCTGCTTGCGCTGTCTCTCTCTGTCTCTCAAAAATAAATAAAAGATATAAAAAAATTTTAAAAAATAATGATTGGGCCAATCAGTCAGTTAGAGAAAAAAAATTTTAAGTATATGGAAACAAATGAAAATGAAAATACAACAATCCAAACTCTCTAGGATGCAGCAAAAGCAGTCCTAAGAATAAAATATATTGCAATCCAGTCCTATTTCAACAAACTAGAAAAAGTGAAAACTTAAAATCTAACAGAGCACTTAAGGAAACTAGAAGGGGAGCAGCAAGAGCACCCCAAACCCAGCAGAAGAAGAGAAATAATAAAGATCAGGGCAGAAATAAACAATATAGAAGCCAAAAAACAGTTGAACAGATGAATGAAACCAAGAGTTGGCTTTTTGAAAAAATAAACAAAATTGATAAACCCCTAGCCAGTCTCCTGAGAAAGAAAAGAGAGAACATCCAAATAGATAAGATAATGAATGAAAATGGATCTATTATAACCGATCCCTCAGAAATACAAGCAATCATTAGAGATAACTATGAAAAATTATATGCCAACAAACTGGACAATCTAGAAGAAATTGACAAATTCTTAAACACACATACACTACCAAAATTCAAAGGGGAAGAGAGAGAAAATATGAAAAGACCCATAACCAGTGAAGAAATAGAATCAGTTATCAAAAATCTCCCAACAAATAAGAGCTCAGGGCCAGATGGCTTCCCAGGGGAATTCTACCAGACATTTAAAGCAGAGCTAACATCCATCCTTCTCAAGCTATTCTAAAAGTAGAAATAGAAGGAAAACATCTGGACTCATTCTACAAAGCAAACATCACTTTGATTCCCAAACCAGACAAAGACCCAACAAAAAAAGGAAACTACAGATCAATATCATTAATGAATACAGATGCAAAAATACTCAACAAGATACTAGCAAATCGAATTCAACAGCATATAAAAAGAATTATCCATCATAATCAAGTGGGATTCATTCCTGGGTTACAGGGCTGGTTCAATATTCACAAATCCATCAGTGTGATACATCACATTAACAAAAGAAAAGATAAAAACTATATGATCCTGTCGATAGATGCAGAAAAAGCATTTGACAAAATACAATATCCTTTCTTAATAAAAACCCTCGAGAAAGTCGGAAAAGAAGGAATCTACTTAAACATTATAAAAGCAATTTATGAAAAGCCCACAGCTAATATCATCCTCAATGGGGAAAAACTGAGAGCTTTCCCCTGTGACATCAGGAACATGACAGGGGTGTCAACTCTCGCCACTGTTGTTTAACATACTGCTGGAAGTACTAGCATCAGCAATAAGACAACAAAAGGAAATAAGAGGCATCAGAAATGGAAAAGGAGAAGTCAAACTTTCACTTTTCGCAGGTGACATGATACTCTACATGGAAAACCCAGCAGACTCCACCAGTAGCCTTCTAGAACTGATCCATGAATTCTGCAAAGTCACAGGGTACAAAATCAATATACAGAAATCAGTTGCATTTTATACACCAATAATGAAGCAACAGAAAGAGAAATCAAGAAACTGATCCCACTCACAATTGCACAAAAAAACGTAAAATACCTAGGAATAAACCAAACCAAAGATGTAAAAGACCTGTATGATGAAAACTATAGAAAGCTTATGAAAGAAATTGAAGATGACACAAAGAAGTGGAAAACTATTCTGTGCTCATAGATGAGAAGAATAAGCATTGTTAAAATGTCATTACTACCCAAAGCAATCTACACATTCAATGCAATCCCAATCAAAATTGCACCATCATTCTTCTCAAAGCTAGAACAAACTATCCTAAAATTCATATGGAACCACACAAGACCCCGAATAGCCAAAGTAATATTGAAGAAGAAAACCAAAATGTGAGGCATCACAATCTCAGACTTTAGCCTCTACTACAAAGCTGTCATCATCAAGACAATATGGTATTGGCACAAAAGTAGACACATAAACTAATGGACTACAATAGAGAACCCAGAACTGGACCCACAAATGTATAGCCAATTAATCTTTGACAAAGCAGGAAAGAGTACCCAATTGAAAAAAGACAGCTTTTTTAACAGCTGGTCCTGGGAGAATTGGACAGCAACATGCAGAAGAATGAAACTAGACCACTTTCTTATGCCATGCACAAAAATAAACTCAAAATGAAGGACCTGAATGTAAAACATGAAACCATCAAAACCCTAGAGAAGAAAGCAGGAAACAGCCTCCTTGACTTCAACTGCAGCAATTTACTACTTGGCACATCCCCAAAGGCAAGGGTATCAAGAGCAAAAATGAACTATTGGGACCTTATCAAGATAAAAAGCTTCTGCACTACAAAGGAAACAATCAAGAAAACTAATAGGCAACCAACAGAATGGGAAAAGATAGTTGCAAATGGCATATCGGATAAAGGGCTAGTATCCAAAATCTACAAGGAACTCATCAAACTCCACACCCCAAAAACGTATAATCCAGCGAAGAAATGGGCAGAAGACCTGAATAGACACTTCTCCAAAGAGGACATCCAGATGGTTAACAGGCACATGAAACGATGCTTAGCATCACTCAGCATCAGGGAAATACAAATCAAAACCACACTGAGATATCACTTCACGCTGATCAGAGTGGCTAAAATGAACAACTCAAGAGACTATAGATGCTAGTGAGGATGTAGAGAAAGGGGCACCCTTCTACACTGTTTTTGGGAATATAAACTGGTATAACCACTCTGGAAAACAGTATGGATGTTCCTCAAAAAACTATCAATAGATCTCCCCTATGTCCCAGCAATAGCACTGCTTGGGATCTACCCAAGGGATACCGAAGTGCTGATGCATAGGAGCACATGTACCCCAATGTTCATAGCAGCACTTTCTACAATAGCCAAATCATGGAAAGAGCCTAAATGTCCATCACCGGATGAGTGGATCAAGAAGATGTGGTATATATACACAATGGAATACTACACGGCAATGAGAAAGAATGAAATCTGGCCATTTGTAGCCAAGTGGATGGACCTTGAGGGTGTTATGCTAAGCGAAATAAGTCAGGCAGAGTAGGACAGATACCATATATTGTCACTCATAGGTCTAACAGGAGAAACCTAACCTAACAGGGGCCCATGGGAAGGGGAAGGCGGGGGAAGAATTAGGGAGAGGGAGGGAGGCAAATCATGAAAGACTCTTGAATACTGAAAACAAACTGAGGGCTGAAGAAGGAGGGGGAAAAGGGCATGGGGGTGATGGTCATGGAGGGGAGCACTTGTGGGGAAGATCACTGGGTGTTATATGGAAACCAACTTAACAATAAACTATACATTTAAAAAATTGATAAATTTAAAAAATGGCTCAGGGTTCCGCCCTGTCTTGGAAACTTCAACCCTGATATTCCAAGCAGAAATTTGTCTCGAGTTGTGTTTTCTCTGCCCTCATCTAAGGATTTGGAATTAATGTTATGCTGGTTTTTGAAAAATAATTTGGAAGCTTTCCTTTTCTTCTCTCTGCTTGAGAACAATTTAAATAGTATTGAAGTTTCTGTTCCTTGAAGGTTGAAAGAACTCACCCAGGAAACCATCTGTGCCTGGCACTGTTTGAGGACGAAGTCTTTAAAACTTTCTCGAAATCTTGCATGTTCACCCACGCAGAAGTCTTCCGTATCTTCTGGGTTTAATTTTAGTAATTTGTATTTTCCTAGAAAATTATCCATTTCATCTAGCTATTCAGATTTATTTGAATAGAGTTTGATAAAATATTCTTCTGGAGTTTTGTGATCTCTACTCTACTAATGGTGATTTCTGGTTCCTAGCCTGTGTGTGTGCTGTTGTCTCTTCATCGACTTCCTCTTCCGTACTTACGTGATCAGGCAAGCTTGGGCGTACCTACTTTGTTCCACTTAGTTTTCCAGATAAGCTCTTGGGTACTTACTAATTCTGCTGTTTTCTGATTTGCAAAGAAACTCATTTCAGTGTTAATTTGATTATTTCCTTACTCCCCCTTTTCTCAAAGTTACTTGATCTTTTTGCTAACTTCTTGATACAGGTGCTTCTGTATTCATTTTCATTTATTTCTCTTTCCTTATGTAAGCACTTAGCTGTTTTACATGGCTCTTACTACATTGTATTTACTCTGCTAATTATGTTGTTTTTTTATTATTATGGTTAAATGTACTAAAGTATCTACTTTTATTACCTTTAAAGTGAAAATTCTTTGAGGGAATTTAAAATGTTTTTCATTGTATTGCCTTGTGGTCAAAGGGAAAAATCTTGACTTTTTCCAATTACGACATTTATTGGGTAGAGTTTAATATATCACTATTGGATCAAACTTAATAATTATATTCTTCAGAACTTCTGTAGCTTTCCCATTTTTTACGGTTTATTTATTTCGAGAGAGACAGAGAGAGTGCGAGCAGAAGAGGGGCACAGAGAGAGAGAGAGAGAGAGAGAGAGAGAGAGAGAGAGAGAGAGAGAGAATTCCAAGAAGGCTCAGCACACTACATGAGGCTTGAACTTACAAAACCATGAAATCATGACCTGAGCTGAAATTAAAAGTCAGATGCTTACCTGGTTGAGCCACCCAGGTGCCTCTTTCCTCCCCACCCCAACCACGCTAGCTTTCTTATTTTTGCTGCCATGTACTTCATTTGTTCTGATCTAAGAGAAGAACTCTTCCACTACCATAGTGTTTCTAGAAATTTCTCAATTTCCTATAGTTTACATTTCAGGTTTTTGAAGCTTGGTAATTCAGTGCATAAAGATGCCTGAGGCTATATCCTGAAATGCCTACTTTTACCTTATCTGACATGTTTTTTTCCTTGAATTTTACAGAGTTGGAACCAGGTTTAGAAGGACCAGCGAGTTTTGCTATTTGTTGAAAGCTTTTTAGGAAAAGTGATTACGTACTCAATGATGAATGCAAGTGGAGTTATAGGACCTTGTAAGTGGCCTTTGAAGTGAGGGACCCTGAGTCTTAACCTTTATTGGCTTCACTGTATGACATATATCCTGACCCAATCATTTTTTGACCTTAAATTTCTTTCTCCTGCTCTTCCTTCCTTATTCACTCGTTTCCCAGATGTTTCATTGAGTGTCTACTTTGAGCAAAGCACTGTGCTAGGCATTGAACATACACAGACCTTTTTGCAAAAAAAAAAAGTCTGAGTCTACCCAAAGGTAGACTACTAAACATTAGACCAAAAGGTCTACCCAAACATTACTGTTCTTCAGGATTCTGTCTTACACCTACATCTATTCTAGAAGGACCTACTCTTGAGTTTTTAGGAAATCTCATTCAACTCCCAAACTATCCATATGGTCTTTCCATACTGATGACTTCCAAATCCTTATCTCCTGTCCAAACCTATATAACTGTCTCGCATCAATGATTCTCAAACTTCTATACCCTATCCAAATTTTCCCACCTGAATTTGACATTCATATATTCTATTCCTTCTGGACACATCCATCCACTGGACTATAGCAGACAGGTCACATTCAACATATCCAAAGACATCTTCCTTTTTCTTTTTCTTTTTTAACACTGTCCTCATCACCCAGTTGCCAAAACATAAACTTTGCATTGATTCCCCAGGACCCCTGGACCATGTTTCCTCACACACAATCACTAAATTGGGTGCAAAATTGGTTCAGTCAACTACTCAACTCTTCCAGAAGTACATGTCAGCCTCCTACCTTGGGGACTCCTTACCTACTCCTATTCACATCTCTGGTCTCACTGTATATTCCATTCTCTAGGCAAGAAAAGCTTTCTTTGACCTATATATCATCATGTTTCTCTCCTCTACCTAAAGCATTCAAGGACTTCTATCCACCCTTAAAAACAGATCTGAGTTCCTCAGTGTGACATAAATGACCATCTTAATCTGGCCTCTTGTCCAATCAGTTTCCCTAAACTCTGTCCCTTCCCCTACCAGAATGCTTCCAGTATCTCAAATACACCTCAGTCTTTGCCTCTGGATCTTTCTGGATGCCATCTCTCCTGCCTCTTAACACTTGCCCCTTCCCCATTCTTTTCTATTCACATTATATTAATATGACTTGTTTTGCTACTATTACCTGTGACTCTGTTTTCATGTGTCCTTATTTCTTTTTTTGTTTGTGCCATTCACCATAGGCTTGTGTTGTTTTCCTTATTTTTTTGCTAGTGACTAAGAAGGTACTCTTCCACTAACAGTAGCCTTCGACAGCAATGCATTAATGATGGGCTCCCTGAAATTAACAGAGACTCTCTGATTTGTAGAATTTGCCAATTTGATGGAGCAAATATTAACATTGTGGCCAATTTCGAGCTACCAACATAATGTCACTGAATCTAGAGTGTGAATAGATACACGCAATTGACCCCTCAAAAGCCATTGCAAACCAGCTTCAGCACCTCACTACCTTTAAGGTTTATAAAATGTAATTGAGTCTACAATCCTCTAATAACTGTATAATCAACTAGCATCTATTGAATTCACTCATGCAAAAAGAATTTAACACACAATTTCTTTCCTAACTGTTTCTCCTAGGTTCCTGAGTTTTATTATTTAATTCAGGAATATAGATTATTATTTTACAATTATGTTTACATTATACATGATCTCTTCAGTGCATTATTATTTTTGACATTGGCATACAGATTTAATACTCTGCTTGAAACCGTTACTGTTAGACTTAACTCTGTGCTTGACTCATTTAAACAATTTTTGCCATAAAAGAGAAAATCATTTAAACAGTAGTCTCTCCTTACCCAAGGGGGATACCTTTCATGACCCCCAGTGGATGCCTAAAACCATGGATAGTACAGAACCCTGTATATACTTTATTTTTCCTATGCATACATAAATATGATATGGTTTAATTTTTAGCTAATGAGAAAATATGACAATATACTGTATTAAAGTTATGTGACTGTGGTTTCTCTAACAATAACTTTTTATAGTGTACTTACCCTTTTTCTCAGGATGTGAGACGATTAAATGCCTATGGGATGAGAGGAAGGAGGTGAATGATGTAGGCATTGTGGTGTAGCATCAGGCTGCTATTGACCTTTGGACTATACAAGGAGGAGGACCTTGACCACAGGTTGACCACAGGTGAGGGAAACTGTGGAAGATGAAACAGCTGATAACAAGAACTACTGTATATACTCACTCTTACCCTAATTTCTCCTCCAGAGCCATATCACGTTGGGAATATTTCTTCAATTTCTTGTGACTTTGTCCTATGGTGTTAGAAATGTGAGCAACGGGTCACTGTGAATTACTATGTCTGTTCACAGCCTAGTCATTTCTTTTATTGTATATTTTAATTAAGATAAATGCTAGGACATGTTGGCAGTATAGAAACATTTCTGGTCTTGGGTAGAGGGCTACCAACCTTGTTTCGGAAGAAGCAATATATAATTCGTTCTTAAATTAAGATTTTGCTTCAAAGCACACAATTTGGTCTGTGTAATTGCTGAGTCATCTGCTTTGTTAGATCAAAATTTCATATTGAAAGCATTCAAAATGTAGACCAAATAGCTTTGCTTTCCTGGCATTTTCTGGTAACTTGGCTATGTCTGGCAATTTCATGCTCAAAAACTGCATCCTATACCTACAGGCTTCCAGAAAAATCAAAGCTGCAGTACCATTTACTAACCATTTACTTGAATCAAATTTCCTTTCAATTTGTTGATATAAGGTTCGATTTTGCCCCTTTTTATATCTCTGATACCAATAGTGTATACTAAGGACAATTTATCAATTAAGATATCATGATTCATGCCCAGTGTCATTAACTATGTATTTATGATTTCTACTTGACTATTTACAAGATGCTAAGTTTCTTGAAAATAATGGCAATGTAGGTTAGTGAAAGGAAATAAGTTTTTTAAGTTAGACAGAACTAGGTAAATTTATACCTGTGTCACATTTCAGCTGTGTGGCTTTGGGCAAAGTGATTTATCTCTCTGAGCCACAGAGATTAAAAAGGATTTTGAACATAATTCTCTGGGCAGTTAGGATTCTATGAGATAATATATGTAAAACACGAATCTCAGTGCCTAGCATTCTTATCAACAAATATGAGCTTATTTTTCCCTTTTTAATTTGCATTCCCCTCAGCACATCTCAGTTGATTAATGACAGTGCTGTTATGGGACCTGGTTTATAAGGCTTTAGAATGTCCCTTTGGAGCTGTTTCCAGGGGCCGGGTTTGACAAATATTCCTAAATCCACATAACATGAACTGGGTCACCATGAGACAAAGCCTTTTTATTCTATCTGCCCTGGCAGAGATCTGCTAAGGTAGGGCCCCGGGTTGGGGAGTTCGCTAATTAATAATGCTAACATGATTTGCTAACGGCTCACTGCATGTTCACCAAACTATTTAATTCCATTACAAATTATACATCCCTTTATTAAAAGTGATAAATCTGAGGCTCAGAGAGATTAAGACATTTACTAAGGATCACATGACTAGGAAGGGTCAGGACTCAGATAGAAATCAAGCTCTCCTGGCTCCCAGTTCTGGAACCTGCTCCCATAACCTGCAGCTTTCAGGCATTGGTTCCTACCTAAATATATGGCAATTTCAAAGGTGTTAATTGGCTTTGCTTTGCAAGCACTACATTCCTAGAACGTTCTGCCACTTCCTCTTTACTCTCTTCTTTCACTACCATGGCGCCTTGAGTTCACCCAGTCGAGGAATGACTTGGTTGGACCCAGCTAGGCTCATTCATCTCTGCTGAATCACTAAGCCACCAGCCAGCCAGACAGATTTTTTTCCTGAAGAAGAAAAACTTCTCGCAACCTTTTAGTGCCTACATTGCCAGTAATTGCAGTGAAGCTGTAGTTGTGTAACTAAAAGACCAAAAAGACCTACAATGAAGCAAAACAAAAAAGCAAATAAAACAAAACAAAAACAAAAACAAGCAAACAAATTAAAAAACACCAGCTCCCTAAAAATTCAGACCTTAGGAGCTTCAATACATTAAAAGCCTCAACTTTGTACTCCTACCTGTGCCAGACCTCACTACGTGAAAACGGCAGCAGATTGAATTATCCAAAACCAAAACAGATCAGTGGTTAAATTACTCTGATTGTTTTTTGCAAGGAAACAATTACACCTAATTACAAGCGAGGCTGAGGTGTTCTTTCCTTGTGAAACCAAAGGGGCAGGTGTAAGTTCAGGATCTCATTATCCAGCTTCCAATAAGCTTCTAAATATACCACTAATACACTTCCTGCTGGTATTTTACTACTGTATTGATTTGGAACCAGTAAGCTCTTCCTGAGGGTTTGCTAAAATAAAACACCACTCTGGGGAATTCTTCTCAAGTGTGACTTTTGGAATTCTGCTGAGATATATAAAACAGAAATAAGGGAGAAGTAACCGAAATATTGTCACTGTGTTTTCTCTGTGTCTGAGGCTAAGAAAGGGCTTTGTTTCTATCTGTGAGTAAGCTGGATGTTATGAGGTATTTTAAATAATGATGCAGCCAGAGTTCCCTGGCCAAATTTATTCTGTAATTTCATTTTTTCAATGAAATGTTTGGTTAGAATTTTTTTTAACCTGGGGAGATACCTAGAGAAAGAAGACACATAGATATTTGGGTATGAGATTAAAGCATATTTGATAACATGCAGAAAAAATGGGGATTAGTTTTAACTGGTTCTGAATATTATTTATAGGAATAGAATAAAGATTAAGTTCCTTTCTCATCTGGCAAGGAGAGAGAGGCACAAATAGAATGGTAAGTCTGGGGAAATATAGGCTTTTAAAATATAGATTTTAAATCCAATTCCTCTTGAAATAATATTCTTTATTGTCAAAATCAGAGGTGATAAGCAGAAGTAATCTGAGGTTAAAGAGAATAACCCTAGAGAAGAAAGGATTCTAACAGACCCTGAAGAATAAAAATCTTTTTAAAAGTTCCAGATAAGTGAAATTTGGGCAGGAAGAGAAGGGGAGATGAGATGTAACAGCATGAGAAAACAAAAACACAGGAGCGTTCATGGTTACAAAGGGAAAGAGGAAACCACTCCATGAAAAACAGAATAGTAAGGAATAAAAATGGACCTAACGTATAGGTTCCCAGCACACAGAGAAAGATGGAACCAGACCAAATTGGATTCTGAGAAACATTGAGAGAGAGAGAGAGAGAGAGAGAGAGAGAGAGAGAGAACACAAGGGAGGGGCAGAGGGAGAAGGAAGGAGAGAATCATAAGCAGGCTCCATGCTCAACATGGAGGCTGATGTGGGGCTTGGTTTTATGACTGTAAGATCATGACCTGAGCAGAGGTCAACAGTCGGATGCTTAATGACTGAGATGCACTGGGGCCCCCTGAGAAACAGCTCAGAGGATTTCTAACATTAACTTTACTTTAGGAAAATAAGCTTGTCTATGGAGGGCAGGATCAGGATGGACCAAAGGGAGGATTTGAGAGAAAGCTACTTGGAGAATCTCTGTGGGAGCCACGGCAGAACTTGAGGGAGGCGTGTGCAGCCTTATCAGGGTGACGGTCTGGATATGACTTAAAGGGGAAGGAAAGCTCTGACAGAGACAGACTGTCATCTGCAGCAGGAAGAAGCGGCCCTGTTAAGACTTGTGCCTGCAGGAAGAGAGAGCATCTCTGCCTGATGGTGGTGTCTAGACAGGTGGGTGGTAAAGAACCCAAATCATCCTCAAAGGTTGTGAGATCCTGACAGGCATTCAGGTTCAGAGAAGCCTATTATGGAATTGCAAGTCTTGAACTTTTAAATTGAGGTTAAGGCTCACTACCATGAGAGGAGTGAGTCTGAGTCCCAAAGAGGATGAAGGCAGTGAGAGAAGCCGCCACCCTTGAGATGACCTGGCAAACAGCTGGTAAGTCTCACAGCTCAGGCTCCAGTGCCTCCCAAGGTCTTTTAGAGAGTCTGATGAAGAACGATTGTAATGTTGAAATGCAATAGCTACCTGAAGACTTTGATAAGGTTCCACCTCATGAGGTTTTGAGTAGAAACTGCCTCAAACAATCTGAAAAAAGAAGTGGCTGAAGATGGGCAATACTACTTTTCTTGAGAAAATATTTAGGCTGGGTGATTTCAATTCAAGAAGGTTATGATTCCAATAAATTGAAATCTAGTAAAATGGGTGAAGATGAATTATCTGCCTGAGCCTAGAGTTGTTTACTGCAAATACAAGGAGGTAAAAACAAAAGAATAGCACTGAGCCTCAGAGGCAAACCTCTAGAGGCCTCCCGTGTGCGGTAGACAGAGTCTGAGGAAAAGAAACTCTATCCCCTTTGTAAACAACAGGTAACTACTGCAGCCTGGGGACAGAGGAAGGTTAACAGTGCTTTCCTAGGCCCTCCATTTGTTTTCAATTTTGTTAAGATAGAGGCCAAGTTATAGGCTATTAGGCTGAAAGCTAAGGGGGTAGGCAGAGCATGGCCTCAGGATGGACTCAAACATGGTAGCTACATGAGAGCTCTATCTTTGATTACCAGCTCTTTAAGTGAAGCTAATAGACCTGAATGGAAATTAATCCAAGTTTGTAAGAGTTTTCGTGTTATTTCCAGTTTGTATTACTCAACATTTGAAGAAATCCCTAGACACCTGAGCCTTTAAAGTACCACTTGCAGAGGTGGAGTCTCTCCTAATTCCCCTCCCAGGTGTGGTGATAGAAAGTGAGGGGTAAGGAAGACACTTCAAGAGAACAGAAGTAGAAGCAAGAAAAGGAAGACCCAGAATCTCATTCCATAACCAAGGCAATGAGTCCTGAACATTCCAGCCAGTGTGACGCCACTTCTCACTCCTGTTCTCCACCTTCAAAATGGGAGATTTTGTTGCAATTCCTTTTTTTTTTTTTTCCAGGAAGATATATTAGGTTGACAAGCAACTTAAGTTGTAGGTTAACATACCATATGGCCTTCCAAATAGAGCTGTCTGTGAGACACTATGAGACCTAGGGTTTAAATCTCCGTTCAGCAACAGAGGGAGGGTCTCACACCCTCATACTATAATCAACTACTCTTCTTTGTTACAGTCATCTACAGACTTCCTTGCCAAATACTCCATTCCTTGGTAATTTTGGCCTTAGCCTCACCACTTGATCATGTCACAATTCTTGCTGAACCATCAATTTCTTAGAGATAAATTCAGTTCCTTGACCTCTTGTTCCCCAATGAATTTATTCAAATATTAGATTAGTTTTATTGTTGAATCAAGCCACAGTGAATAGACCTACCAAATTGGTTTTTTCTTTCTCTGGTTGAGTTGTTTCTAATTTTGGGCTCTTAGAAATAAAGCTTCCCTATGTTTTTCATTGTCTTCTGAGTGATGTTATTTCAGATCAGAAGTACTCTGTGGTCAGCAGAAATCTAAAGATCTCCTCCCCCCTAAGATTTCCATTCTTTAATTATTCTATCAAATATTAATCTAGGTGTGGCTATGAAGGGATTTTTGCATATGCAATTAAAGCAAAAAATTAGTTGATCTTAACATTATCAGGTGGTCTCAACCTAACCAAGTGAGCTGTTGGGGCCCATCCAGCCAAAAAGCCTGCGGAGGTGATTCCACTGTGACAGCAAAGCCTCTGGGGGGAGCGTATGAAATCGCAAAGTCCCTAGCCTTGTCTAGGAAGGCGCTACCCTGGATAACGGTTGGCCCTCCCCCCATTTGAGGATCAGGACAAAAGAACGAAGGTCCTGGGAGAGTGGGGTGCAGTGCTGTGTGGGCTTTGGGACCCTGCTTCCCCTGCTTGAAAATGTGTGTGCTTGACTGCTTGACCTAAGTGGATCAGAGACTGGCGTTAGTTCTCCTATTATTCATGCCACTTGGTAATTGTGGTTTCAGTAAATGGGCAGATTTTCTGATTGAAACGTCCCCCCCTAGTTAGAGGCACTTTACTCACAGACTATTGTTTGAACTTTTAAAGAAAAATAGCCTTGTCATAAGCTTCAGTTAATATTACACTATATACACAAAATAAGACTCCTGATGGTGTATTTTTAGTGATAAATTATGTTTTTTGATCTTCTGTATTGTACTTCATTTCTGTCTTTAACTTTCTGTTCTCTCTTCCGTGAAAACAATGATCTTTCTGAAACGTGATTCCTAAGAAGTTGCAAACAATGTAATCATTAAAAGAAAGATGTAATCACCTATGGTATATAAGACACCAAGTTTCACAGTAAAGGGTGGTCTCTTCCACCATTCATGTTGTCTGTGTTCTTTCTTGTAGATATTTCACTGACACCAACCCCCTACTCAGGGACCCTTAGTCTCTGGTGCGTGGGCTGGTCCCCTGCACCGAGCCTCTTCAAAGCACAGAGGTTTTTGAAGCTAGTAGCAGAAGGGGGAATCAGAGATATTTGAAGCCTCAGAAAGATTCGGCACACCATTGCTTACTTGAAAATGGAAGGAACTTAATGATGAGGAGTTCAAGCAGCCTCTAGGAGCCAAGAGTATCCCCCAGCCAAGTGGCAGCAAATGAGGTTTCTACAACCACAAAAAATTAAGTTCTGCCAATAATAAGAATGAGCTTGGGAGAGAACCACCAAACTCCACATGAAAGTGCAACCAGCCAACACCTTCATGTCAGCCTGAGAAAAGAACTCTTCCATGTCGAGTCATGTAGTCTGAAATACAGAATTGGGAGCTAGTAAATGAGTATTGTTCTAAAACTCTAGGTTTGGGGTAATATGTTACAAAGTAAAAGAAAATGAATATATCATCTGTAACTCATAATTTTCCCTTCTGATTGTTCTTTTAACATTGTTTAAGATTTCTTTTTGTGATTTTCCCTTTATATTTGCTCTTCAGCATTTTGAATAATATGTGCCCAAGTGTTATTGTGTGTGATACTACCTCACTGATCATCCTGGACTATGGTTTGTTCTTTAGTGTTCATCAAATTTAGATAGATTTTGGCCAACATGTTATCACATATTTTTCTGTCCCATCCAGTTCTCCCCTCTACTTAAAATCATGCATGTAGTAAACTGCTTGATTATGAAATCTCAAAAATATGTGTTAACCACCAACTCTATACTATCTGCTCCTAGATTTGGGAATTTAGCAATAGTCTCTTCCCTCAAGACATTTACATTACATTCTAACAGAAGAAATGAAAAATAAACAAGATAATTTCTGGCTGTAGGGACACAGGAGCATGATAAGGGCAGGAAGATGACACCCCAGTTTGGATGGTTGGGGAAGACCTTTCAGACAAAGCACTTTAGAATAGAGACTAAATGGTAACCATTGTAAATGGTGGCAGAACTTTCCATGCAAAGGGAACATGGTATGCAAAACTCTTGGTCAAAAATAAGTTCAATGTGTTAGAAGTTCAGGAAGAAAGCCAGGGTAACTAAACGCATAAAAACAAAAAGAAGGAAGGGCATGAAGGTCAGAAGAACCCGGGAGCCAAATCAGCTAGAGCTTTGTGAAAGATACTTAATCTTTTCTTAATAATGTTGGGGAGTATAAGAGATCTCTTTAGCCATGAATTTTAGTATGACAAGGAAGAAAGCAGTGCAATTTTAGTGGGCTATAGTAATAATGTTGGTAAGAGATGATGGTGTTTTAAATTAAGATGGAATGTGCTGGACAAGGTGAGAAGGGCAAGACCAGGGACATAGTTTGACTGTAATGTTGACATAGTTTTCTGATAGATTGGATGCAGGGCAGGATGAGAAAAAAAAAAAAAAAGATGCAGTGGATGACCTCTAGATTTTTTACCTGAGCAAGTAGGAAACTGAAGATGTCTTTTGCTGAAGTGAGGAGTAGTGGGAGAAGGGAGCTGTGAAGAGGGGAATCCAAAGTTCTGTTCTAGGGTGTCCATAGACACCCAAGTGGAGATGCTGAGCAAACATATATATATACAAGGTTAGCATTCAAGATGTTGAAAAGTTATGACTACATAACCACTTTGTAAGCACTCAACATAGATTGTTAATGAATACCTTTTCTGAGTGTAGGGAAAATATAAAATAAGACCTGAATATTCATGTCAAGCAGCTTTAGGCAGGATGAAAGTCCAGGTCCCACAATAGAAAAATGAATAAAGTTGCCACTACCACCCCCTTTCCTACCCTTCCCTCTCTACCCCTTCTCATGGGTTTGAAAACACATTCTGGGAAATAAACATTGTTTCTTGAATATTGTAAACTGATCATTTAAATTTTGAAAGTGGTATTTAGGACAACTCTTATTGTCAAAGGAACAAAAAATATTGAGACTCAAAAATCTATGGAAAAATTGGAAAACAAATCTATGTGTTTAACCAGACAGAGATATTGATGAGGACATGATACAAATAAAGAAGCAAACAGAGAGATATGTTTTTAAAGTGCTATGGAGACTGAAGGTAAAGACTCCCCTGATGCACATTCAATGTTTGCACCAAGTCGAGAATAAGGAAAGAATGTCATTGTAGATCCTGAAGACTAATTGAGAAGAGGAATGCTATGGAAAGCAAGCACTGAAACCAGATCATCCTAGAAGATAAGTAGTTCCTGGTTCCCAGTACCTGTCATTCCACATTTTTCAGTCAGACTGACAAGTGGAAATGACAGGCTACTTTGGGAGGACAAGGGATCTGAGGCCAGAAAGTCAATCATCTGTCACCAGCCACACCTCCTTTCTATGGCACAGAACCTCCAGAACCATCTTGAGAATAGCAAAGATATGGGAGATGTATATAGTCAGGGGCTCAAAGAGTTTGGGGTTCAAATCAAGTCACCTCAAGGCTACTAGACTACTGCAACTGAAATCAATAAACCCTTTGCTTAATGCTTCTCACTGAAATCGACTAACAAAGCAATTATTGCTTCCATTTGGTCACTGGAGAATGGCTGCTATGGGGAACTCATGGATATATATAAGCTTTAAAGCTCTCTACCCAGCTTTAAAGTTTACTGTATGACCTTGAGCAACTTCCTTAAACTCCTGAGCCTTGATTAACTCAACAGTAAAATAAGGAACATTTTATCTCCCTTTCAGAATTGTTCATGACTGCAAAAGACATAAAAAAAAGTCTGACATGGTTCAAGACACAGCATAAAAGCTCCAAGGGTAGCATTTATCTCTCTATAACTCTTCTCACTTCTTCTAGGTATGATGTGTGCGCCTCTGCTTATTCCTTTCCACCTTGCATCATAATTGGTCATTTACTGTCATTCTCCTTTACTATAACGTAGCCTCCTAGATGAAAGAGACCCTGGTTTGTTAATCTTGATAGCTCTTTAGTATTTCCAGAGTACCCAATTTCCCACTACTGGTGCCAACTAAATGTTTGTAAAATGAATCAGTGAATGAAACAACGTAAACAGAGGAAAGATTTGTGTTCTCTATTCTCCTAATCAGATCCAGGGACCTCATTCCAAGTTACCCTGGCTCATAAGGAAAGCTCACCCCAGGCTTACATTAAGCCACCTCACGTGACAGCGGTCTCAAGGCCTGCTGTGGTATGCGCATGCCACACCATCATCATGCTACCAGCGATTAGGGCCTGTGGACCTCACCTTCACCCCTGCTTGCTGTCTCTCCACACCGGACCATACCATGAAAATGTGATCTCTTCCAGATGGAAGGAAGAGAATAATTGAATGGCGGTATGGCAGCAAGCACAGGAGCGTCTCTCCCAGTCATTACTGTTTATATGTTTAAATTACTTGAGTTCAATAGAATTCAACAGCTTCTTTCTGTCCTGAGATTCTGACAACATTTCTCCTGATCCCAAAGGTCATCTTTCCTTTCAGATGCCGTAGCCAAGCTTCAATTTCTCCTTTCATTTTTAATTAAAGCCCCATCACCTACTGACTCCGCAAACTCTTTTGAAAGTGACTGATGAGATGGAAGTTTCATTACTTTCAAATCAATTCCCAATCCAGCTATGCACCCTAGCCCTGTAAGCCTCCTCCTGTGGCACGGCACAGAATGAATACACTGAGTATTCAAACAATTCACATGGGCCAACAGGAGCTACCCAAAAAAACTTGGCCATATGCTTTGGATTGAAGTATAGTCTTCTACTTTTCATTGACCACACAACTCTCCCTATTGCAGAACCATATTAAAGAGACAAAGATGTAGAAAGTAGTCAGAGGATGCATTTTACGGAATTACAGTGTGTCTCTCATTTGTCAAGTGAGGTAACCTCAAAGCCTGGCACAATCCTATATTAAAGCTAAAGCTTGATGGAAACTTAGGCATCATACTTAATGTCTTCTTTGTAGAGATGGGAATAAGAGAGAAAAGATATTTCTGATTAGTTACCCAGTCATGAAGTCTACCATCTAGCCATCAAAAAATTGTTGAGCTTCTGCTATGTGGCAGGAATTTTTATCCTATGTATAGGTGAGGAAACTGAGGTTCCAGAATGCATAAAATGACTTTTTATGTCCCCAAATAATCAGAGGTGGAGACAAGTTCTTCCGTCTAAATGTATTATATTCTCTTCTAATTAACTGGCAATCATTTTTCTCCTTACCAGAAAGAAGCACTATTTTCTCACTTTAATTTGGAAGTCAGCAAATAAGATTATACCTCAGTGCTTTCTTCTGGTGTGTGATTCATGTATTTCCCTCTGGGTTATGTTTATTTAAAGCTTCATTAACCAGGAACCCTCTGTGAGCCAAGACCAGATGGACCAAACCAATGAATAAATTCAGAGGGAACAAGATACAGTGCATTGTCTGTGTGACCACTCACCTGTTCTTCTTCAAGGTGGTTGGTGGCCTTGACTCTGAATGTATCTGGGGGCTTTACTCATCCCTAGATGCCCCATGTACAAAATGGAATGATGCCAGGTAGGTATGGGGAAGCTTTTGTAGATGCATAAGGATGAAAGCACCTTGGCTATAAGTGTGTGTTTTGAATGACACTACTTGGTTCTTCTCAAATTTGTGCTCAGTTGCTATAGCTAGAGGTATCCCTTGATCTTGTTATCCACCCAGACTAGAATATTGGTAACTGTCAGTGAGTGCTATACTTAAGCTACAGAGTTTATGGAACACATCAGGTATTGTGTTCAAACACTAATGTGGTTTTCCATTTCTGATGCTCACAAATGTATCCATTACCTAAAATATCTTAATTTTGGACAGCACTCTATAATCTATAATGAACCTTCTTATGTAGCCATTTTTTTATCTTTCCCTTAACCTTAAAAGATAAACAGTCTTAATATCACAAACATATACATAAAGAATCTGAAAGTCAGAAACTTAAGGGCCTTGCCCAAAGTCATACAGCTAATAGGTAAAAGCTAGGACTAAAAGCCCCAGGATTCTGCTTTTTAGTTAGGTGTTCATTTCATGATCTATATTCTCGCACACATGTACCCTCATACACATGCATTTATGCACACTCATACTCACATGCACACTCACACAAACACACATTAAAGAAACACTCAGCGTATGGCCATAACTACAACATATACAACAAATTACTGTAAATCTCTTGAATATTCATTATTTGAATGTCACCAGAAGAAAGTACTATTTTTGCCAAAGATCAAGTGCAAATAAAAAGGCGGTATCAGCCTGAACTGCAACATTTCAGCCACAGATGTGGACTTACTTTATGAAAGATTTCTCATTACTTTGTAGGGCAAAACAATACAGCAGGGTTGTGCAAGGTGCAGGAAATGAGGTTTACATTTGTGTGTGTGCTTCAGTGCCTTTACACTCTGTAAGAAATGTTTATAACCTAAATTCACCCGGGACCTGACACTTCTCTCTTTCCAAATTTGAAACTCATACCAAGGAGTCATGTATTCTTTCAAGAATATTTTAATTTTTGCCTTTCTTTTTTTACATTTCTCTTGAAACATTTTTTTTATTTAATAGTTTATTGTCAAATTGGTTTCCATATAACACCCAGTGCTTCTCCACACAAGTGCCCCCCACCATGACCATCACCCCTTTCCTTCCCTCCCCCTCCCCCTTCAGTCCATGGTTAGTTTTCAGTATTCAATAGTCTCTTATGATTTGTGTCCCTCTCTCTCCCCAGCTCTCTTTCGCCCTTCTGTAATTACACACCTACTATCCTATGCAGCAGATAATACATGTCAAAGAGTTTCAGTGTGATTCTACATAACCTTAAGGACTCAGGAGAACATATGGGATTAAAATGTACCCTATAATATGTTTTCACATTCACTTTTCTCCAATCATCTGATTGGATAACTTAAATATTTAAGTAAACCTAAAGAAAAAAAAAGGCATTAAGGTGCATAAAACCTGAACTTTCAGTTACATAAATTTCTATCCTTTTGTTTGTGTGCCCTTTGTTTTTATCATTCCTTATGATACCCCCACATCCACATTTGTGGATTCTAGAATACTAATTCCATCTTATTCAGGGGAATAAGACTGTTGCTCTCTCCTTACTCTGTGAATTATATTGAAAGGGCATCCATCTATAGTACTTTCCCCCCAAATCATGCTAAGCACCACAGGTATGTGAAAATAGCAGAAAGAACTGGATATTCTTTTTTGATCAAGAAGGCATAGAAATCAACTTGATTCCCAACAGCATCAAGAAAAGCAAGAGCTCCCGGGAATATTAGGCCCAAAGAGCCAAAAGGCAGGGGATGAAATACCATCTGATAAACATGAAAAATATTGCAAATATCATGCTAGGAATTCTCACATACAAATCTCATTTGATGCCCATATTAGCCAAATTTAATCATGGGCACATAATGGTTCACAAAAACTAAGTAATTTGCTAGTTACAAAGCTATTGAATGGTAGAACAAAAATTAAGTCCACTACACTCTATAATGACAATGGCTTACTGCAACTTCTGTCAGTAATGGACAGCTCCCCTAGGTGACCTCACATCTTTGATCATCAGCAAGGAGCCTGAGGAGCTTGATGTCCCAATGATATTCCTTGTAGCTATTTCAGTACCATGATTGGGAACAGCTCCCATCACCCAGGCAGAGGATAAAGAGCTCATTCAAGGGACTTCTTTAAAAACTACTAGGGGTAGTTTTAAATTAGTGAAATCAAAACCCTTATATACTATGTTCACAAATGCCCCTGCAATTTTGTCTCTCTGTATGTGAGATAGGACCTAAAATCCAGATTTTTGGTTTCTTTTGCAGTTCAAGTAAGCATTCAGGCTTTTTATTAACACCTACCAAACATACCGGATATTGATTCCCTAGAGAGACACTTAAATATCCAAAAGGCTTGGACCTCATTTTTCTTCACATGTCTACCCATGTTTCTAAGCTATGTGTCAGAAATCTACCACAGGAGAACCAATACTTCAACAAATTTCAAAAGTGACAGTGTGAGTGAGACAGTGACAAAACTTCCATGAGAAATAGCATTTCCTTTTCTTCCAGATACTGAAGGAATTTCTTTTCCAGTATCAATTTTATCCTGCAGCTTTAATTAAGGCCCGTAGCCTATTGATCCATACAGTATGAAGATTTACCTTGGGGGCAGAAGAATCATAAGCTAAATAAACAATAGTAAGCAGGATGTCTGGCAAATCAAAGAAAGACTGAAGCTTGATCCAATTGATATGTTAAAGACAGAAGCAGGAGCTGCAGGGGGGGAGGATGAGCTTGCCAACCTCCCCAGTGCCCTTATTTGTGTGTGAACGTTCCCGTCTGCTAGCCCTTCTGTTTTCATGTGACACTGATGGAAATGAGACATGGCGGGTCCTGAGAGGAGCATGGTTGCACGGTAGCTTGAGGTCTTCCCCCCCTATGAAGCTTTCATAGACAATCCTGTCCAGAATCAGGGTCCCCCACTCTAATTTTTTGTGGACCTGTCATTTCATGCATATTCACTGTACCACTAATAACACCACCACCAATGTTGTTTAAAAGAAATACAATACTCTTGAGGAACTCTGTTCTCATTTTTGTAGAGACAGAGTAGTCATGTGTGTGTTTGTATAACCTCACTGAATCAGGATCACAGTAGATGGGCTATAGATATTTTTAAATTAACAAACTGTTTCAGCAAAGGATCATCAGAATACCTGGTTCATGAATCAAAGGATGTTTAAGCAATAACATCCAGGAGAGGCTCTGTCCAGAGTATGTGTCAAGGCCCTAAAAGATACAGTCTTACGGGCTTCTACCTTTGAACAAGCACTTGGCCATGAGACACTATGCACGTATGAGCCACAAGCACTATAGGAGAGACCGTCAAGAAAACTCACAACTTGGGAAGGAATGACTGAGGTACAAACTAAATCCCTAAGGATGCAAAGGCTTCCTCAGGTTTAGGGAAAAAATAAAACCAGAAATAGTGCCTGAAGAACTATTTATGTGATAAAGAAGATGAAGAGAAGTTGGGGGGTGGGAGGTGTTTGTTGAGCACCTACTGTGCCCCAAGCATGAGTATGAATGGTTTCCGTGCATTAATTTATTTCACTCCCCTACAACCCTGTGAGTGATTGTAATCATAATTTTCATTTTTCAGATCAAACACTCATACTTAGAGAGATTAGGTAATTGACCCAATGTCAATCAACTGAAATCAGGCTTTTAATTCTAAAGCCAATGCTCTTAACCACTACAAGTAAAGGAAAAGAAGAAGAAAGAAGAGGAAGGTAGATGCCTGGGCAGCTCAGCTGGTTGAGCATCCAATCTTGGTCTCAGCTCAGGGCATGATCTCACAGTTTCAGGAGTCTGAGCCTCACATTGGGCTCCATGCTGCCAGTGCAGAACCTGCTTGGGATTCTGTCTCCCTCTCTCTCTGACCCTTTCTCACTCACAATGTCTCTTTCTCTCTTAAGATAAATAAATAAACTTAAAAAAAAGAAGAGGAAGATATGGGGGAAGACATTTTTAAGTGCTTAGCATATTTATATTAATATATTTAATATATTTCAAGATATATATTAAAATATATATTTTTAACAGATTTTGAAATATATTTTCAAATATATACACTAAAAATATATATTAAAATATTTCAACAGATTTTCATTTACATCAGAGCTCTTTGAAAAGGACAAATATGAAAAATGTTAGCCAACCACTGAAATCATGTCTATGAAAATGACATATAAAAGTGCAGGATCCTTCAAAAGAAAGGATGCTCCACAGCTTTCACCTAAATCCTTCCCTTTCTCCACTTCCCCAAATGTTAGGCAAACTGAAGTAGAAGCTCATAATCTTGGATACCAGAAATTCAGATAAAGGGTTATACACACTTTTTTTAAAAAGCCCTTCTGTGCTCTCAGATGAAACTTTGTAATAGAGGAAATGACACTTTTGCTTATGAAGCAGCAACTTGCAAAATTCCCATCCATGTTTCTCTCCATGCAGAGACCAGGGAACTGTCTCTGCTCATCAGTGTCTCAGGGACGGGAAGCCATGCAGTGTCATGGGGACACCAAGCAAACCTAAGGGTCAGACCGACAGGGTCAATTTGCCGGCTCTGCTACTTCTTCGTTGTGCAAACTTTACTTCTTTGAGTCTGTTTCTTCATCTATGTATAAATTTCACCCGTTTCTGAGCTCAAATTTAAACCCTTCATAGAACTTAATTTTTGGCAGCTTCCACATAGCCATAATTAATGAAGAACAAGTTCAAAACAGCAAATGCTGAGCATATGGGTATTCCAGAGACATATCAACATCATTATCAGGAAAAATGAGATGTCACTCAGTGTGTGCATAGCAGTTTTCAGATCCAGCCCAAATGAAAATTAATATCCCTCCCCTTGGTGCAATATGCACCACAAATATCATATAATCTGCCCTAATAGTAACATTATAGGGGACTTAGTATACAATAAAAATGTGAAATGGGGAATAAGTGTATGTTCTTTCTGTATTTCTGATACACAGACAATTCCACATGCCTGGATTGGTGCCAGAAGCAAGGACATGGATGAAAAAATTTTATAAATTTGTCCATTTTCCTTTTCTTCTGATAAATTTTAATTTCCAACAATATATACTTTTATTTTTTTAACCTTTATTTATTTTTGAGAGAAAAACAGAGCACAATTCAGAGAGGGGCAGAGAGAGAAGGAGACAGAATCCCAAGCAGGTACCAACCTCTGAGTTGTCTCACCGGAGCCTGATGCAGGACTCTAATAACTCACTCAGAAACCATGAGATCATGACCTGAGCTGAAGTCAGACACTTAACTGACAGAGCCACCCAGGCACCCTATCCAGCAATTTATTTTAAATAAACAGATTCCCGAAAAGATTTTTCACAAACTAGATAACCAGCCAGCCTGGGGTTTCAACATACAGCCTCTATGTCTTCACTGTAAAGAAGTCTATTCTGCACTTTCTTTCAGAATGCTCCTGTCCTGAACACTTAGAAAGAAAATTACCTTTATTCCCAGCTTATTTGCCAAGCACATCACAAATAGTCCATCATTTCCCCCTCTTTATACCCAGAGTTTACAGATGCAGAGCATGAAGTTCATTGAGATAAGTAACTGGCCCAAGGTCACAGATGAAAAAGAAAGTCTTCCATATGTGAGATGACAGACCTCTGAGAATAGAATGAGTTCCTCATGGGAAGTCCCAAGCACCCATGACCTGGAGGGGTGAGACAGAGGCACCACTTGTGATGAGGAAGTCTTAAGTCTCTAAGATCCTCAAAAGATCAAAGGTTCTTCTTCTCTATCAAAGATTCTGGGTGTGCCCAGTGTATCAGAGTTTCTGAGGAGTGAGATGGCTGGTCAAACAGAAGTCACCAGCAGGGAGGACACAGTGAAGAGAAGGTTTCTTAACCTCACAGATAAAATCAGCACCGGGAGTGGAAAGGGGTCCTGCACCTTGTGGCCACTTTGAAAACAGCTGTCAAACCAAACAGGAGGCAACAAATAATTTCCTTTGCTTCTTACTAAGAAACCACACTAATGGGAACTGGAGAAGGGGACTCTCTGGACTTTGGTGTAGGCGTCTATTTGTCTGCCTGTCCCATCACAGACTGGACACCAGTATGTACTATTAGAGCATATAAACATAAATGCTAGATAATCAAATGAATGAAAAAAAGTGGAAAAACATAGTGCCTAAATGGATGGATGGATGGATGGATGGATGGATGGATGGAGGGAGGGAGGGATGAAAACTCTCTCGAAGCTATAACTACCAAGTCAGATAATCCATGAACTTCTAGCTCAAACCAGGGATGGTCTGTAATGACAACAATGAGACTTAAACTTGAGAAACCATTATTTGCACACATCTTGGTCTTCTCAGACCTTAGGAGGAACTATAGCAATGTGCTCACAAGACCTTAAGGTTTTCCAAAATTTGTAAAAGTTTAGAAGTTTAAAACACAAAAGCTTAAAACCTGTTTCTGCTCTCTCATATGGACTGATGTTAGAGTGGCCATCTGTATTTTTAGATCGCCTAAAGAAGGGTATATATTTTGTCTGGGTTGAGTGGGACATATTTATGTGGCTCATAATCCTTGTCGTGAAGAGTTAAGTTAATCCTGTAGGAAGGTGGGAATAACTTCCAGGAATATTCTGACAATTGTGCTGACACACCCGACTTCGTGACAAAAGTTGAGCTGAAAGCTTAATACAAGCATGACCCAAAACTCTTAGTTTCAGAAGGAAACGAGTTTAAAATGTGTGGAATCAGGGGCACCTGGGAGGCTCAGTCGGTTGAGCATCTGACTTTGGCTCAGGTCATGATCTCACTGTTTATGGGTTCAAGCCCTACATTGGGCTCTGTGCTGACAGCTCAGAGCCTGGAGCCTGCTTCAGATTCTGTGTCTCCCTCTCTCTCTGCCCCTCCCCCACTCATGCTCTGTTTCTCTCTGTCTCAATAATAAAAAAATTTTTAAATATTAAAAGAATTTAAATGTGTGGAATCAGGAGCTAGTCTGTGGGAACTTCTTCCAATCAGCAGACACGTAAATTTGTAAGCAAAAGGTTTCATTTTAATTAATTCCAAGGCAAAATGAAAAACAATTCCTCCTGTCAGCAAATACCTGATAAAGTACTTTAAATAATGATAAATGCATGTTTCAGCTGATGGCAATCATGCAAAGTAGAATGTGTCAAGCCACTTCTCTGGGTCTGTAAGTACAATCCTACAGCAGTACGGCAGATAACAGATAAAGCACTAAAGTTGCATACTTTATGTGCCCCAATGCATGGAAATGGATCTGAGCATGTCTGAGACATGGGACACACCCTGGTGATGTCAGACAAAATGACACACAAGCTGGCCTCTGACACAGCAAAGCTATCTGAAGAAAGAAACAGACTGCCTGCACTTTTCATCTGTATATCAATGGATACAGTATGAGACTTGATTACATAATTATGGATCTCAATACAAGGTGGCAACAATTTTAATGTCTCTATTTTTAATTATTCATTTCTTAATTTGAGAATGATTTAGTATATTTGCATAGAATTATCCATACAAGTATTTCAGTATATATCTGTATAGATGCACATGCATAAATATATAATGGCCATGAAAGCTATTTATAACAATTGGCAGGTAATTGACAAAATTTATATACTCTGGGCTTTATATGCCTGTGGTGTTTCTCAGCGCTTTAAAGTTATAATTTGTATGACTTATTTTTGCATTAAATATTCAAGGTGCCTGGGTGGCTCCATCAGTTAAGTGTCTGACTTCAACTCAGGTCATGATCTCCTGGTTTGTGTTCGAGCCCCACATTAGGCTCTGTGCTGACAGCTCGGAGCCTGGAGCTGCTTCTGATTTTGTGTCTCCCTCTCTCTCTGCCCCTCCCCTATTTGCGTTCTGTCTGTCTCTCTCTGTCTCTCAAAAATAAACATTAAAAATTTTTTAAAGTCAATGTTCATTTTTATATCTAATTTTGTATTTTCAATGTCTAAGAGACCTAACACGTGTGTACACACATACACACAAACAAATTATATCAGCCCTGCAAAATCTAAAGCCACCTCTGAGCTCACAGGACTGAGGCTTTTTATCAACAGTTTGGCCTCTGAATTTGTGTTTAGCTTGATTTTGTTTTTCCTCCTCCTTCCTTGAGTAGCAGATGAGTCAGAGTCTGTTTGTAGAAAAAAGCCAAGGAGTGTTCCGGGAACACTAGAGGGGCCAGGAACATGGCAGACAGTGGGGAGGGGGGTGGGTATGTTGTCCTTTCGATCCTTATTTCATTGTCCACCTGGTCCAGGAAATCAGGACCTGAAAACCTTCCAGATCCGCGGGGCAAACATCCTGCTGCAACCTCACTCCAGGTGTGGCCCTGCGCCACCCCCTCCTCCCCTGCACGTTTATGTGCAGCCTTCTCCACACGGTACACGGTACACGCGGGCTCACGTTGCAGTAACAGATGATTCCCACCAAAGGTCACTGGTCCAGGCCGTAGTTATTAGCGGCAGCGTTCTGTCCTAGCTGGTGGAATTACTTCTGAACCTGGGGAAGGAAACAGCTGCCGGAATGAGTCAAGGGGACTTTAGGTGGGTATTTACGGATCTTGTGCACACGCAAGCATGACCATAAGTGAAACCTGGCATTTTCGCTCAGGTAGACTCATAGAAATTTTCAGAGCATCACCAACAACAACAAAAAAAGAAATGGTGAGAAAATAAAATGTGTCCTGAAACATCTGTCTAAAGCAGGTACAGGGCCATGTCTCATTTTCCATATGTGCTTCTGTGTTTCCCAGCAACTATGCACAGCTGAAGTTACTGAAAGAGCCCCAAGGGCAGACTCACACCTACTGAATGAAGTCCGTGGTGGAACTGGCTTGGTTTGACACTCAGTGTATGGGAATTTCTAGCTAAGTCGGCCAACAAATGCGTCACACAGTGGTTGAGTCAGTAGTGGCATATGGCTACAGCATTCTTCTCTAGAAGGTCATTCAAAACAGATTTAGAGCCTCTCGCCTGTTCTTTGCTACTGGATCACTTCAACATGCCCTCTTTCTAGGGAAACACATTTCCTCATTGATGAATATGCCGTCTGAGGATACAACAATAGACGGAGATACCAAGGGAAGCAAAACATGGTGCCCATTTTCAGAGTTCATAATCTAGTATTAGAAAAAAATTGTTATATGATAATTCCAAGACAGCATGTTACCAAGTTATGTGACAGGGGAAACTGGGGGAAGAAGCAACAGCATGGGGACTCAGTGGTCCTTCAGTAAAGGCATTTCCCATGTACTCAACTCATGAGTCAGAAAGCCAAGAATTCTTACATTTCCCATTTTAAAAATATGAGAGGAGCACCTGGGTGGCTCAGTCGGTTAAGCATCCAACTCTCGATTTTGGCTCAGGTCACAATCTCACAGTTTTTGAGTTTGAGCCCATATCAGGCATTGTGCTGACAGTGCAGAGCCTGCTTGGGATTCTCTTCTCTCCCTCTCTCTCCTCTCTCTCTCTCTCTCTCTCTCTCTCTCTCTCTCTCTCTCTCTCTGCCCCTCCCGTGCCTTGTGTGCGAATGCTTTCTCTCTCTCAAAATAAGTAAATAAACTTAAAACAATAAAATAAAATTAAAAATATGAGAAAGTTAGTGCCCCCAAGTCACTGAAACTTTATTCCAGAAATTATTTTGTGTGGTTCAATGGACAATCCCTTTCAGCTCCACCTGGCAATATTTCCTTCCTGGAGCACCTCAAAGAATTGACTCAAGCTTCAGTGAAATGAGGAAATTGCAAGTACAGGCAAGGCAATTAGAGGGCAGCCCAGGTGAAGTAAAGTAGGTAGGATTACTTCTCCAGATGGAGCTTCAAATTCAGCGTTAGTTAATGAACTCCATAGAGTTTTAGCTTCTTTTCTCTTCCAATTGCAGTCTCCCCAATGGTTAAGAGAAATACAAGAAAATACAATTTTTCAGAGGCATAAAAGACACAGGCCATCTAGCACCAGGCATGTGGGCACACCACGTGAGACCACAATTACAATTTCACCCCTCAGCCACCCGCCACTTGCCTAGACTGAGCTTGGTAATTATTCCAGGGCTGGATCCACTCTGTGCTTCCTAGAGCTGAGATTGCCAGCAAATCCGGGTGGGAATGTGGGGTGAGGGTACGTAAAGGAGAAATATTTTTGACAGGAGAAATAAAGGAGAAATATTGGAACACACGTATCCTAATAAATGTTGTCTCCAGGAAAATGATTATCATGAAAGGGTACTAAAAAAACAAACAAACAACAACCACAACAAACCCACACTTATTCCAGTGATTCATGCCCTGTCAAATGTATAAAGTTGATCTTTTATTTTGTGATTGAAATTTGTTTGCTTCTTGAGACATCAGAAATGATAACTCTCCCATCCTTGTCTTCTAAGTCAGTCTTAAATCTAAGCACTCTAATTCCTCTTAAGCCTTAACTGGGAGGCAATTTTGCCCCTAGATGTTTGGCAATCTTCAGAGATGTTTCTGGTGGTCAACTAGAGAGAATGTGCCACTGACATCCAGTGAGGCACGTGAAGCTGCTAGGCATCCTGTCCCATGCAGGACGATGCCCCCACCAACAGATAATGGATGAGAGAAGGCACACAGGAATGAAGACAATAGAAAGATATACACAAAGGATGAAAGGGCAAAACCAATAGAATCAATGACTGTGATTGTGAGAACAGGACTTCGGTGACTAAGAACAAACCCATACAGTTCAGCAAGAGAAAGAATTAAAGCCGGAGTGCATAGGTGACCTGCGGGAAGAGGGTGGAGGAGAAAGAAACTTGTTAGACCTAATTCTTATCTTGTGACCTTTGAGTGTTAGCCCAGAACCACACTTACTAGCTCCTTGGTTCTCCCATATTCACCCCAATCCAAGTTTATAAGTCGTTGTGAGCTAAAATAAATAACTCTCAAATCTTAACAGTATAAGATTATAAGGTGTTTTTGTTTGTGTTTTCCTCACTCATACCACAGTCCAATGCAGGGCTGGTGAGGGAGAGGAGTCTCTCCACTCCATGCAGTCCTTCAAGGACACAGATTCCTTCCATTCAGTGGCTTTACTATCCCTTAGGCACAAATTCCCCCAGTGAATCCATTACATCTAGCAGAGCTGATTAGAAAGAGAAAATGCATGGAAGATCCCACATGAGGGTCAAGTCTGGAAGGGGCAGACATCACACTGCTAACAGTAGTCCATTGACCTAAGTTCAGTGATATAGTCCTACCCAGTGCAAGAGAAAGTGAAAAATGGTCTTGCTGTGCCCAGAAAGAAAAGGAAAGAGAGTTGGGGAACGCATAGAATCCTGTGCCACACCTAGCATTACCAAAATGGACCCCATCCGTATGCTCTGCTTGGTGAACAGACCCGTTGCCCAGTCAGCCTGAGCCAGGACCCCTGAATGGCTGTCCCTCTTCCGGCTCCACCACTATGTGGATTCATGCTGTGGATTCTCCCTGTGGAACATCTGTTCAATCTGTCTCTTCCCTTCTACTCATTTCAAAAAAAACCATTGAGTAGTTCATGTCCTACTTGGAACATTTCAGAACCTTCTGAACTTATCTTCTGCTTAGTTTTATCTCCATCTTCAGGGTAGTTTCCACATTGCACAAAGTAAAGTTTCTAAGATACAAATCTGTCAGACCATAACATTTCTCTGCCTTTAGTGATCAACCATTGCCCATAGGATGATCCAAACTCTTTGATCCAACATATGGAAACTCTTCATTATCTGGACCCCATTATCAGTCTACCATGTCATCACTTATTTATGGCACTCTGCATTCCAACCATAAACTATCATACCTTGAATTCTCTGCATTCTTGCATTCTTGCAAGTCTTCAGACCCTGGCTCATGCCTTTACCTGAACTTGGAAATTCTCTTACCAACTCCTTTGTCCTAACATTTCTCACTTGGTTGTCTCCTACTTATACCATTTAGCTTTATAATCATTGTCTCAGAAGTATCTAATCCCTTCTGCTAGTTTCCACCAGAAGGTGCCTCTGTTGATCTCGTCCACTGTGGACACATCCACTGTGGACACACCCACGTCACCCCCCTAGACATTGTATTCATCTGTACCCCCAGTGCCTAAGAGAACATCTGGCATGTACTCAGCACATATCCAAAGAACTTAAACCACAGCTATCATTAGAATGACAATTGAATTATTATAAATTGTTATTTTAAAAAAGTTAGAAAGAGGATTTCTGGCCACCTCCTAACACCTAATGTAGGCCTACCACTAGACAAAAATATCAGTAATGGTAAATAATATCTTCCTAATAAATGTCCTCTAGAGTCATAAGCTACAATTATTCATTCTATTTCTAAAAGATTATTGATGATAAATGTTCTTTTGAATACATTTAATAACCTTGCTACTATCCCCTTCAACTATACTCAGATGATTAAAAAGGAAGAACTCTTACTAGTTGAGTCTAATTTTTCGACTACTTGTTTTTTTCTTCCAGTTTATTTCAATATAATTGATATACAACACTATAAATTTAAGGTGTGCTACATGACTTGACAAATGTATATATTGCAAAATTATTACCTCAGTAAGTTTAGTTAACACCTATCACTTCAGTTACAAATTATAATTTTTATATGTAAACAGAACAATTAAGATCTACTCACTTAACTTTTAAATATAATAATGTAACTAGTCTTCATGTTGTACATTACATCCCCAATACTTATTTCTCTTAAACTTACAGTTATAACTCATATATTCTTATAACTGTAAGTTTATGCCTTTTGATCACTTTCACCCAATTCCCTCACTCGGGTCCTCCTACCTCTAGAATTACAATCTGACCCCTTCTTTGTTAAATTTTTTTATTTAAGTATAGTTTACACTAAATCTTACATTGGTTTCAGGTATACAACACAGTGATCAAACTCCTCTGTATGTTATGCTGTGCTCACCACAAGTATAGCTACCATCTGTCACCATACAAAACTATGACAATATCATTGACTATATTTTCTATGAGTTTAAATTTTTTTACATTCCACATTTAAGTGAGATCATATGGTATTTGTCTCTCACTATTTTGTATCTTAATCTTAACTTAGCACCTTAATACATCAAGAGAAAAATCCGACAATGGATGTTGACTGGTTTCATGCAAACCTAGAGGCCATTAGTGCTGCCCAGAGGCTCTACCACAATTTCTATACAATTTCCCCTTCCACTCTCCAGAAACTCCTTTCGCTCCTTATTTGTCCTCAAGCCACCAACACTTCCTTCCATGCCCATAATTTCAACCAGTGACCTCAAGGATTATTTATTTCATTAAGATAGTAGAAGCAAGCAAAATAAAACTTCCACTTGCTACTATCACGCCTGTCAGTCTACCCACATCCATATCTATATAATCTCTTTCTCCTCTTACATAGAAAAAATATTTGTGCTTTTATCTAAATGAGTTCTGCCTTTCTATTCTAGACTCCACTCCTGGGTATCTACTCAGGAATCAATTTTTCGACATCCAACTTCTCTGCTGCATGATATAAGCACCCCAAGAAATTAGTTATATCAGTCATAATGGAAACAAAATAATTATGTCCACTGGTAAAGAGAAGGGGACTAATCTGACCAAGGTTTGTCATATAACTTCCTCTATCTGCTACAATTCTTAGACGAGTAGCAGTATAACTCCTCAGTACTCACCCTAAAGCTCCTAAGTGGAAGCAATTGAGATTATTTGTCAGAGACTTTTCCTCCAGGTTTATTGAAAGATAATTGACATATAACACTAATTTGGGGTGTACAGCTGTGTTGATTTGATACACTTACATATTGCAAAGTGATTACCACTATAACATTAGCTAACACCTCCATCATGTTACATGATTATCATTTCTTTTTTTTGGTACAACATTTAAGATCTATTCTCATAGCAATTTCAAGTATATATTACAGTATTATTAACTAAAATTACCATGTTGTACTCTATCCCCAAGATTTATTCATCTTATAAATGGAAGGTTGTATCCTTTGACCAACATCCCCACCATGTCCCCCACCTTCTAGTCCCTGGAAACCCCCATTCCAGTCTTTTCTATGAGTTTGGGGTGTTTTTTTGAGGGGGTAATTCTATACATAAATGATGTCATATAGTATTTGCCTTTCTCTGTCTGGTTTATTTCATTTAGCATAATGTCCTCAGGTTCTCTCCATGTTGTCACAAAAGGCAGAATATCCTTCTTTCTCATGACTGAATAATATTCCATTTTATATATACAGCATATCTTCATTGCTTTATTGCTTCCTTATCAGTTATACATTTAGGTGGATTTCATTTCTTGGCTAGTGTGAATAATGCAACAATGAATATGGGGTGAAGACACCTCTTCAAGATCCTAATTTCTTTTAGATATACACCTACAAATAGAATTGCTGGATCATACAGTAGTCCTATTTTTTTTTGTGTGAGGAGCTTCCATACCATTTTCCATAATGGCTGCACAAATTTACATTCCCACCAATAGTACACAAGGGTTCTCTTTCTCTCCATAATCTTGCCAATGCTTATCTCTCTCTCTCTTTTTTAATGGTATCTTTTCTAACATGTATGAAGTGATATTTCATTGTGGTTTATTCACATTTTCCCAATGATTATGAATATTGAGCACCTTTTTGGGTACCTATTGGCCATTTGTATGTCTCCTTTGGAAAAAAGTGCCTATTCAGTTCCTCTGCCCATTTTTTAATTGAATTGCTAACTTTTTTGCTATTGAGTTATATGAGTTCTTTACATATTTTAAATGTTAACCTCTTATCAGATATATAATTTGCACATATTTTCTCCCATTCCATAGGTTACCATCTTGTTTTGTGAATTGTTTCTTTTAATCACTCCTATTCAACCTAGTACCAGAAGTCCAAGCTGAAGTAATCAGGTAAGAAAAATAAATAAAGCTCATTCAAATCAGAAATAAAGAAATGAAATTATCCTTATTAAAAGGTAATATGATATTTTAGAGAGAAAATTCTAAACATTGCACCAAAGAAAAGGTCAGAACTAATAAATTCAATAAACTTACAAGATACAAAGTCAGCATGTAAAAAGCAGTTGCATTTCTACACACTAACACTGAAATATCTGAAAAATAAATTTAAAAATATCTTATTCACAATAGCATCAAGAACAATAAAATATTTAGGAATAAATTTAGCCAGAGGTGATAGATCTGTACACTGAAAACTAGAAGACTGATGAAAGAAATTGAAAAGGTGAATGGAAAGATAACCCTTGTTCCTAGATCAGAAGAATGAATATTGTTAAAATGTCCGTGCTACCCAACATGAACTACAGATTCAGTGTAATCTCTACCAAAATCCCAATGTCTTTTTTCACAGAAATAGAAAAAAACAAAATCATAAAATTTGTATGGAACCATGAAAGGCTCCAAATAGCCAAAACAATCTTGAGAAAGAAGAACAAAGGTGGAGTTATCATACTTCTTGTTTTCAAACTATAGAAATGAGTGATACTGCAAAAGAATATGAATTGGATAACAGATTGTCACAAAAAGTGTCCACATTTATTGGTTGGCCATTTTGCACCTCTTCATTGTATTAGTGGTTCTATTTAATAGTCGTGTTTTCCGACATGTCCATGTGGCCTTTACTTTATTACTTTTTCCCTTCTCAACTTTGACCTACTTCTTGAATTTCCATAACATTCTTAATACTTACTAGTACCTAAGGGAGTTTGTTAAGTAACACAACTAATTTATTACACAGGAAAACTCATTTGTTTTTATTTTATAGTCATGCCAAATATTAAAAGAGTGAATACACCAATAATGTGGCCCCCCACAGTCATCCCTTGCCTTGTATCTGTGTCATCATCTGGTATAAGACCTTATAGGGCCACTCTGTGCTCCCTTATTGTATACCACATTTTAATGGACCACAATAATTATCTTCCTACTCTACTAACAAATCAGTGTGAGGATCTTTAAGTTCTCCAGAAGTTTAGAGTATTGAATAGAGTTGTCAAAATGTTGACACCAATCTGCAACTTCAGTTCTAGCAGAAAGTTTCCTCAAATTATTATCAACAGCAATACACAGTCACAGTCTTGAACAGACCAATCTTAGGACCCAAGCCCTCCATATGGCAGTGCTACATGGATCTGTGACATTTTATAACATTTCTTATGTGACTTAGGATAAATGTCACTAAGCTATTGGAAAAGTGAACATATGACCTTTAAATATGATAATTAACTACCTCTTACCTTGTCCAAGCATGACTTTATGCCCTCCTACACACACTCCAGATGTTAAACTTATCTGAACTTGACCAACCTAGTTAACATAGGCCAAATCTTACTCTGACCATCTCTTGTTCAGAGTTAGACAAGTTGTCTATCAAGTGTTGTTCACTGTAATAGAGTTTGACTTCTGCAATCTATTTGGCATGGAATTTTCATTTTGTTCCTAAGGAAACTTAGTGGTTGTAGTTGGTCATATGTAAAGAAAGCTTTTCTTTATTGGGTTCAATAAAATATATTATTACATTAATATCACCTTTTTTATACTTTGTAATGTGGTTACGAAAAATTTTAAAATTACATGTAATCCTATTATATTTCTATTAGACAGCACTTCTTTGTGCTGTAGAGGAAACATGTATTACTTTAGATTATCTATGAACTGTGGGCACATTGACAGTGTATATGTAGAACACCTACTGGTCGCATACTGCTCGGATATGATTTGTCTGTTCCTCTTCTCCAGGGTGATTAGTCATGCAGTGAATAAACCAACTTAGAAAGAAGTCTATGAGCCAAATTGGAAATATTTTAGGACTCTTTCAATGTTAGTAAAGGAAAGAAGGCTAACATCAGTCAGTTATATTATTAATAATATTAATTATAATGATTACATAATCACGATCTCATCTGGTATATAATGAGAATGTGGGAAAAACAGAAAAAACAGCAAAACATAATAATTTTTCTACCATATTAGTCATAGGACAAATCCATGTCTTGTTTCGGTGAAAAGTGTAAGTGGGGCTGATCTTTCCTTTGTTAATATAAGATTTAATGGTTCTGTCCTACAAAAATAGCAAAATATCAAAACTCAAGAATTTCAGAGTGAGAACTATCAGTTTACTGGAAGGAGTTAGTAGATAAAGAGAAGGAAAGAAGGAGGGAGGAAGGAAGGATTAAAATAAGTGTTTTCAATTCTAAGGTTACACTTGAACCTCTAAGGTAGCTTTAATCTTTGAAAATCTTTAAGGAACCTAGCCTCAAAATAATACTTTTAAGAATGCTTCAAATTTGTGCATGAAAAGATATACAGCAGGAAAGAAAGTGGAATAAGAAAAAATGCAATAATGAGAAAAAAAGAGAAAGAGACAAGAAAGGGGAGATGGAGAACACAAAGAGAAAATAGATGAAAGGAATATCTGCATATCTGTGTATCTTCTCCATTTGCTCCATTAGCAATATGAGGCTACCATAAGAGATAGCTAACTGAGCATCTCTTCTAGGCTAGACATGTCTCCAGTTCTGCATGTTGATGTGGAAATATTATCCCATTTCTCATTTGAAGAAGCAAGAGATTTAAAAAAGATTAAGGTTAAATACATTGGCCAAATCAGTAGTGGTAGAATGAAGATATATCCAAGTTTACCCAGCTACCAAGTCCATTATTTCTCCACTTCTAGAAGATACAATCCTATTTTCAGGATACAATCAATGTCTCAAAGTGTATGCAGTCCATGAAGAGTAAACACAGAAATTCTTGTTTGATTAGGATCTGACGAGGCAGCCCCTTTTACATCAACTACGCTTCTGAACCCTGGAATCCAGTGTTATCCAATATAGTAGCCACTAACCACATAGAAAATCACCCCAGATTTCAAAGACATAGAACAAAGAAAGGAATGTAAAGTGAATATTTTTATATTAATTACATACCAATATGGGAATGTTTGGATTGGGATAAAGCAAAATATATTACTAACCCTAATTTTACCTGCTTCACTTACCTTTTATAATGGAGCCATTAGCAGATTTTAAATCACATGTATGGTCCATGTTATATTTTTATTGGATGGCATTGCTCTGGGGTATAAAGAGAACACCTACTAATGGTAGACAAACACCTGACATGTTGTTGCTGGTATAAGCCTTAAGACAGCAAAAATGTTCTCCAGAAAAACTGGATGTGTCCACCTCATGTTGGATAGGTCACAGCTCCATTTAACAGGTCTTGGTACCAATTCTTCAGCTGCAGAGTGTAGAATGCACAGTGGCCTCCTTCTCTAGAATATTCTCTCCTGCTGATAGGAGCCACATTCAGTCAGGGAGGCTATGATCTCTCACCTCTCTGCCCCCACTGAAGCAGAAAATGACTCATGCTTTATTTAGTTGTCAACAGCCAATCTGTTTGCTTTGAGGGCACATGAGTTTGCGGAGCTGTTTCTGTTTCCAGAGCACCTCTGGGCAAAGCCAAGGTTAGACTTCAACTTGCTCATTCCCCTCCCCTTCCAGTCCTACTTAGCTGCCTTTCTGTAACTTTGGGAGTTTTCTCCTGTTTGGTTGGTTGGGGGAGGTTTTTGTTTTTGTTTCTTTTCTTCTCTTTCCTTTTTTTTTCCCCTTTTAGATGAAGATACCCTCAGTAAACTAGACAGCTCTAAATTCTTACTTATGTTGACTTTGCTTCTAGAGAATGCAACCTGAAAGCCAAAACCAATTCTGGCACCAATTCTAATGTTGAGGGAAGGAGACGCCCAAACTGATGAGGTTTTCAAATGTTGGGGGTTCAGAGCTGACAGCCTGAAGAATTCTTGAAGATATCTTTGGTACAAGACAGCTGGTTTTATTAAAGCACAGGGAAAGGACCCGTGGGCAGAAAGAGCTGCAGTGGGGTGTGAAGAGTGACTGGTTATGTACTATGGCATTGGGGGAGATAAAGTCAAAAGAAGTTTCTTAATGGGATTTCCATATACTAAAGACTCACAGATCACTGGAGGATGCCTAGCTATTATCAAGCTAAGGCTGTTCTTCTCTCTAGCAAAGCATTAAGACAGTAGGGATTTCCTGGACATTAGGCATTAGGTTATTGATAAGATTGTCCTTTTCTTATAATTGTGCTATTACATCTGTAAACAGATGGAGACTATCAATTTAACCATTTGCTTTCTGTATTTTCCTTTGTTCTTGGGCAGCCAGGAGTGCCTGAGGAATGTCACACAACGTCCCACTTAAGGGGGAGGGGGCGGAGGGCAGAGGATGTTAACTTGTGCTTGGCCCTCAGCCTGCCTTATAGTCCCTTATCAAAACAAATAAACAAATCTCCGGACCCCAGTTGGGTTCTGACACTATCTACCCAGAGATAGCATCTCATTGCACAGATTAATGGTTCAGTCTTCTAAAACTGTCCCCCAACCCACTTCAGACAACATTCAAAAGCCCAGGTTGTCACCTGTGCCTCTGACATGCCAGTTATAAATGAGAAGTCCCCAAAACTCCCTCCTTGGATATAACTAATTTGCTACAGCAGCTCACAGAGCTCAGAGAAACATTTTCCTTGCTAGATGTCCTGTTTATTACAATAGAATGTAACTCAAGAAGCCAGACAAAGAGATGCACAGGATAAGGTATGTGGAAAGGGCACAGAACTTCCATGATTTTTCCATGGCACTACTTGCTCAACACTTCCTGGAAGTATTCACCAACGTGGAAACTCAAACCCTCTCCTTTGGGGTTCATATGGAGGCTTCATTACATAGACATTGTTGATTAAATCATTGGTCAGGGGCAACTGAACTCCATCTCCAACCCCTCTCCACTCCCTGGATGGGGGTGGGGCATGGGACTGAAGGTTCTAGCCCTCTAATCAAGGTTGGTTTGGGGCTATCCCAAGGCTACCACATTAACATTACAGAAAACATCTTTATGGCTCTTATCACAAGAAATTCCAAGGGTTTTGGGGAACTATGAGCCTGGAACCCTGGAGGAAGAACAAATATATATGAGAAATATATAAATCACAGCATCACAGACCCAAATTTCTGAGTCTTCCCACAGCAAATGTTGTACATGTATTAATAAAAATGTGATATGCATGGCAACTCTCTACTAACAATTACAAATGGCTTCAAGGACATAAGCTTATTAACCCTTTTCCTTAAGTCTAACCCCACTACAAAAGATACATTTTATGAGAACAGTTAGCCTCCATTCTAGTTTCAGATGAAATAAGAAAAAAATATACACAGAAAATTACAAATGTGATCCTGAGACTTATTTTACATTGCATACCTAATACTGGATTAGATAAACAAACATCTCATCTGGTTCAGTGGAACTGACTGAAGAAGAAAACAAAGGGAGCTAATTTGCAAACCAATTATGTCAACAGCTTTCAAACTTTATCTCCTTTAAGCCCTGAAATCACTGCCCCTATTTTACAGATGAGAAAACTGAGTTGCTCTGAAGCTCTTTAATTTTTCTTAGGTCACCCCTCTAGCAGTTAAAACAGAGTCTGGTGCCAATACACATCTAACTCCAAATCTGATGGTCTCTCTCTTCTAGTATTTTCCAAACTTTTCTGATTGTTTGCCTTGTAATAATCTTTACACCCAATGTATAAAGTTCCAATTGTTCTAGGAAAAAAATTGAAAAAATACGAATAAATTCTTTTAAAACTACCAAACTGGTTAAGAAGTAGAAGCCATGTCATCTCACCATGATGTTATTGTTTCCTTTGTTTGCAGTATTAGAATCTTCTTCAATCTCCACTTTGCAGAAATATTGCAGGTTGTCTATTTGTGAGTATTGGTTTGGTTGAATCTAAATAGTAGCTAAGAATGCACTTAACATTGCACGACACTGAAAGCAAATGAATGTAGAGGGGTCCCCACTCCCCTCAGGAAACTTTAGGTATCTGACAACCAGCCTGAATGAGGGCATCTTTCTCGATCAGTATGATGTATATATATTAGAAAGGCTTTTGCTATTTCTACATGTTCTAGATGGCAACAGAGTTTAAGGAATCTATGACTATTTATGGAGGTTTTGAAATTGGCCTTTTGGTACTAAAATCTTCCCACTTTGTAGACCACTCTTTGATCCGATAATGCTCCCCAAGAGTGTTAGCACCCAGTTATTATTTTGGGGCCCCACCACTTGATTTCAGCCTCTACTACCATGAGACCTTATCACTGGAGTGAGTGTCTGGGTTTCCTTCCCGTGTGATCAGGTCCATTCTTTGGACCTTGGGGTATCTACTCCACCCCAAACAAAATTTCCTCTCAAAGACTCTATTCAACATAGTCACTTAGTGGTGTAAATGACAGACAACAGCAGTAGGTGCTGACTTTACCCAGGGAGATTTTCATCTGAGAGAGAATCAAAGTGCTAATCCCGAGAGCAGGATGTGTGGCAGCAACCTCACGGAAGAGTTCTCATGGTGCTGATGTAACAGAATACTACTGCCATCTAAAACCTTGACAAAATAATTCTGTTTTCAAGTATATTTGGGAAAACTTATACCTCAGATTCCCTCCTTGGATATTCATTCATAGAGCATGTTCAGATATGACTTACGAAAACACGGTTAGAGAAATCCAGTCAATTTAGTTTAATTCTTTTTCTCCCATAATTATTTAATCACACAATTACCCTCTCTCTTTCTTCCCACCCCCAAAACACTCATAAATGTCACTGGAACCACTCTTGTACAGATGTACCATTGGAAAGATGAAGGGGCCAATGAGGGAAGCATGTCCGAGGCACAGCTTCCAGGGTCACACAGAAGAATACCTATTCTGGACTTGAGAGCAGAACTTGGTGAAGCCTCAAAGATAGCTTCAAGGGTGGCTTTCAGAACAGGCATCTTATCAGTTCTTATCAGAGCAACTAAACCATGTTTTGTATTGTTGTTGTTGTTGTTATTGTTTTTTAAGGATACATAAGAAGTACTTGAAGATTCCGATCAGTCTTCCAGAATCTAGATTATACAAAGCCCTTTGTCTACAAAAATACGAATGTCAATATAATGATTCAGAAGTGCAGAGGTGAATTCAGCCTCCTGGAAAGGTGTCAGTGGCATACACAGCTTCTTCAGCTCTATACTGATCTCTACTAAGTGGTATTAGTTTCCCTTCTCCCTATAGATCCAGGTCATACCTAGCCTTCACATTCCTCTACCCTGAATTCACACAGGCTGCCCTGTCCCTGCATGTATGCTCTTTCTCATCCTTATGATGGGGCAAGTGCCAAGAATCCAGAGCTGGAAACCAAGAACCCAGCATTGGTTTCTTATTCCTCCATTTTCCTGGGTCTATAACTTTTCCAAACCCCCGTTCTCTCTTCCTACAAATGCATTAATTGTAGTAGAGAGCAGTTGACAGGTAATTGTCTTGTAATAAATGTTAGTTCAATCTAGAATCCTCCAAGCAGCGCACACATTTATTTTCTGAACTGCCATCCTGACTTCTCTCTTTGTAATGATGCAAGAGCTGAAGTTGCTCCCAAAGCATTTAGGTCTTCAGCCAATAGCTGGCTGATACAGAGGAAGAAAGGCCAGTATCCTTGTCTAAAGCAGAGCCATCCCTGTGATGGCATTCATTATGCATCAGGTTGAAGCTACATTTCAACTATACCTACATCCTCACCTAGCTTCTACCTTGTCATATCCTGCTTCCCTCATTTCCTTACAATTTGCATCTGAAATCACCACCTCAAGAAATCAAGTGTATAAGAATTCCTGTCTCAGGCTGTTTTTAGGGAACTTAAACTAAAATATTTTCCATCAACTTTTCTCCCTCATTAACCTTTTCCCTTCACTTTCCAAATTTCTTTTGAGCCTCTGTCTTAGATCTTACAACTGAGAACACACATTTCCTCTTTACGGATACCAAAATTAAATAGAAAAATAGATCAGGGGTACCTGGGTGGCTCAGTAGCTGAGTGTCCGACTTCAGCTCATGTCATGACCTAGCAGTTGACCAGCTTGAGCCCGCATCAGACTTTGTGCCGACAGCTCAGAGGCTGAAGCCTGCTTCCAATTCTGTTCCTCCCTCTCTATCTGCCCCTCCTCTGCTTATGCTCTTTCTCGGTTTCAAAAATAAATATAAACATTAAAAATTTTTAAAGAAAAATAGATCATTTTTCTCTCTTGAAACCTTTTTATAATTTCTAGGTACTTCTAAAATGCCCACGTTTTACCCTGCTAACTACTTAATCCCTGCTTTATCAGCAAACATAAATACAGAAAGTTTAATTATCAAGAGATATAACTAACATAAATACCCAAGTCGCTTTTCAAATATGAACTTGTCCACCTTTCAGTGGTCATCTGCAAGGATCCTTGGTCATAACGGCCACTAGAGGAAAGACAACCTTCCTGTAGTGTGGCTCCATCATTTTTGTTCCTCCCAGACTTAAGGGTCTTA
The DNA here is from genome assembly GCF_006229205.1 of Suricata suricatta. Lineage (NCBI taxonomy): Eukaryota > Metazoa > Chordata > Mammalia > Carnivora > Herpestidae > Suricata > Suricata suricatta. The sequence continues at coordinate 147,571,510 of NC_043704.1, forward strand.
AGTATCTGGTGCATTCTTAGCCAATAGCCCTACTTTGTGGCTCTGTGGGGTCCACACAGGATCTGGTCAATGTATGGTACATCTTGGCAAAGGGTTCTATTTACAGGTATGTTTAGAAAACCATGTCCACCAGATTCCTCCATTGTATACCCCATAAGTGCACAATTACCCCATAATGTACAAGTTGAATGCAGAGCATTCATGTTCTTAGATGGGATAGATGTTGCGAAGGCAGGGAGTAGGAGATCCAAAGTCTCTAATTTTGCTGTGGCCACCAATTTTCTACTTTTTGATATATCCCATGATGTACCATCACTGAACTCAATAACAATCGAGACTTGTCTCCTATGCTGCAGCATACATTTGGATTAAATCCTCATGGACTTCTAGAAAACTTAACTGACCAAAAGATCCTTTCTTCTCAAGGAAAGACTGAGCAAATATTGGCCCAGATCCCCTTGCAGATAAATGACCTGAAATTGTCATCCTTTGTGTGCATACATTTACCTGTGATCATACAGCTCCTTTGCATTCAGACTTTGGCCCACTTCCCTCCTTGCAGAGAATAAATATAAAACCCATTTTCTTTCACCTTAGTTTAATTAATGGGAACACTTCCCAGAGGATTAGCTTCTTTAAAATTTTAATAGAGTCACTGAGTTCTTGAGTTGCTTTGCCATGATATAGCTCTATAATTGTTATGTTGCTTTAGCTCTTATAATTGTGCGACTACAGTGTGCATGCATGCTAGAAGGTTAAATGGGCTGAAACATGACAAAAGAAGTGGTTAATGAAGAATAGGGTTTACGATCCAGCTGTCTCTCCTAACCTGCATAGATGATAAGGGTAGGCTTGCATATCTCTGAGATCCATCATTTTTTTATCAAAAGGTTGGAGTGGAAATGGAGTTATAAGTACATCAGGAATAGAGCCAAAGTGAAAGTGTAACTTTCTACTCCCTGTGATGAATGAAGTTCCAGAAGCCAGGCTCCTCTCTTCATGGTTCTGCAAATCTGGGAGCACAGTCAATACCTCCATATCCATGCAGTGAAAATGTGGAGATCATATTTTGTCACATCAGAAAATGAAATCAACAGACATTGCAATCTATAATCAAGGGATCAAAATAACTTACTTGGATTTATCTGAAGACCTGTTTTTTTCTTCTGTTTTGCTCTTGGTTTTGGTTTTTAGATGGAAATTTTAGCATTATAATTGTGTGACTGGGCTATGCCTACATTTTTCATAGAAATTTAGGTTTCTATTATAAGGAGTTAAATTTTGATTTAAAAAGTTAAAAATTTACACATGCTTAAATAAAACAGTGACATTTAGTTAGGATAGAAATGATATCCTGCAGGAAGACGATGACTGTCTTGAATATCTAGAAGGTATGTCTCTCGCTATAAATAAACTAATGATTGAAAGTTGCATTGAGGTATATTTTTGTTCATTTCTTAGTGTCCTACAACAGGAAAATGAATGGCTTGAGTAATGAATAAGCTACTTAGTACCGAAAGTAGTTATGTACAGCCTAGATGCCATCTTGCAAGAAACTTTTCATGTTGAGGTGTGTCCTAGATCTAATGTTTAAATTCAATAATTCCAAGCTTGGGCAGCAAGCCCAAAACTAGTGTTGATACGAGTAGATTATCATTGAGTGACCCAAAATCTGAACAAACGATCTAATGACTATGGCTATGTTATGTTCAAATATCAGTGGTTTTTCTCCTACAATGACTGAAGCAAATGGGGTTTCTTTTTGTATAATAAGTCTACATAAAGTATTATGCAGCAGTTAAAATACAGAATTTAGAAAAATTTTCCCCTTGAGCTTTTTTTTTTAAATCTTTATTTATTTTTTAGAGTGAGGCAGAGTGAGACAGAGTGTGAGCAGGGGAGAGGCAGACACAGAATCTGAAGCAGGCTCCAGGATCTGAGCTGTCAGCACAAAGCCTGATGTGGGGCTCAAACTCACAAACCATGATATCTTGACCTGAGCCGAAGTCGGACACTTAACCGACTGAGCCACTCAGGTGCCCCACCCCCTTAAGCTTTCTATAGAGACCTAATTTTCAGGTTGCAATCCTGTTTACCAGGGAGCTCCTATTTTCATGTGTCTTTGGCAACATGTCAATATTGGTGACAAATTATCTTAAAAAGTATTTTGTATGGCAGCATGCATTTGGTTGATACTCCTTTCCATCTTCAGATCAAAATCAGCTATGGTATGAAATTGGTAAGATGAAAGTTTCAAAAAAGCTATTGTGGAATCTACTTTGTGTCTTCAATAGAAATGGTGGTAACTCCAAGTACCTCCATGGCTTGGAGCAAAACTCTGTCCTGGAGTCTGCACAAAATCAGTTACACACACAGTTCCCAGGTCGTCATTCAACCTTCCTTTGTTCCCTGTATTTTCTGATGGAGCTTACCACCATAATCCATTATACAATCTACCTTTTTCCTCATTATTTTTTGTGCATTTATTTACTTTAGGAACTGGGACTAAGACTCCTCTCACCCAGTGAGATGTCTTTATTACGCAATGGATTCCACTAACCTGCACAAATCTTAGATAGCTAAGATTGTATAAATAGCAGTAGAGTAGAAGTAGAAGACTATTAGGATGATCACAACTCTCCAATGAAATATGAAAAGCTACTGATGACCTTCAGAAAGCTTGCAAGAATGTTATTATTCAATAGGGATTAGGTTCTAATGTAGGCACCCATGGTACAAATTTTGTTTCTTCAAAATTAATCCTTAAACTTCTCCTTGCCACCTTAAACATTAGAAGTACCTATCTCGGTAAAATGCTCAAACTTTGAAAACTACTTGAGAACTAAGAACAATTGCTAGGACCTCAGATTCATGTCTTTCATCTCAACATACAGTGCAGGCACTAAATGGAGTGGTGGGAGGATCTCTCTTCTTCCTACTTTTTAAAATTTATGTATAGATTTAGAAGAATTCATGCTCACTAAGCCATGTATAATGTAACTTTATGATATTCTTAATAATTTAATATATTGGTTCAAATAGTGCATAACTTCATGTGGCAATGTAAGGAATTCAGAATAACAAATCAATCTTAATAAAGAAAAACAAAATTATAAAATTACAGTTTCTGATTTCATAACTTATCACAAAGTAGAAATAATTATAACAATGCAATCCTGGCATAAGGGTAGACATATAGATCAACTGAATAAAATTGAGAATCCAGAAATAAACCCTTACATTAATGGTCAATTGTAATTCAGCAAAGATACCAAGATTATTAAATGAGGAAAGCACAATCTTTATAACAAATGGTACTGGATACCTGCATGTGAAAGATTGAAGTCATTCCCCTATTTTACACCACATGCAAAAATTAACTCAGAATAAATTATAGGCTAAATATAAGAACTAACATTATAAAGTTCTTAGAAGAAAACAGGAGTAATCATGATCAAGAGTTAGGCAATAGCTTTTTAAATACGACACCAAAAGCATAAGCAACAACAAAAAAACTAAATAAATAAACTGGATTTACTTAAAATTAAAAATTTGTGTGTTTTCAGGGACTCCAAGGAAGTGAAAAAATACCCCCACTGAATGAGAGAAAGTACTTGCCAATCATATGTTTGATAAGGATTTAGAATATATAAAGAACTCATATGTAAACTCAATATATAAAGACCGCTATAAAAACAACTCAACAACAGAAAGACAAACAATCCAGTTAGAATGGGCAAAGGAGGTGAATAAGCATTTCTCCAAAGAATTTTTAAATGTCTAATAAGCATGTGAAAAGATGTTCAACATCATTAGCCACTTGAGAAATGTAAATCAAAACTATAATAAGATGCCACTTCACACCCACTAGGCTGGCTAAAATAAAGACAGATAAGGGGTGCCTGGGTGGCTCAGTCAGTTAAGCGTCTGGCTTCGGCTCAGGTCATGATCTCACAGTTCGTGGGTTTGAGCCCCGCATTGGGCTCTGTGCTGACAGCCTGCTTCCAATTCTGTGTTTCCCTCTCTCTCTGACCCTCCGCTGCTTGCGCTGTCTCTTTCTGTCTCTCAAAAATAAATAAAAAACAAACAAACAAACAAAAGACAGATAATAACAAGTGTTAGGGGAGATAGGGGAAACTGGATCCCTTATGTATTTCTGGTAGGTTCGCAAAATGATGTGACTAGTTTAGAAAATAATCTGGCAGTTTCTCAAAGAATTAAACATATAGTTACTACATGACCTAGCTCTTCTACTCCTACATATATGTCCAAGAGAATTAAAAACATAAGTCCACAAAATATTGGACACAAATATCTGTATCATTATTCATAATAGCTGAAAATGAAAATAATAAAAATGGCCATTGACTAATGAATGGATTAACAAAATATGGCATATCCATGTAATGATATATTAGTCAGTCATAAAAAAGAATAAAGTAGGGGTGCCTTAATTCAGTTGGTTAAGAGTCCAACTTTGGCTCAGGTCATGATCTCATGGTTTGTGGGTTTGAGCCCCATGTCGAGCTCTATGCCAACAGCTCAGAGCCTGGAACCTGCTTTGGATTCTGTGTCTTCCTCTCTCTCTCTGCCCCTTCCTTGCTCATGCTCTGTCTCTTTCTGTCTCTTGATAATAAATAAATATTAAAATTTTTTTAAAAAGGAACAAAGTACTGGTATATTTTGCACCTTGGATGAACCTTGGAAACATGAGTCCTAAGTGAAAGAAACTAGTCACAAAAGGCCACATATGGCTCCATCTAGTAAATATGTCCAGAATAGATAAATACAGAAAGGCATAAAGTAGATGGGGGGAAAAAAGGGAATTAAGAAAAGATCTATTAAAGAAAAAAACATAATAATGCATTTCATAGTTTAGTGGAGGAACCATTAAGATCAAAGAATATATTGATATGCTATTATGCCATTTCCATAATTAAATGAGGAAAATTTTTTTAATTTGACTTATTGGACTGGTGTGTCAATTCTGTGAAAGAAAGAAACCAGATATTGGAATGTCCACGAACAGGAATGTGCATTAGCCATAGCAATATGTTCAGCACCCAAAGACAACACAGTAAGAGGCAAAATAATAATAATAATAATAATAATAATAATAATAATACATATGGTACATGTTTGAAGCATGAGGAAATTCAGCCAATTAGGTCACAATGGCAAGCCGCAGGTCTTGTTAATGTTTCCTTTGGGACAATTCATTCATCTACTCTCCTTTTGATGGGCATGTAGGTGGTTTCCAAGTCTTTCCTTCCACGTCAGTACTATGAACATTCTTAGATGTCTCCTAGTGCGCATGTGAATGATTTCTCATGCTATCTCCCTAAAAGGGGAGATTGCTGGGTTTCAGAATGTGTGAGGGTTTTTTTTAATTATTTCTATGTGTTTTATTTATTTTTGAGAGACAAAGACAGATAGCATGAGCAGGGGAGGGTCAGAGAGAGAGGGAGATACAGAACGTGAAGATAGTCTCCAGGCTCTGAGCTAGCTGTCAGCACAGAGCCTGATGTGAGGCTCAAACCCATGAACTGCGAGATTATGACCTGAGCAGAAGTCGGATGCATAACTGACGGAGCCACTCAGGTGCCCCAGAATGTGTGAGGTTTTTTTTAACTTAACAAGATAATGTCAAACTGCTTCTCAAAGTCACACATGCTCCAGTAAAGTACAAATGATTCTTTGAATGAAGAAAAATGGCAAGGCAGAAGATTCTCTGCTCTTCAGTGAAGCCCCACTCATCTCCATCTATGCTTTATCTTTTCCCTTCCTTTACTTTCCCTTTCTTAGAGTCATGAAATATAAGTAGCAGAGGGACATTAAAAATGTTCAGTTCAACCCATTATTTCAGATGAGGAGACTAAAGTTCACAGAAGATAAAATGGTGTTTTCAATACTAAATAGCTAATTACCCATGTGAACGAGGGTTAGAAAGTAAGTCTCCTGGTTCCTAGTCTCTTCCCTTTTGTTTCCTTTCCTTCTCCCTTCCTTTCCTCCCTTCCTTCCAAAGCCCAGGTGGCAGGGACAGTTACAAAGAGGAATAGTCACACTGTAGAAATCAGAACAATTTTAGTCACGATTTTCAGCTCTCTCTTTGCCAGGAGAAATGGAATGAAAGCCATCTTGGCCCCATCCACCATGATCTTAGAACTCCAATGACAGACTCATTTCAAGGAAGAGAGACTATGGATTTCAAGTCACAATTAAGCCACAGTATTTTAAGAAACTGAAGGGCAATCATTTAGGGCACTGATTATAATCCAATATACTGAATGAGAGAAGTCATAGATTTCTGTCTCAGCTCCATAATTTACCACTGGGGGACCTCAGGCAAATGGACAAATCTCCATGAGATTCTAATCTAGTGATGTTATTAACCTAATTCCCAGGGCTGGCAAGAGCATTGACAATGCAATAGGCACCAAGCATCTTTATATTTCAGGCTCTTAGTACCTGACCTGGTGTATAGTGGTACCTTAAAAAATGTCATTGCACAAATAAATTACTTCATATGTTTGAAGTGTTTAAAATTTAGACTGTATAACATATTCAAATTATCAATCCAAACATATTTAAAACTCCAATTCAAGATTCACAAATCAATCTCAAAACCACTTAGCCATTTGTATTAAAACTTTTCAGACCCAAACCAAACATTTTCTAAGAACATGGCTTCATCATAAAACCAAAAAGTAAAGTCAATATTTTATATCAGGCTACTGTAAAGAAGAGATCGAGTATAATACCAAAGCTCAAAAGCAAGTTACAGTTAAGCAGGGATGATGGTTATTGACCTCTAGAAGGCTGGAAGCCTCCTTCTTTTTACTCATTCCCTCCTTTACACATCACAGGCTGGGCCTAGGGGTTAAGTAGGAAGTTGCTCTGTGAATCACGGTTTCTAAAAGTGGAGGTTCCAAAGAATACAGAACACGCAGCACGCACGATCAGGAGTGCAGCTTCTTTCCACCAAGGACAGGGCCTCCTCCTCTCTCATACACCCCTGAGAAAACTGGGGTTGAGTGTCCTAAGCCATTCCTCTCTAGGCCATAGGGGGAAACTCTCATGCTTGTTGTCTATATATTTTTCTCTTTTTCCTCTGTTGCCTGTGGGCATGCTCTGAGTCATCTTGAATTTTGCCCTTGAGGGGGGGTTTCAGACTTAAGTAAAGATATCAAGTGGGGTAGGCAAGGCCCTGACTCCCAGGACCTCTGAAGCAGGGCTCTGAGACCTGTCCTTGGGTAACAGTAAGGCTATGCTTTGCCTTGCAAGCCTTGCCTAAGTTTTGCAAAGATCTTTTTTAGGAATCTCACCGTGAGTGGGGCAGCTACGAGTTTGGGTTTTCCTAGGTAGTCTAGCCAGATAATGCTGAGTGGGAAGTGTTGAGCAGAATTCACAGGATCTATTTTCTGGAATATGTAGAAGTCTCAAGTTAAAAAGAAGCTGCTGATCTTGTCGGCATAGAAGAGAGTAAGGCCTTGTAGGAGAAAAAGACTAATAAGCAAAGAAAACATACAGAAATGAAAGTTTACACTATTTTAAACCACAGTATTGAAGGAAATAAAAAATGCAGTAGAGGTCTAACAAAATAGAGCTGAAGGTCTTAGTCAAAATTCAATGGCACTGAGTCATCTTCTGATGAAGAATCTTCAAAAGCAAATAAAGTGTTTTTAAAAAGAATAGGAAGGGCCATATGTGTTCTCTTTGGCTCCTTCTTGAGAGAATGTCAGAGGAGACATTTGGGAAAGGATTGTCAGAAAAAATGACATCAACAAGAGAAAGAATGGGACTTATAGTAAGTGACATATTTATCCCTGTGCTTCTCTGCCTGGCTGCCCATCAGTACAAGTGGCAAGCCATGCAATTGCCCTCTACCTTGCACTGTATGACTTCCTTGAAGGAGCACTGGCCTGGGAAAACATGAACCAACTTCCTGATGCAAGAAAATGAACTAAGGCATCATGAGTAGCTGCTCCCCAGAAATTTTCACTGCTTTCATCATAACTCCAGCAGTGGTAGTCAACACCTTCCATGAAATACCATCATATTGATGTCTCAATCTCACCTCATTGGCAATAACCTTGTCATTAGAAATGGTGATTACACTGTACAGAATTGTAAAGAGAATATATAGAACATGGACTGGATACAAGGGAGGAAAAATCTCTGTCAGGCCCTGCATTGGAAGCTTTACTATATAATCTAATTTCTTCCTTCATGGGCTACAGACATCATTATTTTTATCTGACAAATAAGGAAACCAAGACTCAGAGATATTAATGTCAAAATACCACTGTTGATAAGGGACATGGGCTAGAATTGAATCTCAGCTCCCTCTACTTCAAAAGCCACTCTTTCTTCTGTAATAACCTGACTCATAGGTGAGCCAAAAGTAAGAATCTTCTTTTTACAAATGTGAGCCAAAAGTAAGAATCTGTTCTACAAAGTTTACTCAATTATCAGGATTCATTTAGTAAGAAATGCAGCCAACTTTAAATTTTTGTGTCCCTGCATTATCTTTTATATACACATATGTAAGCTTTATATATATTGAAAAAAAATCCATCTTTAAAAAAAAAAACTTAGATATGATACTAGTACATTTCACCTAAAACCTGGATGAGTTTATACATTGCGACCAAATCAACCCTCCTCAGTCAAGCCTGTTAAGGATTTCTTTATTGTTGGAATGGCTCAAAAACTTGAGATAGCCCCTCTAGATTTTACGGATTTTAATTAAATAAGTCTGTTCTCTGATTTTTCTAAGATGGCTCAGCTCAGAACCCATTCTGTATTTAGGAGGTGGTAGAATACTGTGGACGATTGGGGACAGTTATATATTCTCCCTGCTTTCAAATGACTCATCTTTAATTACAACCAACTAATGCAAGTCGTGCAGGCTTTGGTGAGAACTAAATATGACCAGGCTGGGGAGTGCTTACCATGGAACATGGCTGGTGGCAGCCCTCAGTAAGTGGACATGCTCTAATTAAAATCTGTAAGAAGTAGGGGGTAGGAAAGTAAAGACATTTGTATTGCTCTTTTGTTTTTTCCTTTTTGAGAAAATCAGGTTCTAGGTGGCTTCTTTCCTAGAGTGGGATAACCCCCTCACTTGATACTGTTTGCTAGGACATGTTTATGCTGACACACCACTGCCATAAGAGAGAACCTCTCCATACCAAAGTGGTCACCTTCCATGCATGTAAACCCTCCCTTCAATAGAACTGTCAAGTCTGCTTTTGCTTACATGACACGATCCAGACTCGGCTGCTGTTCCTTTGGACAGAGGTTTGCTGTGGCTACTTCTTTTAGCAGGCATAAGGACTTGAGCCACATGGGGCAGCTAGACTGTTACCTAGCTAACAGGTAACTTGTCTGTCTGTAGGTATTAGGCTGACTATAGGTCACATTGTTTTTTTTTTTCCTTGCAGTGTCATATAAAACATCTTTTTAAGTAAAAGGCACATGGGTAATGATCTCAGGTTTGGACACAGATCCCATGTGAAGGTCCTCCGTATTCCTGCTCAAGTTAATATGGAACTAGCAGGTCCTACTGCATGGAAGTCTTTTTTTCCCCCCTTCCCTCTGTCCTTCCCCATGGAAATCACATCTACCCTTCATCACAAGCCCCTCCACATATACAGCTTCCTCCGTGAAGCTTTCCCTGATTTCATGTCCCTCACACTCAGAATGTAGAGAAGTGGTTTCTTACTGCTGTGAGGTGAGGGGTATAGAGACACATCAGAGCTTGTACAGAGCAGTACTGGGGCCACTGGTTAGGAAGACACTGGATTGTAGGTGCAGGGAAGGAGGCGACATTTGCCCGGGAGTTCAGGCATTTCAGTTTAAGGTGCAAAAAGGACAAGAAGCTGGGGGTAAATCAAGAACAAAGTAACCCACACTGACACCCTATCCTGTCCCCAGGAGTGGTCAGAACTATGAATCCCAATCACACAGAGACCATGTTTGGGAAGAAGATGCGTATGAGGAGCTGGAGGTGGGGGAGGGTTCTGCCCAAAGACAAATGAGAACCCTTCATAACAGAGCTGAAATACCTGTGAGTTTCTACCACAGGCGAGAATGGATTTTGAGGACGGGCAGTGAGAAAGTGTGGGCAGAAGCCTGGCAGAGTCTGTGAGCATTGCTCGGGCATCTCGGGCCACCCACTCACAGTCACTAGACCTTGGCCTTATCCGTTACCACATGACAGCCTTAATGGCCCTCAAACTGCATTAATGCCACAATTTACACAGTCAGCAAGTGACTCTGCCCAGAGATATTTCCAGATGGGCCAACCACCACTCAAGCAGAGAAATGAATGTTTGTTGAGAAGCCACAAAGGACAACTGACATTTTCTTTTTTAAGAAAATGTTAATGCAGGAAACATTTTTAAAAACTCAGAAGTTGAGAGAAGGGTATAATAACTATCATCAACCTATCACTCGACTTCAATAATTATCAATATTTTACTAATTTATTTCTTCCTACCCTCCTCACTTTTTTCTTTGCTTGGTTAATTTGAAACAAATGCCACATATCAGGTCATTTCCATGATAACTCTACGGTATGCATCTGTAAATCATTTTTATTTACATCAGCTTAGCAGTAATTTCTTGATATCATCTAATATGCAATTCATGTTCAAATTGCTTGTCCCCAAGCATCCCTTTTCAGTTGATTTGTTTGAATGTAGATCCAAGGAGTGTCCACACATGGCATTTAGTTGTTAGGACTCTGCTCCAGCAATCTGTTACTGCATAAACGCCACCTCAAAATGTAGTGGCTTACAACAAGAATAATTTATTAGCTCCACATTCCACAGATCAACGATTTGATCTGGGGTCAGCTGGATGGGTCTTCTCCTGGTCTTGTTCGGCCTTTATGTGGCAGCCATCAGCTGATGGCTTCAGTGAAGATGAGATGGTGCAGGATGACCTCATCATGTCTGGTGATCAGTGTTGGCTATTATCTGGGTCTCTCTCTACATTTACTCTCCTCAAGGAAACTAGCCTGGGCTTCCTCAGAAGAGTCGTAGGGCTCCAAGTATGCAAGGACAGAAGCTACAAGCTTCTGTTAGGTAAAGGGCTTCAGAGCTTGCATACCGCATACTGTCAATTCTGAAATGTACTATTGTGTCAAGATGAGTCAGTCACAAGGCCAACACACAGTAAGAAAGGTGTAACAATAAACTCCACCTCTTGACAGGATGAGACACAAAATCACGTTTTGAAAAATAATGACCATTACTGCAAACTGTCTAGCACAATCTCTTAAATCTTCTTTATTCTCCAACAATATTTACCCTTCCTTTTTATGGCATCGATTTGCAGGGAAATAAAGTCATCTATCCCTCAAAGTTTTCTATTTTTGTGGTATCTTTTAAATCATTCATCTATCTCCTCAATTGCCTTTAAGCTGCTAGTTTGATACAGAAGCCTGGTTTGCTTTAGGTTTTATTTTTAGTTAAGAATACTTCATAGGTGAACTACAAAGAAGAGTGCTAAGTGAAATAAGTCAGAAAAAGACAAATACCACAGATTTCACTCATATGTGTAACTTAGAAAACGAAATAAATGAGCAAATGAGAAAAGAAAGGGAGAGAGAAAAAGTAAAACAAAAAAAGACACAGACTCTTAACTATAGAGAACAAACTGATGGTTACCAGAAGGGAGGTGAGTAGAAGGATGGGAAATGGGGAAGGGGTCCAATTGTCATGATAAGCACCAGGTGATTAAAATAAATCCTAAAAAATACTTCATAGTTAATGCCGAATATTTCATTTTTTACCTTATCATGAGCCACATAAAAACTTGTCTTTTTCAATTTCAGTGATGATCAGTAGGCCTGTGAAGTCAGTCTGATTCCTCTTCATAAAATCCCTCATCAACCTTCTAATGGCTTCTTACCTAATCACCTAAATCTATTAATTCATTGCAAATGCTGATTTCTCTGATTCCATCAGTCTTTCTGCAAGTACTAGCAGGAATCCTTCTCTAGAGAAATCTCTTTCATCAGTAATGTTAATCTGAAGTACAGTTTGTGTAGAAAAGTCTGGGTAAATGCTTATTTCCTCTTAATAACAAAATAAGAGTTAGGAGTTGGTATCTTAGTAAACTCCTATGATGGCCGATGAGATTATTTTTTAAATTGGTTTTGGTTTTTACTGTTATTTGGAACTCATGGATTTTTATGTATTTGATGTGCTCCAATCCATTGCAGTCATTATTCATTTGGATGATCGAATTGGTCCATATGGGGTCAGTAGGAGCTCCCTTAAATTGACCCCCAGTTTTGTTTTACATGATCTCATTAGTCTTTGATAGTTTCTCACTTTCTATTACAACAAAACACTAAGGCTCACCATCTATATTTTCTGTTTCAAACCTGGAATCAACCATATTGGGGGAATTCTGGTTCCATTTAGTGAGGAACTGTGTTTAGATACCACAATCAGCACCCTACTAATCCTCATTACTATTGGATTGTCATTGATTCTAGGGCTTTATAGAAGCCCAGACAGATGAATGGACAGACTAAGAAACTGATTTTAAGACAAGACAATAAGGAGATCATGATAGTTCTGTTTGAAAGTGTATATCAGTTTTTATTTCATTTTTGTTTTACTTATATCTCTTTTCTACAATGTCAAAAAATCTTGATTATTTTAATGAAAGCGTCAGCATCAGTAGAAATGTCAATGGGCCAGTCCCTGAATCAAGCCTATCAGGCTAAGAAGGGATATAGTTATTCTGCCCTCTCAAATAGCAGATACCAGAGACTGTTCTGTCCTAAATTTCTTGTGAACATGCCTATGATTTAAAAGAGCTGAAATCTTGAAATTAATGTATAACAACGTGCCTAGTCTCCATCAAAGGACCACCCATCCCACTCAGAACATATTGCTGAAACCCAGTAAAGGTGTCTAAAATGGCTATGTCCTTGGAGTTTCATCTAAGTCTGGGGTGTGGTTCTCTTTGGACCAAGTCCAAAACCGTTGGATCAAGTCCATTGAAGGCAATGTTGTTCCATGTCCAAGATGCTGACTGCTTTGGACTTTCCTCAACATGTCTACAGCACCAGCACTGGCCAAGAGGACTATGTCTAAACACCAGCTCATCAGGTTAATCCAGCACGGCACCACTCAAAAGCCAGATTAAAAACATGGAGCTACATTAAGGATAACAAAGCAATATGTAGAACTTCCAGCTAATCTGTGCATTTAGACACTGGAGCACTGGATGTGCAGGCCCTATTAGGGAAGAAACACTCACATCCTAAACCCTAACCTGAACAGAAAATGAGTTTCATATGTCTTATACTCATTTGAAGATTAGTTTGTGTCAGCCTTTCAAGCAATGGGTTGAAATAATAATAATAATAATAATAATAATAATAATGTACGCAGCAATCGTAAGAGAAAAGAAACTGAAATCAAAAGGCACAAGTTCAGATGATGCCACTTTCCTATCTAATTATATGATCTTGGATGTGCCACACAAATGCTTTAAAACCCTATTGACTGAAACATCACATTGGCTCACTTCAAGGGGTTGCCTCAAGGACTAATGATGCAAAGTATGTGAAATTCCTATACATTCAGAGTAATCAATTTTCATAGAATCATAATATTCCCTTTATATCTGTGGCTTCTCAAAGGAAAAAATGTTTAACTTGGCAACTTTTTTGGGGGGGTCCATATCTAGGACAGATTATTCCTAAGGGCAAGTAAACATTATGATATTCCTCTTCCTTCATTCCTTTCCCACAAAGACAGTATCTGTATATTCCCAGTATATTTCTCATACTGCTGGCATAAAACCTTGCATGACAAACATTTTGTGTGAATATAAGAATAAGGAAGTTTTGATGTTTTCACATAAAGCTTAAATAGCTATATCATAGTCCTCAGCAAACTAAGTATGCCAGAATGTCTACCATATCTGCTATTTGAAACAAAGCCAAAGACCGAGTCAATGGCTTTCAAATAGGCCCTATTTATAATGTAAAAGATGCACACAGAATGCTGTAAAAAGTAATCATAATTTCAAACTCCTACATCCTGTCACATATTTTGATGACAGCTACAAGGAACCTGCTACCCCAATTCTCTTGATGGTTTTGTGTGAATATATTGAACCAATCCATTAAGCCTTGATAATAATCCAATTAGTTGTTTAGATGCATTACTCTGGCTCCTGTGTGTGGTGTTTCTTGCAGAGAGAAGAGGTGCCTGTTTCTTTCACAGGCAGAATGACCGAGTTGGATATCAATATTCTCCATGAGTGAGCTCTCTGAAATGAATTCGCTATCGATCGGTCCACTTGCTATTGTTAGCAATCTTGCTCTACATCGTGAGGCCTCTGAATTTTTTTACCCCTATGTAGTGCTGTGAATCATTCTTTCTTTAACCAACCAAAAATAAAATTAGGGTTTGCATATATATAGGGGTTTTTTCTCCACAAGCACGATATTAATTTTCTCATAGAAATGTACTTTTCTTATGCTTTCATTATATACAGATTTTTGAGGATTTGGATGTGCTATTTAAACTGGTGTCATTTCATAATAAAGTTCAATGTGACTGCAAACTACTGGAAGGAAAACGCTATCTTGTCTGTCATTTTACAGTTAGTAAGACAGAGGTAGAGAGTATAGGCTCCACTGTTGGATGGAACTCTGGCCCGGACCCTTACCCCTAGCAGACCTTGGTCTTTCTTAGTTTGCTCACTTCCAAGTGGAAATAACTCTAATGCCCATTTCTTCTGGTTGTTGTACAGACTAAGTGAAATGGTTCACCTAAAGCTCCCAGCATATGGTAAGGACTCAGTCTGGTAATGACTATGAGCTACAGGACTATAGTCACTTCCTTACCTTACCTCTTACAGGCAGCACATGGAATCCCATGAAATGTCTGTGGTTCTGGAAGTCAGAAATGATCAAATATCAAAACTCCACATGATTCAGTATAATTTGCCTTCTGGCTCCTGAGAAAGAGACAGATTTTGAGGGAAGCTATTGTGTCTTCTTCATATCTATTCACTCTGAAAGCTGAGCACACAGTCAGCACTCAGTGGATGACTGTAAAAGGTAAATAATGTAACATAAATAATGCAAAATGTGCATCACATATCTCTTTCATTGGACTCCAAATTACCGACAATAACACTTCATCACGGACTTCTTGCTGTTGTTAAGTCCTGTTGCCATGGTGGGCTGTGCTAGTACCCATGAACATGAAAGTGTGTTTTGTCTGTAGGCTATTTCATGCTTGTTGGAAAGAGAGTGAGGGATGTCTCTGCATAGTCCCCCAAGATCTTCATGCCACAAGCCAGGAACACACCGCTGCCCACATACCCTCCAGAACTCACCACTCTGGGCCATGCTAGGTCAAGCAGAGATAACACAGTAGGAGATAGGAAGAGTAAGATTGTCCCCATGTAACCCTACATAAAGCCAGATTCTATTGTAATGGTCCCTGCTGCTCTTGCAAAGAAGAGGCAGTCTGGGCAGAGGTCCTGAAGCCCAACCACAGATAAAAACTAAAGTTGCCTCAGTGACCAAATAAAGAAAAACAAACAAACAAACAAACCCCAAAACCAAAAAAAAAAAAAAAAAAAAAGCTCCAAAGAAATAGAGTTTCATTTACTTTCATCATTTCATGGATAGTCCACAGCCATGAGTTCAAACAAGTAAGTCACTTATTCTTCCTCATCTACAAAAGTCAGTAGAATCTCTACTTTCATAGTTGTAGGGATTCAATGACATATGCCAAAAAGCATGGAGAAAAATAAAATGAAATCTGTGCGTAAACAAGAAACCAGTGTTTGGAAAAGATAAATGCTTTCTCCTTACTTGCAGAGCAAGGGAAGGACCAAATCACAGATGGCTATGATTTTTCAGGAGTCCCTGGACTCAGGACTTTTCTCCCATACTTCCGTCCTGTTGTACCCACCACCAAATGTAATTCAACCACAAATCCCACATTTCTAAGAAGATTTCACAAAATGGGCTACAATCATTTAATCTTAAAAAAATCATGCTAAAACTCATTAACTCTGAAGATTCTTTTTTCTCTGAGTCCAGGAAGAATTTCCACTGCCTCTACAGCCTCCTGGACATGACTGTTTTTCAGAACATATCATACCCAGGTTTTGATGCATCTACTTACTGAAATCCAATTTGGGGCTGCATTCTTGAGATGTCACATTTCACTTAAGCCTCACAACAATTCAGGTAGATAGTATTACTCTCATTTTCAAAGGAATCAGAGTTTTCATGAGTTCTGAGAGTTTTTAATAACTTTGTCCAAATCCACACGGCTAATGAGCAACAGAACCAGAAAGTAAACCTAGGAATGTCTGTCTCCATAATTGTGCACTCACCACCATGACAGGCTGAAAGAATACTTTATTGACAGATGCTTAGAGGGCTCTGTCTCATTCACTGTTGTGTCCTCAATGCATAAGTGCTTAAATGTATTTTCATTGAAGAATGAATGAATGAACAGTCAACCACTGGTTTCTCTAGGTTTCCAAAGCACTTGCAAAGCTCATAAGCAACATTCAACCTCACCTTTCTAAGACTGCAACTACGCAGGAGAATGGTAGCAGTGTGTCTTACTAGAGACAGGGTTGAGCATGCACTTTTGGGATCCCCTGGTCACTTCTTGGGTTTGCACTGAAAGATTCATGCAAGTGTGAGATAAGTTCTGCCAGACTTTATGCTTTACTAACCAAATTCCAGCCAACTCAGTGCAGTGAAATAGAAAGAATTAGATTCTATGCCCTTAAACTGCACTAATGTGGACTTGGGTAAGTGATTTTGCCCATATGGTCCTCAGCATCCTCAGTTTGAAAAATACACAAACTAGAAACAGCAATCTCAAATCTCAGGAAGACATCTGGAAGCAGGCGCCTGTCTGACCTGCCAGAGTGTACAGGTACAGGCAGTGCCATGTGGTGGCCAGGCATGCCACCAGAGCCCGCAGATGGGATTGGACCCAGCTCTAGCTCTAACTAACCACATGATCTTGGCAGTTTCCTTCATCTTTCCCATCAGGATCAGTGTTCATCTTTCATTTCTCAGATTCTCAAAATTTTACATAGTCACAAAGAAAACAGTGTCATTAAACATCGCTGAGAATATTAAGAAAGATTAATAGACATGTAGATAAAAACCAATGGTAGAAAAGGATGTTTGGTTGAGTGTGGAAGAATAGAGGGAGTAGGCATTTGGTGGTGTTGGTGGGGGTCAGGGGGGGGTGGGGAGGCAGGGTAATTATGACCTTTGTGTTTGAAGTCTGGGGGATATTTTCCTTGTGGATTCAAATTCTGGTTGCTTAAGCTTCTTAATACTATGAATGGCATAAAAAAACACAGTGTTCTCCATGCACTGGCTTTTCATGACATAGCACAAGACTTTGAATAGCAGATAACAATTGGTTGGGGAGTTGTTAGTAGCTCAACACAGAATATTAAAAATAAAGATTATAGTGTGTGTGTATTTATTTAAAATAAAATCACTATGTGAATGTCTTTAACCAAATTTGAATGCTTATGATTATTCTTTTCTAACATGTAAATTTTATGAATAATTAAAGGCAAAAATACTCCTAGTTTAAACTGAAAATGACTGAATAAAAAACAAAAGAAATGGTGGGCACAGTAGGTATTGATAGTCTCCTAATTGAGTAGGATTATCATAATGGCAAACTTGCTTTTCAGAAACTTGTAAGAAATGTGAATGTTATCCATGGTGAGAAATATTTTCCTCTGTTACATTTTATATTGGTTTCCTACTGCTGCTGTAACAAATTACCACAAACTTACTAGCTTAAAAGAACATAATTTATTCTTTTACAGTTGTGTAGGTCATAAGCCTGATACTGATCTCAATGGGCTAAAATCAAGATGTCAGTATGGCTGTGTTTCTCCTAAGAGTTCCAGAGACAATCAGTTTCCATGCTCATTCTGGCTTCTAGAACTTGCCTGCCTTCTTTGGCATGTGGTCCCTTTCCAACCTCAGAGGCAACAACAGCAGGTTGAGTCCTTCCCACATTGGATCACTGACCTTCTCTTCTATCTCCCTCTTTAACTCTTAAGGACCCTTGTGATTACACAGAGACTATCTGGATAATCCAGGATAATCACCCCATCTCAAGATCCTTAATCATATCCTCAGTCCCTCTTGTCATATAAAGGAACATATTCATAGGTTCTCGGGATTAGCCCATAGACATCTTTTAGGGGCCATTATTCTGCCTTCTACATATCCCTTTTGAATCTGTATGTGGTGGTTAAGAGCATATACTCTTGAGGCAACTAACGTAAGTTCAAGTCCAAGCTCTGCCAATTTTTAGCTGTCTGCTCATAATCAAGTTACTTAACCTCTCTTGCCTGTTTTCCCATCTTTGAAAGAGCGTTAATAATCCATGCATATCTTATCTAGCTTTGAGAACATGGAATGAATTCATAAAGAAAGTGATCGGGCATGTCAAGTGCTATATAATCATTAACTGTTAGGAAATAAAAGTATATTAATTAAGATAGGCTAAATTCTATAACACCCAAAGCCCCAGCTTTTCTGGCTTACTGCAATATGCATATTTCTTGCTATGAAAAGTTCAGTTAGAGTGAGAACAAAAGAGACAATCTGCAATTGTTTTTGTTTCTATGCTTTCCAAAGACCCCTGAGTCCTCTCCATTTGGCCACAGGGAGACAAACAGAAGAAATGGAAAATCCTGAAGAAAGCTTCTATGGGTCAGGCCTGGAAATTATTTATACCATAAGCCATTCCATCACTACAAAACATTTGGTTAATGTGGCCTAAATATGCACCCCATCCCTCCAAAAATAGATTGGGTGAAAAGGTAGGCAGTCTCTGCCACAAGGGACCCAGGGTCAGCATGGGGGGTGAAGTTCCAGGGACTCCTGGCCCCGTTTGCAAGCAAATGAGCTGTGCAAGGAATATGTGGTTACCTTGTGAAAACCTTCTGGAAGAGACAGGAATCTGGGTGGGATATCTGTAAAGCCCAGACTGTATGCTGCTTTGGATAAATTGGAATCTGAGATTGTGGAACGTGGATAAACCTAGAGGTTATAATGTTAAGTGAAATAAGCCAGACAGTGAAACACAATACCACAATGACTTCACTTATATGTGGTCTCCAAGAAACCAACCAATGAACCAAGAATCCAACCAAGCAAACAACAATAGAACAAAATTGTGGTGGTCAGAAGGAAGGTGGGGGGCAAGGTGAGCAAAATAGGTAAAATGGATTGAGAGGTAAAAACTTCCAGTTTAAAAGCAAAAAAGTCACAGAGATGAAAGTACAGCCTAGGGAATATAATCAATAAAGTTGTAATGGCATTATATGGTGACACTTGGTGACTATACTTATCATGGGAAGCATATTGTAATGTGCAACTATGTTGCACACCTGAAACTAATATAATATTGTATGTCAACTATACTTCAGTAATAAAAATTTAATAAAGAAAATGAGCAATCTTTCCAATATGAACATAGCCACACAATTGTTGAATGAAACAGGGGCCACTGTGGAAATGATCAGCAAGCAATTAAGTGAGTGAATCTTGGATTAGGAGACACATTTAGGCTATAGATATGGATATAATCATTATTGGCATAACGATTAAAGGCAGTAATTGAAGTGACAGGGGTGTAAAGCAGGGAGTGCAGGAATATAGGACAATGAAGAAGAGGAAAGGAAACCATAAGGATTAGGAGTTGCCAGGGGGCCAGCAGGAGGAGAGCAGCGTGAGGATGTACCCAACAGCAAAGGAGAAGGCAATCTGTTAGCTGTGTCAGTTCTACCAAGGAATAAAATGATAACTTCCTTAAAACACCTAGGAACTTCTGATGTCTCCACCAGGAACAATCTCTGTAGAATCTGCAGTGGGAAAAACACGGTGGAACACAGGCTATAATGTGGTAGGAAAGAGAGGGATGGGAGGTACACACAGACAACTCAAGAAGTTTTATTGTCAAGGGGAAGAGAAAGATATAGCTTAGGTGGAAAATGGCAGTTAAAGGTTTTTTTCTCTTTTTTTTCCTTCCTTCCTTCCTACCTCCCTCCCTCCCTCCCTCCCTTCCTTCCTTCCTCTCTCTTTTCCTCTTTTCTTCTTTCTTCTTTCCTTTCTTTCTCTTTCCTTCCTTCCTTCTTTCTTTCTTTCTTTCTCTCTCGCTCCCTCTCTCTCTCTTTCTTTTCCTTTCTTCCTTCCTTTGCCTCCTCTCTCTCCCTCCCTCTCTTTCTTTCTTTCTTTCTTTCTTTCTGTCTTTCTTTTTTCTTTCTTTCCTTCCTTCTTGTTTTTAAATATGGTATAAACTTGAGCAGGCTCAGGGGAAAGAGCCAGTAAGGGAAGTGTTGAAACACAGGGAAGATGGGGTGATGGGGAGTCAGGAGGTGCAGGGAAGCTAAGGACCCCAGAGGCTCAGCATTGCCAGTCTCACTCTTATCAGGGTACTGGGGAAGGATGCGGAGGGTGGAGCCCACCCCTGGAGTATTTGGGAGCCTGAAGAACAATGCAAAGTGGCTGGACTTGAAAGGTCCTTAGAAGAACATTCAGAATTGATTATATGTCACGGGGCATCACTACCTGTAATTATGAAAATGAGCAAATAGCCCCATTCACACACTGCACAGAAAAATGCAATTTCTATTTCCATTCATCAATCTGAAACGTCTCACCATACATCCAAGGACAGATCAGATAGTAATCCTAATTAGAGGACTGTCATTTATTTATCCTTTCTTTGACCCAAAAGCATTAAAGGTGACTAATCAAAAAATAATAATAATCTAGCTATTTCACTTCTTTTCTCATATAAGGATTTAATGCTAAAGCAATTAGAGCAAGCAGAGTTTAAAGATATTGCACCCCCCAATCTGTCACCAGAAGATTCTATGGAGAACACAGCCAAAAACTTTCCTGTGCTAGAGCAGGAACAGAAGAAACACTTTTTTAAGAGATGAGAAAAATTCAATGTTCAAAGAAGCTGACATGAGAGCTTTCGCAGAACTGTTTGTGTGTAGTGACTTTAGTTCCAGGACATGGGTCACAGGGTCTATGAGCCACAATTAGTAATAACTCAACTATTCTTTTTTTTCACAGGAAAACCGAACTGCTTATGATATTATATGTAGGCTGGCTAAAGAGGTCCAGGAAATCTTTCAAAATTACTAATGCAGGGGTGCATGGGTGGCTCAGTTGGTTGAGTGTCCAACTCTTCATTTGGCTCAGGTCATGATCCCAGAGTCATGGAATTGAGCCCTGCATCTGGCTCTGTTCTTAGTGGGGAACCTGTTTACGATTCTCTCCCTGGCCCTCTCCCCTGATCATGCATTCACTCTCTCAATAAAATAAAATAAAATAAAATAAAATAAAATAAAATAAAATAAAATAAAATAAAATAAAATAAAGTAAAATAACCAACACAATTATGAACCCCAGGGATTAGACTTCAATTGGAAGCCACAAGCCCAGATGAAGTCATAGCACTTGGGAGAAACTGTGACCTGGCTTTGCAAATTCAGGTCCTAAGACAACGAATGGCAGGCTATGCAACCACTAAGACCCCCCTGCAGTTCTTCCATACACCTCCCCCGCCCTCAGCACCTCCCTTCCACAATTTACTTTTCTCCATAATACTAATTACAATGGAACATACTAGATATCCTTCTAAATGCGTTTTACTTTCTGTCTACCATGCACACTCCATGAGTCGAGGATTTTTGCTTTGTTTGGTCAGTGTTGTACCTCCAGGGCCTGTGACAGTCCCCAACACATGATAAACACTCAGCAAATACCTTTTAAGTGAAAAGGTGAATGAACCGGTAGAGTTGGCTCACATTTTAATCTACCACCTTCTGCCATGCCAACCTCATCTTCCAGTGCCCCCCACATCCCAGCCGTACCCAAGTGCTTCCTAGTGGTCCCTGCCATTTCATGCTCTTGTGTCTTTCACACACTTTCTTTACTGATTTTCCATCTCTCTTCCCTCACCCCACTTCTCACCACACAAACACACCCTCACTTGCAGCACAAAACTTAACGTTTCTGCATCAAATATTTTGCTCAAACATTGTTGTCTCCGTGAAGCCTTCCATCACCACTCCAGCAGATTTCCTCATTTTTTCATTCCAAATGTCCTCACTTAACTGGTATTGTTGCGTATGTTTCATGTATCTGTTACTCTGATGGGCATGAAGCAAATAGGCATGTGAACCCTGTGCTCATGGAACATAAATCACCTCTGCCTCTGTGCCTTCCCCACCTCTTTTCCAGCCTCCATCAACCGACGGGGCAATTGTGTTTACAGCTGTCTCTTCAAGTAGACGCTGAGGTCCTGCAGGGCAATGCCATTGCTTCTTCATTTCCATTTCTCTGGCACATGGCACAGTGTTTGCTGCTTGATAACTGTTTGAATGAGTGAAATAACTTAATGGCCAAAGAACAGGAAGCACACCATTTATACCCTTCATCTTTATACCTTGCTTCTTTTCACTCCTGGCACTGAAGATTTCTGTGCCATCGCTGTGGATGTTATTTTTACTCATGGTCTTTTTCTTTTTCTTCCTTCCTAGCCCCTATAATGGCTACCAGTCATTCACTATCTTCTTTGTGTCAGGGTCTGTGCTAGAGTATATAATATTTAGTATCTCAGTGATACTCCCTGCCAAGCAAACATAATTGTCCCTATTTTAAAGAAAACATTTTTCCTCTTCTCAGATCTCCTCTTTTTGTAAATTTCTTCCCTTCCTTAGTTTCACCAAGGGTATTTCAATATCCCCCCCCCCCCCCACACCATTGGAAGAAGGCACTGGATCCTCAGTGTTTTACAGGGAGATCCAAATTCTTTCATCAACTCTGCCCCTCCTGCTCTGTTGCTAAACTTGCCTTTGACCATAAATTGTTCGATACAGATCTTGGCAAGGTAACAAGTCTAGACTATATCGATTTCCTTGACAAGTGACAAATAGAACATCATGATGAGTTATTTCAGTAAAAACCAAAAAGAGTTACAACTTAGGACAGCTGTCACTGAGCCTAGAGATTGATCACTAGGCACTCTCCTAGAGAAGGAGCTAACACCGTCAATCCTCTGCCTCAAGCCCCTTGGCTGCCAGCATTTAGGGACATTCTAGTTATGCAGCATCTACAGTGGTCTCAGTATGTCACAACTCACAAAGACATTGCCTTGAACACAAACCAAAGGGGTTTGTAATTAAGGTGTGAGATGACCTTCCTAAACCCCAGCCTCACCTGTATCACAGTACGTAAAATGTACCCCCAGTAATCAGTAATTTACTGATTGTAAATACGAGGAGATTTCAGAGTATCTTTAGGTTTTGAATTCAAACAGGCATTGTTGTAATCTCAACTCCTCCATTTGTTGTCTATGTGACCTTGAGAAAGCTGTTCAATCTTTCTTAGTATGTTCTATCTTACTGTTAAAACAGTAGCAATACTACCAGATTCCATAGACATGTTGGGAAAATTAGATAGGCTAACATAAATAGGGGGGTCTAGCATGTCATAGTAGGTGTTAATCCTGTTTTCGTCTTTGGCCTTGTTCTCTCTATTTCTTTCACTTTATGTCATGGAAATCTAGAATCTTGGAAGTGTAACAGAAGGAGATTCCATCAGTGTCAAATGTCCAACTGTAACTGAAAGTACTTCATGAGAAAATGACCTCCAGCTTTCAGGGTTCAATTCCCCATAAAAGCTGAAAGCTTACTACTGTGCAGGGTGATTAATGTTGAATGAAAGAATGAATGAGTGAAGACATGAACAAATGAATAAACATAACACATGCCAGTTTTTTTATGCTCCTTTGGGAGTGGTCCACTATTCCCAGTAATTCGATCTGTCAGCTTTTCTCCATTATAAGTGTGTCTTTGTCTCCCCCACTTGACTGAGGCCACCTTCATCACAGGGGACATTTCCTCTAGCACCTAGGAAAGTATCTGGTACAGAGAACTCGATCAATAAATATTTGGGTAAAGAATAAATAAATGAGATAGTTGAAGAGTTCTATAATTCCTTCTTTATATTAAAAAAAATCTTACTATAATGAAATGCCTTTCTGTTGTGGTGCATGAATATTTTGTATACAGTGACTATGCTCGTTGTACTTCTAATACGCATGTCCATTCAGCACCACGGAAAAGTCCTCTCCCCAGTAGAGGAGGGTGAAATCTCCCCAGAATAGGGTGGGCATTCTGTGTGTGAGTAATAGGAATTAGAGCTTGATAATCAGTTAAGAGACTAAAATGTAGATACTCTGAGAGCCTAATGCTGCACAAGCCTCTGCAGAAAGTAGGCACCTGATAAATGCTAATTGACGACTGTAGGATAATGAGAGAAATTCCATTGTCTCTGATCTAAATTTTACATTAAGACTGTCCTGGCTCTTTGGAACTGATAATAAATGGATTAGAAAAAACACTTGGGAGCATAAATTCTTAAAGTGCAGGGATTTTCTTTTTTTAAATCTTTCTCTAATACTTTTTTTCCCTTAAGTTTTCTTTTTCTTTTTAGTGACAACAATCTCAATTCCACAGGGCCCGTTGGAGGGCTAATCAGAAAACATGCTCTGTACAATTTATCAACAACATATGATTTCTCCAAACACTGAGCTAGAACCAGGGGTGTGCAGTTTGGAAAAGGACGAGAGACAGTCCCTGACCTTGAGACACTCCCAAATTCATGGGATAGACAGCAAAACAGCATAATAAAAACTGTATTAGTTTTCTAGGACTGCCATCACAAATTATCACAAAATGGATGGTTTAAAACCTACAGAAATCTAATCTGTCATGATTCTAGAGCCAGAAGTCCAAAATCAAAGTGTCATAGGGCTGTAGTCCCTATAGAGGCTTTAAGCGAGAACCCGTGCCAGGCTTCTTCTAGGTTGTGCTGGTTGCTAGTTTTTTGGGCTTGTGGCCACATCACTCCAATCTCTGCCTCCATCTTTTCATTGCCTTCTTTACGTATGACCTCTCTGCTGTGTGTGTCTTATAAATACACTTGTCATTGGATTTGGGCACAGCTGAATCACCCAGGATGGTCTCCTTCTTTCAAGATTTTTAACTCAATTACATCTTTAAAGACCCTTTTTAAAATAAGATAACATCCAGAGGTTCCACGGATTAGGATGTAACATCTTATTTGGTGGCAGGGAGGGACCACATTCAAGCTACTATAATAACTATGTGAAGTGTGATTGCCTTAATTTATAGAGTAGACACTGAGGTTCCAAAAGGTTAGATAACTGGACCAATATCTTCTCTTTATCTCTACTATGACTCAGTCATGATATTATACTATAGTATCATACAGGGTCTTAAATGATCATGAGATCTAACTCAGATCAAGTAAAGTAAAATTGTGGAAATCTTTGCTTCTTTAAGAATGACCTTGAAAGATGAATGAGTAGTGACATATTACCTATAAGAAGATGATGATACATACATAAATAAGAATAAAATACTCCATAATGTGAAGCCTGCCATAATTATGGCAAAATGCTCTGGGCAAAGTGTTCTAAGATAGAACCATTTTGAAAGAAGAAAGACCATTACCACTTGGAGACAGGAAAGGAGGGAGCTGAAAAGTCCTCATGGATGGATAGCAGCTAAGTGAGAACTAAAAAGAGAATGAGCTTTGAATGTACCAAGAAAGAGAAGCCATCATAGGCACTGAGAATGTTAAAATAAACATGGAGAACAGAAGCCATGGGAACTCCTGCAAATCTTAAAAAATACAGTTTTGTTACAGTACGGGGTACTCCAAGAGAATCCTTGAGAGAGAGATAATGCTGGGGGACTTGGTAGAGACATTTAATGAAGCATCTTGACACTATACTTAGAAGTATAGACTGGACTCTAAACAGTGGGAACCACTGAAGACTTTTCAAGACACATAGTAAAAGAAGCTGATGGAAAATGGAAGTAGAGGAATAACATTGCCTCTGGTTCTTCAAGTGTCTCTTTTTGTGCCTTCACTCTACATTAAGACTGCTGCTTTTATTTGGGGGAAGGGTGTGGTATAAGACTGTCTCTGAGGTACATTTCAATCCTAGGAGTTCAAAATGCTACAAGATCTGCCATTTTCTCCCTAGCAGAAAAATAATTCAATTTCTTCTGGTTCCAGAGCAGAAACCTGAATATCAGCTGCTTTAGGCTCTGCAGTGGGTGGTCTGCTTCCATTAGCCATCTTTCAACCAGCAGACCATTTATGTGTAGACCACTGCCAAGGTCTAATAGAGTTGAAACGTAGAATGAAATTGGACGTAGCACTTCATCATAACGTCTCCAGAGGTAGGGGATATAGCCTTCAAACTAACTAAAAAGAATCTGAAGGAGGGTGAAACAAGGTGAAGAGGGGACCAGAATATCATACACTAGAAGAGCAAGTCCGATCCTGTACCAGTACTTCCTCTCCAGCACTGGATGTAGTACATGGCAGGGAGGTAGTGACTGGTCACCTCTGATGGCACCATTAACTGGTACACCAGCAGCTCATAATGTCAAAGTCAAGGAGGAACTGAGAAGAATCTAACCAAAGACCAGAGCACCTTTTCACTGTCCCGTGAGTCAATCCACCTGCTCCTTCCATCACTTTTTCCCTCATAGATGTTATGAGGAAGAGAATACCGGACCTTCTGCTGCTTCAACATCAATTAACATCTGGTAACAGAAAGCAGGGAACAATCTCAGATGAATCTTAGGAGGCTTTACAATAAAGGGAAATATTAATTATGTCTTACATTTGTAGAGCATGTCATAAAGCACTTTTACATGCATAATTCCATTTGATCTTTATGCTATTCATGAAACAATACGTAACACATGCTTAGCACTGTGGCTGGAACATAGCAGGTGTTCAATAAATATCATTCTCCTCCTCATTTTGTACTGAACTATTTCTGCTGTCACCTTTTCAGCCTGCCTCTAGGCTGTCACTTCCCATTACTCCCTGCGGTGAAAACTAGGGCAATATTGTTTTCCTCCATTCCCACTAACAAACAAAATCCTACCAAATCCCTTTAAAATGAACCTGCACAAGTGCAGAGTGACAGTTTTTGTAAATCATTTTAATGGGAAAAAATTATTTCTCTGCTCAACATAAACACAGCCCGGGTCTGTGAAAATAAAATAAACACAGGCAGTCTATTTCAGCTGCCTAACAACCAAATTGCATCAGGACATACTAGGTCCAGATAATTGCCACATGATAAGTTGTACAAATGATCAGAAATATTAATACAATCGTGCTGCCATGGCTTTGTCTATGCCATACGGGTGGGAGACTGGCCCTTTAGGACTAAGTCATGGGAAACCTGTGACAAACATAGTAATTCATCTGTGGCTGAAGTTCTGCCACGTGTGAGATATTTCTCTCCCTTGCATTTCACTGAATCTTTCCTATAAACACACACACACACACACACACACACACACACATACACAATCTACTCATAGTAACTTACGGATTAGCTCTACTGTAAGAAAGCTGTTTAAAAACTGTTGTTTCCTCTTTTCAATTGTTACCTGCAATGGTTAATAGATCCATCCCCTTCCCTTGTCTATCAACATTGTGCTCATCCTTCAATGTCACTTCCAAATCCCCTGAAGTCAGAATTAACTGCTTGTCCTTCTGGGCTCACACAGCTGGAGGCAGGAATGACTAATTAGCCCTTAATTTTTCTACCATGTAGAATGCTTGGTTATTTATTTGCCAGTCTTCTCTATGAGCATGAAGTCAAGATAACATCTTCTTGATCTCTGTAGTCTCCCCCGAGCCTAGTGTGGGTCCTGGAACTTGGTAGGTGTTCAGCAAATGTTTGTAGAATTTAAATGAAAGTCAGGTAAAAAGCATAGAGCAAAAAGAATCATTTTTTAAAACAGTCTTCAGACCCCATGTTGTGAGAGCCCACCTGATTCAGAAACATAGAAGTCTCATATGGAGATGGTGTTTCTTGCCTGACAGTGTTTGTTCAACGGGCCCTGGGGTAAAAGGATCTTTCTCAATACTGTACTGATAATTAGGGCATGCATTACACTGGCCCCAAGACATTATGAACCCTTTCTAAGTTATAAGTAGAGATTTGATTGAAGTAGGCATGAGAATCGGGGTGATCAATCTCTATGAGCAAGGAGCCCTGGGACCCTCCACTGATATACATCAATCAGGCCTTCCGATCACAAAGCAAGTCTGATCACACAATCAATTCAGCCAGGAAGAATCAGAACCCACCTCCAACACTGCATTGGCTAGACCCATTGACCCCTGATATTTTAGAACCTTTGGAAATTGAGGTGTTGCCATTGCCACAATTTCTTCCCTTATTTCAAAGTTCCAGCCATATAAGATCTGTGATATCTTATCTTTAAGAGACAGTGTGGTATTACCTATATTACACAAGGAAATATAATCCTTGTGTCTAGGAAGACCTTATTTAAATCACAAATCTACACTTTGGCAAGTTGTGTGAACTTGCACAAGTTAGTGAAATAACTGGGCTTCAATTTCATTATCTTTATAATGGCATAATAAGATTTTCCTCATGTAAAATGATGCTCACTGCCTTCTGTCCCTGGCTTAGGGTACATTACCGTCACCTACTCTGGGCCTAAATACAGACACATGAATTCCATCTACCCACCTACACTGCTAGGTATCTGGTAGTCTTCCTAAGGATTATGAAACTCCTATTATCATATAATAAAGAGACATTTTCATAGAGTAGCCAAACACTGTGGTGTATGAAGCCAAGAGGTACAGACTGGGCATTTATACCCATTTAGGGTATAAATGGATGATGGCTGCTACAGATAGAATAAGCAATCCTCTTGGATGATATACAGGACTAAGTCAGGGCTCTGAGTCATGGGCTGGGGGTTGCACCCTCAGGGGCACAACATCCTTGAACAGGTGGATCTCATCAGCCAAGGACAATCTTCTGGGGAAGGGAACCAGCTACAGTTATTAGCAGCCAACACTCATGGCAGGCAGACATGGCTGTACTGAGCCAGTAAAGGGGAGCTGGGCAGAACACTGTCCACATAGATATACTGTACCAGGCTGAGAAGTATTACAGTATAATGAGTACTTGTACCCCTCACGATAACCATAACCCCAAAGCAGTCTGTCCCAGGATCTGAATGCTTCCAATTCTAACCTCAAACGACATTTGAGCCTGACTATACATGAATTATTGAACACAACAGACACTCTATCCCTTTGGCACCCATCCTTCAGTTCAAAACTTTTGCAACCTAAAGCAAGTACCTGTTCCTCTCTGCCCGGGGGCTTCCTTTTGGCCCACATGCACTGGGCAGGCTAGAAGGGCCAGGGGTTAGTACCCCTGGGAACAGCCCTCAAGGAACAGATAGGGTCTCGAGAATACTGTTTCCTTACCCTGCCCCCCACCAGAGATGCCCTCTGCACCATTCTCCAGAGCTTCCTAGCAAGGCTGAGCCCCAGTTGCTGTGTGGCAACTGGGCAAAAACCATGCACATTTTGAGCTGTCTTCCCTCTTATACCTTGCCTTTGGGTGCGTCTTTTGATCACTTCTCAAGCAGCTACCTCCTCTTGAATCCTAAACTCAAAGTCTTCTGTGAGAACCCAACCTAAGTCCATATTTAACCACTGAGACTCAAAATTACATTCCAAGCATAGCCTAATTCTTATGAAATTTGTATTGCTTTAACAAGATGCACCATTATTCTGTTACAACATTATTTGATTAAATACACATACCATTTTCCCACAGGGATGGAAATAGAGTTAACTATATTTGCATACAAACACATGAGTGCGCACACGCGCACACACACACAAACACACACATAGCTCATTTTGAATGTTATACAAATAAAACAAGGCTTTTGATGTGTATGGCTATCTGAGGTTACCCTCGGAGCCCCTGACTCACAGTCACCATACCCCTGTCTTGATCTCAGCACCAAAATTATCTCCCTGGTGAATGGCACCAGCCAACCAATCTCTTACTCCTCTTCCCCTCCTCCTCTCTTCTTTCCTTTCTCTTTTCCAAGTGCATAATCATTACAAAATACCAAGTCATTTTGAATTCCCATTCCTGCTACACTAGTAAAACTGAATTGTAAAGTAAAATAAGTCCTGTAAAATCAAATAGACCTATTATTTCCTGTACTGTTCCATGAGCTGAGAGAGTGACAAATGGGGGACCAAAACATCAGGGCAGTTGGCATTAATTAATACTAAATTTACTGAATTAAACAATGAATTTTAAAGAAATAATTCTAAGATGTCATTTCAATTAAGGCACTGCAACAGGGATAATGGATATGGGTGGCATCCATAAAAGTCAATCATGGCACTGTCACAGGAAGAAACCATTAACTCCAAAGCAGCAAGGGAATACAAAAGAAAGAAAAGAAATTCATGCTTCCCAAGGCATCTGGGAGAAACTGCAGAGCTGCTAGGCTGTTAAATCTGTCTACCTTCTTGATCAAGGAGGATGTATCTCAATTAAAGTCAATAATCTAGAACAGGTCACCTTAGCAGTTCCCCCATCTTACCATGGCAAAGCAGAAATAATTGCTTCCCTGGATTTGACCAGAAAGCAGAGCAGATTATTTAAAACTAAAGATTCTTTTTTATAAGGCTTAAGATTCTGACACAACTCACTTTCTCCCCAGAATGATTTCTCTGTTGGGCCCAGAGAAATGAACTACAGTAGCTTCATCATGTCTGGAAAACTGGAACATAAGAGGGAAAAGAATAACAGCCCCAGAGTATAGAGCTATCAATGGCCATCTAGTCCTGGCAAGAATAAAGATTCAAAAATTAGAGCCTTACCCAAGGTCACTTAGCCAAGACCTCAGACCTACAGCCTGTCCATTGCCCTCTGCATAGCAGACTGGTTCTCTATTGGTGTAAATATAAGGAAATGTCAAAAAAAAAAAAAACCTCTTCAAGTAGGAAATATAAGTTAAGATTCTAAGGGAATACATTTTCTAATATGTCACCAAGAACTAGCATCTCCTGGTCCCAGTTTGCTCATTTATAACATGGATATAGTAACTCATTCTTAGAGGCCAAACCTCCTAAAAGCACTCTGTTCTCTTTCTGTGTATATCTCATACTGTATTGTACTTATTTAATGTATGCCTGTCCCCCCGTATTGAACTTTGAACAGGTAGAGGTTCAATATTTCTGGAAAACAAAATGTGTGTGTAAGCTAAAGGGTTGGCAAGCAGCAGGGTGCTGGAGTGGAACGAGGGCATGAGTAGCCAGGACTTGTCCTCAAATCTCTTTCCCTCCCTAGGTGAACACCTCCTATGTCCCCTGATAGTGAGCCATGCAGAGAGGATAGAAACATCACTACTAGTTCAACAGTGTTTCCCTAACCCTTAGCTGGCATCCATTGCAATAGTCTCTCTAAATAGTAGATAGATAGATAGATAGATAGATAGATACATACATACATACATACATACATACATGATAGTAGATAATTTGTGGGGGTTTTTTTGGTTCCATATCTTACAGAATTAAAAAAAAAATGAACAGCTCTTTTGGCCCTGGACACCCTTGGGGATTTCTGTTCATTTTTTACCATCTGAAAAAATAACAATTTCATTTTTAATTATGAATATTCATACACTCAGCTGACACTGTGCATGTCATTATAATCCCAAATTAGTTCAGAAGGAAACTGACATTTTGTCCAAATTCCTTTATTCTTCACTGAAACAGAATAGGGTGACATTTTGCTCTGAAAAGAAATGGGAATTTTTTTCTTGCTCTTTGTCACCTGACAATTCCCCATTCCCAGTACAATCCCATTTGCAGACCTTCCTTCTAGTGTTACTAGAAGCATCCAAGTGATCAAGAGCCCGAGGACATTCCACAGTCCATAAGAGAACTGACCTAGACAATCTTAAAATAACAAACTGAAGATGAGAATATGAGTCAAATACAATAGCTCATTTAGTCCTTGCCATCAACATATTATCATCCCTTGCCCTGCAGATGCAAAAAACTGAGGATCAGGAAAGGTAAATGGTTTGCTGAGGGTCACGTGCCCATTTTATTTTATTTTTTTAAAAATAGTTTGTGTCAAATTGGTTTCCATACAACACTCAGCGTTCTTCCCCACAAGTGCCTTCCACCATCACCACCACCTCTTTCCCCCCCCTCCCCCTTTCCCTTCAACTCTCAGTTCATTTTCAGCATTCAATAGTCTCCCAAGTTTTGCATCCCTCTCTCTCCCCAACTCTCTTTCCCTCTTCCCCTCCCCCTGGTCCTCCATTAGTTTTCTCCTGTTTTCCTGTTAGACCTATGAGTGCAAACATATGGTATCTGTCCTTCTCTGCCTGACTTATTTCGCTTAGCATGACATCCTCAAGGTCCATCCACTTTCCTACAAATGGCCAGATTTCATTCTTTCTCATTGCCATGTAGTACTCCATTGTGTATATATACACCACATCTTCTTGATCCACTCATCAGGTGATGGACATTTAGGCTCTTTCCATGTTTTGGCTATTGCTGACATTGCTGCTATGAACATTGGGGTACATGTGCTCCTATGCATCAGCATTTC
>NC_043704.1:147604245-147713027 GCF_006229205.1 Suricata suricatta
AAGAACATCCAGATGGCCTACAGGCACATGGAACGATGCTCAACATCACTCATCATCAGGGAAACACAAATCAAAACCACACTGATATACCACCTCATGCCAGTCAGAGTGGCTAAAATGAACAAATCAAGAGACTATAGATGCTGGCGAGGGTGTGGAGAGATGGGCACCCTCCTACACTGTTGGTGGGAATGTAAACTGGTGCAGCCGCTCTGGAAAACAGTGTGGAGGTTCCTCAAAAAACTATCCATAGAACTCCCTTATGACCCACGTGCCCATTTTAAATAGTCGCATAAGAATGTAAACATTGCTCTTTGGACTACAATCCAGTTCTCTTTCCAACCCACCACAGCTTCTTATACATCCAAAACGTTCATAGATTATAGTTCTGTTTGTAGAAGCTTCTCACCCGTGCAACTTCCTGGTGGGTGCTTCCTAATGGGCCGGCTGACATGTAACCACTGAGTCACTCCTGCTTCAAAGATGAATGAAAGGAGCCATAAGGAAATTAAGTGACTTTTAAAATACTATAGAGACATGCCTAAAGTTATATATAATCTTGTCCTTGAATGTTGTCACATGAGAAAATGTATGCAATTCAAGTAGAGGAACAAAAAAAATGGGACAAACTGTGTAAGACAACTGGTGGATCTTCCAAGATGGGGTCTAGATACCTTCAACAAGAGTGGGAGCTTAAATCGTTTCTTATGCTGTATAATAGGTTGTGCATTTAACAGCTCAAAACCCATTTATTATCCCACATTTCTGTAGGGCAGATGTCTGGGCACAGCTTAATTGAGCTCTCAGCTCAGGGTCCCATAAGGCTGTACACAAGGGGTTGGCTGCGGCTCATCTGAAGCTCAGGGTCTTCTTCCAAATTCACACGAGTGTTGGCAGGATTGATTCCCTTGAGGTTGGACAGTCCAAAGCCAGTAGGAGAATCCTTCTAATTTCGGGGAAAACTTAAACCCTCTTTGAAAGAGGACTTAATTAGGCCAGGTCCACCCAGATAATATCCTTTTGATTAACACAAAAGTCAAACTAATTAGGGACCCTGATTATAACTTTAAAATCTCATCACCTTTGCCATAAAATGTAACATGATCGTGGGGCATACTCCATGATCATCTATAATTCTCATAGGTCCTGCCCACCATCTAAGGGAAAGGATTATACATGGAAGATACTAAGAGATGGAACTCTTGGGGACCATTTTCAACTCTACCTACCACAGGAACAATAGCACTTTCCAAATATCCATGCTCAAGCTCATTTTGGATATTCTATTAGCAGTCCATATATCAATGTAATAGTATCCCTAGATTCTGTGCAGGTATTTTAAAGGAATGCCAGATCATTACTCAACTAGGTAAGCCAGGATGAGTTCCTACTGCATGCCTGAAATAGAACAAAATCTAGAAAGGCCAATAAATAATAAATAAATAAATAAATACATAAACAAAAGATTCCATCCCTTCTTAGTAGATACTTCTAACATACTTTGAAGAGAGCTGGAAATTACTGTTTATAAAAATTAGCACCAGGGTGCTTAGGTGGCTCAGTCAGTTAAGCGTCCGACTTTGGCTCAAGTCATGATCTTGCTCCTTGTGAGTTAAAGCCCCGCATTGGGCTCTATGCATGACAGCTTTATGCTGCTTCAGATTCTGTTTCCATTTCTCTGCCCCTCCCCTGCTTGTGTTCTGTCTGTCCATCTCTGTCTCTCTCTCTTTCTCTCTCTCTCTCTCAAATATGACAAAAATAAAACATTAAAATTTTTTAAATTAACACCTAAAATATTATATTCATAAAAATTGATATGTCCCTTCCATACTCACAGGCTTAGTCACTTAGTCAACAATGAAGAGAATGGGGAGTAAAAAAGGAGGGGATCCAGAATAAATAAAAGGTCACTTTCAGAGTCTGTAAGACTAGATCCAAGAGTAATGCAGCTTCTGTAAAGCTTTAGGATCCAGCTGCAAAAAGAACTGGGGGTGGGGGGGAGAGACACTGGAATAAGCATCCAAAGACCTAGAATATGGACTTAACTTGACCAAACTTCTATGTGATCTGAATAACTCTCTTCCCCTCCATAGGTCTGTGTCCTCATCTATAAAATAAGACCGACCTGCCCAAATTATGATGATATCTAAGGCCGCTCCACCTTAGAAAAGTGCTATGATTTTGCCATCAGCATGGCAGGGCCTGGAGCCCTCAGTATCATGGAGATTCACTAGAGTGCCACATCTCACTTCTGAAGTCATGTCCTCCTTCCATCATGAAGGGAATCGAGGGAAGTTGTGCTACTGGAGGAAATCACCTTTTTCTTTGTAGTCAGGAACATTTTTGGCAGGCCAACATCTTTCCCCTTCTTGGAGTTTTTTATAGTTTTTATAGGTCTTTTGTGTGTTACCCCTTCAAACAAAATATTAATAATTCATGAGCTCCCGTGTGGTTAATGGAACCTGCCTTGTGCTTCCTCTTTCCTTATATACTCTCTTAAGTCCAGGGGCAAGTCATTTAACCTAAGCCTATTTCGTACTTAAATGAAGGTAATGACGCCCACTCAGAGAGGAGGTGAGAGAAGCAAGTGATGGGACATTCAAGTCAACTACCCAGCAGGAGGCCTGGCACATCATAGGCACTTCTGGCCTACGCTCACAGCACCCTCCATCCCCTGAAGAAGGCAGATTTTGAAGGCAATGCTTATGATAGGCCAGAGGCTGTCTGCCTGCTAAGTGAGCTTACAGAGAATTCAGGTCTGGTAATCAAAATTAATAATGGTATTCAATCTAATTTTCCAAGCCAGAGGAGTGGAAGGCTGAGCTGTAATCAATCTTTAGAGGTCAAATCACAGGGGATTTACCAGGTAAAGGGCTTGGCGCCCCCTTGTGCAAAAAAATGCCACTATCTTAGCCCACTGTCCACACATGTACTTTCAGCAAGATGCCCTGTGGTTCTCAGACACAGAGGGCACAGAAAATACACCCACCCTCTCACCTGCCCCTAGTTAGCCAAGTCTTGGCTAGTATCAATTCTTTCTTTTAAAACATGTGAATTGTTTTATTAGTTTATAAATAGCATCTACTTGCCTTGCGAATAGAACAAAAATCAACAGTGTGAGCCCTTAGTCTCCTTCCCATTCCTGACGCCTTCCCCAGAGGCGATTCTGGGGAATCCTACCATAGTCTCGTGTGTGTGTGTGTGTGTGTGTGTGTGTGTGTGTAGTACATGCATATGTACATATTCTTCCTCAAATGATAACAATCTACATGCACTGTACCTTGCTTTTATCTGCTCCTTCCCTTTCTTTCACAGTACATGTTGATGACCCTTCCATATTTGTGCACATCAAGGTACCTCATTTTTTTTAGTCACTGCTTGGTATTCCATTGTCTGAATGAACCACAATTTATGTCTTTTCAATAATTATATGTATATATGTATGTATATATGTACACATATAGAAATACTTGTATATATTTTCCAAATCCTTTGCTATTTCAAACAAACTAGTGTTATTTCTGTAATTGATAATCTTTTACTTACATTGACTTCTATTACTGTGAATATATTTTTTGGATAAACTTCTAAGAGTGAAATTGTGCCAAGTATTCTTCTAATTGCTTTACAGGTATTCACCCTACAATTATTTATTGAGAATCCAGTATGTGACAGGCCTTGTTCTAGGTACTAAGAATACAGCAGTGAACACAATGGATAAAATTTCATTTCATAATTCTTTTGTTAAAGTCTATTTATTTATTTTGAGACAGAGAGGGCATGTGAATGAGCAGGGGAAAGGCAGAGAGAGAGGGAGATGGAGAATACCAAGCAGGCTCTGCACTGACAGTGAGATCTCACAAACCACAAGACCCAAGCCAAGATCAAGGGTTGGAAGCTCTTGGACTGAGCCACCCAGGCACCCCAAAAGATAAAAATGTTTTGTGATATTTTTGCATTTTAGTTTTGACAATTCATTAAATTTTCACAATAACTTTTTTGTATAGAAACTATTATTCTCCCCATTTTATAAAAACTTTTTAAATGTTTTATTTATTTTTGAGAGAGAGAGAGAACAAAGCAGGGACGGGGCAGAGAGACAGGGAAACACAGAATCTGAAGCAGACTCCAAGCTGTGAACTGTCAGCACAGAGCTGGATGCGGGACTTGAGCTCATGAACCATGACCTGAATTAAAGTTGGATGCTCAACCACCAGAGCCCCTATTCTGCCCATTTTATAGAGAGGGAAACTGAGACACAGAAAATGATACAGCTCATAAATAGGGGATTTGAGATTAAAACCAGGTAGTATTGTTCCAGATTTCAGAGTTCATGCACTTTACTATGAACTCCGCTTCCATACCCATGCTTAAATGCTCCATGTGTCATGATTCTTACTCTATTTTTCAAGAATGCCCTACTATTGTTTAGAAAAGACTTTCACCACAAAAGGACTTACACTGCCTCCAGACAACCTGCCACTGGGTATATCACCTCAAGGCCTCATCAGGGTTCCTAAGGTAGACCTCTGTGGGGTTCTAGTTTGAGTGACTTCTGAGAGCGAAAGAGAATTGAGAGCAGCAAGTGAGGGCAGGGAAAAAGCTGTGTAAAGATGTGGTCCCAGATGAACTCCCAGGAAGCCCGGGGGCATACGGCATCACAGGTGGTCCCATCTAGTAGCACGGGGGATGATCATTTTCATCCCTCGATTAGTTCATCATTGGCTGCAAGTTGTCTCCAGGGAGTGGGTGTAACCTCCCAGGTGATTCTAGGTGAGGGAAATCTCTAGACTAAGGGTGCATGTGTGAGCGGTTAGCAGCCAGCTGTCAGTGCTGCTAAGGAATCTGGGCAGGGCACCAATGGTGTGCTCTTCAATGCATGTAGCGTGTCTCCATCTTATTTTCTGTGCATATCTCAGAATCAGAATGTTCAAGACTGGACATATCAGCACTCCCTACTTCTGTATCCTCTACCACATTAATAGCACTACCGTCCATGGAATTGTTCAATTCAGAAGCCCCCTGGTCTTTTGCCCTTCTATCCCCTTCATCTTCTTCATCCTTTTCAGTAAACTAGTTTATAACATAAACTCACAGGTACCGCCTTCTCGTAAGGAAGGTGGATTCCGACAACTAAGTCACTTCCTCATCCAACTGAACAGTTTCCCTGACTCCATTATTGCCTTCTCAAATCTACCTTTCACGTCACAGCCTACATGGTCTTTCTAATATGCAACTCTCGTCTTGGTACACCGTGGCATGTAAGAACTATTTCACCTTCGTCACATGTCTTCTCAGGCTGAGCTGCCTCTGCCCTGGAGTAAAGTTGGCCTAGGAATCCAGGGATTCTCAAAGCATGTAGTAGCTAGTCTCCAAAGATGCCCCCTTTGCCCACCCTGCCAATGAATTATGCCTCTCAGCATCCATGCTCCTGCATAGCCCTACCTCTTGAATCAAAGCCAGACCCAAGACTTGCCTGTGACAAACAAAATGGTAGCCAGAGTGACACTGATTTCTGAGGCTTAGTCTAAAAAACTTGCATCTTCCAACTGTGTCTCTTGGAAGGTTTGCTCCAGGAAGAGACCCATTGTGTCATGGATTTCATGCTATAAGGGATCCCAAGCCATGGGGAGAATTCAAGTGAAGAGATATCTGACAGATCAGCCCCCAGCTAACCCAGCCATCTCAGGAACCAATCATGGAAATAAACCCTCAAATGACCAGAGGACCACAGTCTCAATCACCACCAGTGTGCAAAAACATGAGGGAACCCCAGCTGAGTCCGGCAGCCCAGAGAAGCATGAGAGGTCACAATAAAATTGCTGTTTTAAGAAGCTAAGTTTTGGGTTGACTCCTACTCAGCCATTGATCACCAGAACTCTATCTGAAATGGTTTACAGGCTACTGCATTGCAATTATTTCTCTGTCTTTCTGTTTTCCTTTCTAGGCAGTCCAGGGAGCCTGAATCTCATAAGGTAGTGTAATGGAGGGATATAGACTTAAGAAGTGTTTGATAAAGTGAATCACTGAATAGAAAGAGTGAGATGCTGAGGATAGTAACTCCCTTATGCCCCGGGTCCACCCTCAGTGAGTCTACTATCATTATTTCCATAAAAGTTCAGGTTTACAAGCATTTACTGGGTGACTACAGTATGATCTGTGAGGTCCTTTAGCAAGAGCTTTGGAGTCAGACAAATCCAAGTTCAGATCCCAGCGTTGTCATTTACAAGTTGTATAACCTTAGGCAATTGATTTAAATTCTCTGAGCCTCATTTGCTCGTCTACAAACTTTGGATAATGAAATGCCTGATTTCTTGATATAGCAGTGAAGATGGCATAATATGATTTTTTAATCCTCACAGTAAATGACTCATTCCATGTTTTTCATTAATGTGTGTTAATTGAATTGATAGCATATGCAAAATACTTAGGCTGTTCATTAGCAAAAATAAATAAATAAATAATGAAATAACCAGTGCACTTTGTGAAGTCTCAACAGATATATCCTTTGCTTCATTCTATTCCCCTCCATTATAAGGTTATGGAGTCAGCTTGTACTAAGAATAAAAAATTCCACAGTACAATTGAAAAATAGTGGCAGCCCGATTTAGTCTTGAGCAATTACTACATGTCCAGAACTGGCATCAGCGACCAGGAATCAGTGCTCACACCTGCAACCAACATCACATTTCAGATTCTGAACCAAAACTCTTGTAAGAAATGAGCATCTGTGCAAGTTATCATGTCCCCCTCCAGCATTCTCCTGCATCTTCTTTCAGGGAACATCGGGAAGACTGTGTGCTCTGGCCCCTACTTCGGCAAGTTTTATCACTCACTCCTCTTCTGTAACGGAGTACGTTATTGAAATTGGGGGCTTGTGGCCATTTCTCCAAAAGAAGGAACCTTTTCAGCATGACATTTATGTGTAGAGGGATGTTTATCAGCAAAGAGCATTTCTTCCTAAAGCAGCAAATGACTCCATGAGGTAAAATTATGGGGTGATCTCATACTCATGCCAAGCAGGAAGGGGAAAATGTCAGCACTTATATCCAGAGGACTGGAGTTTCTATAATGCATCTTTCCCACAGTGCACTTAGCATGAAGGGCTGCTTCTACAAGCCATTTCCAAGGTATTTTACCTGGAGTAACACAAATACCTGATCACCATAAATAGGGAGAAAATAACAGAGACTTTGACTTCTGGAAAGAAATGTAGTCATTACCATCAAAGAGGGGAACATTGGACTGATTGAACATATATAAATTGACTGAAGACCTGTCTAGTGGCTAATATATCCTCTTCTCTCCATTAGTCTGTGACTGCTTTTTTTTTTAAATCCATTTTCACTGTGCTGCTTAATAATAAATATAAAATAAAGGAAGGTGATTCTCCTCTCCCAGGAAACACAGAAACATATGCCTTGTCTCCCACCTTGGAAGCCATAGTTTGTCGATATAACCAGTTCTCCTTTCCTAATCTTGGGGCTAGCACAGACATTAAAACGTTTATGTGACAGGATCGAACAATTGCCTTGGGAAAGGAAAAATGAGGTATGGGAATAGCATGAGCCCCAGAGTCAGAGAGCCTTAGAACCATCTCTTTTCTGTCCTACACAAGCAGTCTCTAGCCTTGAGAAGGATGCCTCCATTCCCAGGACCAGCGATGTCTGGGGCACCCTCCCCTGTCCTTGCCCCATATCCTTTCCATCACTTATCATCCAGACTTAAGGAATCCCCTCCACGCTCATCCCTGCCTGAGTTCTTCCTGACATGTGCCAGGTTTGATTACAAAATCCTGCTGTGTGTCTTCAGCCCCCTGTGCTTACTTCTGTCACACTATAATGTGCTATAATTCTTCATCTGTTGCTCTCCTGGAAGGACCACTTCATTCCTGCACAGTAAGACTGTACTGCATTGGTACCTCCATAATCCCAGCAACTAGCACTGAGCTTAGAGTGCACTTGGAGCTCCTTCGTGTTGAGTGGGGTTGCATGGATGGGAAGAATCAAAGAGATCCAGAGGGGTTCTTGGAGAAGATCCTATCCATGCTCCTCATTTCATAAATGTAACCAGGAGTTCCAAGGGGATGGAGGGATTGCCTGACATCACACAGCATGTTAGTCACAGGATGGGTAT
The DNA here is from genome assembly GCF_006229205.1 of Suricata suricatta. Classification (NCBI taxonomy): domain Eukaryota; kingdom Metazoa; phylum Chordata; class Mammalia; order Carnivora; family Herpestidae; genus Suricata; species Suricata suricatta. The sequence goes on from NC_043704.1 coordinate 147,612,382, forward strand.
GAGAAATGGGCTCTCCCAAATCCTGATCCAGTACTGTCTCAGTTTACTTATCAAGAAGACAGTTCAGGTACCTACAAGTGCAAGGTTCTGTGCCATGGGCACTGCTCATGACCCCAAGGAATTTATATCAAGTAAAAAAGGAACTGTGGGAAGCATACAACATGGATGAATATAACATGAGTTCTTACAGGTACAAACAAAAGAGCACAGGAACAGGGGGTTAATGTGAGATTGATTCCCAGGGAACTATTGCAGACACTTTTGTGTTTTGAGTCTTATCATCTTGGCCCCCTTGAGTTTCCATTTCAGCTGTGTTTAGACATGCAATCTATTTTTTCTAATTGAAGCATAATTGACATACAGTGTTATGTACTCAGCCAGACAAAGAATGAGATATTGCCATTTGCAACAACATGGATGGACCTAGAGGGTATTATGCTAAGTGAAATAATTCAGGCAGAGCAAGTCTACAATCTTGCTCTCATGCTGTGTCTCACTGTGAACAAGCACTTCATGTTTTCTCCTCCAGTGCCAGGAGCCACCCAGCATTTATATAAGCCCCATGAAAGGGGACAGACTCAGGGACAGTCCTCAAAACTTGAAGGACACTAGCTAGTAGATAAATACCCTGGCCACCTATCCTTCAGGCTGGGAATATTGAGAGGTATTCTATTTGTCTTTAGGAATAGAGGTCTAGAGAAACTAAACCTTGGTGCCTGCAACAATGACCTTGAGAACACATGATTTTATTGACATTTCTTCACTCCCTGTCCCTCTCTCTCTGCTCCTGCACATTTGCTTGCTAAGATCATTTCCCAAGTAAACTGTGGAGGCTTACTTCGGGCTGTGCCTCTGGGGAAACCAAAATTAAGACAGGAAGTCAGAAATGTAGAGCTGCTCTGTGACCTCCTTGGGCCCTGGACACTTTTGCCTTCATGGGCCTTTGCTTCATTCAAATATATATATTTAAATTATATTTTACCACTGCACCAGTATAATGATAAATATATAATAAAACCCTGGCTATATTCATTATTATGTGTTAGTTATGATCATATCAGCTTTTGTCCTGACTTTTTTTAGTTTATTTATTTATTTATTTATTTAGAGAGAGAAAGTGAGGTAGGGGCAGAGAGAGAAGGAGAGAGAGAATCCCAAACACTCTGCGCACTGTCACTGCAGAGTCTGATGTGGGTCTTGAACACCCGAACCAAGGATCATGACCTGAGCTGAAATCAAGAATCAGAAGTATAACCAGGTAAGCCACCCCATGCCCTCATTTCAATTTTAAAAGGATTTAAAATTAAAATATTATCATGGCTTTAAGCACTATGATTCTTATGCTAATGTATGAGTCTGTCCCATAGAGGTGAAGAAACACAGGAAGGCCTCATGGATGAAATGTCATGGGAGCTAATCCTTAAAGAATGGGCTTAATTTGAATAGACACAGACATACTTTTCTTCTCTTTTCAACACAGATTATTGTTTTTTAATATTTATTTTTATTACGTAAGTAAATCACGTTTATTGTAGGAAATGAGAACACCACAGAAAGATTAAGATAGAAATAACAATGGCTCTTAATTTCACCAACCAGAATAGACTCAACATTTGCTCATATTTTCCACAGGTGCTAGTTTTGTGGGTTTTGGTTGGGGTTTTTGGGTTTTTGTGGTGCTTTTTTTCCCCCATCATTGACATTAGTAAGATACATATATACACACACAATTTTGTCTCCATGCCTTGGATTTCTTTTTCTTTCTATCTTTTTTATTTCCTAGATGCATTACTGATGACACATTCTCACTTTTGTCTGACAGAGATTTTGTTAAGTACTCTGCCTTTTCTGCCTGGTAACTTTTAGAACTTTCTCTTTATGCCCAAATGTTGTAGTTTCATCATGTCGTGTCTAGGGTGAAATCTCACGTGCTCTTCTCCATTTTTCAACTTCTCTTCCATAGTTCCCAACTCTATATCCCTCTCTACTGGATTCTAGATGATTCTCACTGGTAGTTATCCCATTTCATTTATTCATTCTTCAGCCATGTCTAATCTTCTGTTTACACTAACCTTAAAGGTTCCCATTCACCCAGGGTAATATCTTTCATTTCCAAGACTAGCTATTACTTTATTTTAGATTTATCTGTGTCCTTCCATTACCTCCATTTTTTAATGGATCCTATCCCTTTTTAACTTTGAATATTGAAACACACATATATTAAAGTGCTTTTTCAGCTGACTTGATTACTCCTGCTTTGCAGGCATCAATGCTTCCATTTGTGACACCTGCTGACTGTCTCTCATGGTGGTGTTTCCCCAGTATTGGGTGATATTTTCTCCTCAGCTTATTTCCAATTAGGATTCTTTTCAATGGGAGCCTGGGACAAGCCCTGGGTTATAAAACGTCACCCTTGGAAGATGTTTCTGGGTGTCTCATCTGGAGCCATAGGAGTCACTGGTCCTAGACCTTTCCATATAGTCCTGAGCCCAGGTTTCTTCAGGCACGGTGTTCACAGGTGAACACAGCCAGTTCTGGCCCAGGGCATGGGCTCCCTGGTAAATCTGGTGTTCAACCTTAGACGGGAGTAAGAAGCATACTTTCCACCACGGCTCTACAGTCCACCATTCTGCCAAATACATTTGCATGTCTTTAAATTTTGCATCTTGCCTTGTCTCCCTTAATGTTTATAGCATGAGCATTTAAATAAAGTTTCCTTTATCTGGAGCCTTTGGAACTTCATGAGGCAAAGAGGACAGGATGAAATGGTTTGAAATTTTTGTGTTCGTGTTTTTCCCCCTAAGGAGAAAGTCCATAGCTTTCATCACATTGACAGAGGCATCCGAGACCCAAGAAAGCTTGAAAACCGTTATTTTCAACACTCTTGGATGTTTCCTAAATTAAGTTTAGCCCTTGGAAATATACCAAAAACTACAGATCTAGGTTTTGAGAAATGTCTTCTATGTCCTTTCTAGTATAGGTCACAGCTGGGAGGGAAATGTTCAGAAACTGGTGTGTGTGTGTGTGTGTGTGTGTGTGTGTGTGTGTTGCCACCACATGCAGCCTCTGAGACACTTTCTCTCAGAGAATGTGTATAAATATATTTGGGGCTCCAAGAAGCTAGGAAAGAAAGGGTGTCTGGGAAGTGAGCCCCACCAGCACAAATGCCTTAACTGAGCAACAATCAGCCCCAGCCTGCCATTTCTCTTCACCCTTCATCCTTCACTCCTGGTCCCAAGAAACATGAGGGCACAGAACTACGTAAATAAATGGAATATAGCCACACATATACACTGATATACCAGCACATAAAATAACATCCCACAAAATAATTTTAAGACACAAAAGCATGACTCTCAAAGATAAAGGGGACCACTTTCTAATGACCAAAGATCCAATTCATCAGGAACACATAGCTATTTCAAACTTAATGCACTGAAAAAACGGAGCTTCACAATCCCAAACTTGACAGAACCACAAGAACAACTTGGCAAATCCATCATCATAAAAAGAGACTCAAACAATTGAACATGGGTGTGTGACATCTAGGACTGCTCCTTCTCGAACAGTATCTGACCACGTTACCGCTCACAAATTGAGATTCAGTGACAGCATTTTCTCAAAGCCACCCAGCTGGTAGGGAGCCCAACTGAGATTCAAATCCAGGCTCATCTGACCCCAAAGTCAAAGCATTTTCCAGTGGAGCCGCTGACAAGAACTAGGAAATAGACGACAAGACCGGAGCTATTTTTTTAATATACATAATTCATTTGGTTGAGTATTTTTCCCCTCCTCAGTAGCAGTTAGTTGCTATTTCTCCCCACCTGTTAATTACTGGGGTTTGTGTGGGGGTGGATTTGGCTTCCCGAGGCAGCCCACACAGGTTGTCACACTGTCAAAGATTCCTCCATTAACAGGCTGTCAATACGCCGCCAACAGCCGCCATTTGGTTTGTTCAGGGAGCGGGAGTTCTGGTGTGGAGACTTGGCTCTATCATTTAGAGGAATTTAAAAAAATAAGGCAAGAGGCAGATGTCTTCCAGTCTGTTCTTCCACAACAGACTCAGGGATATGGCGTGGGCTTTCGCTGGGAGGAGGAGGGAGATGGGCTTTCAAAATAAGTGTAAAGAAGGGGGAAAGCTAGGCATGAAGGAGTGAAAAATGAGAAGGATGCATTTAAAAATACAGTTTTGCCTTTGCTCCAGACTTCCCGTGGACAAGTTTCTGAATAATGCCAAGTTGTCTGTATCCTCATTCCTGTGGTCTTCTCAAACTCTAATTTTAAAAAGTGGCTAAAAAGCTATAGTTCTGATTTTCAAAACAGAAGGTGCTATTTTGCCTGCAACCTTTTCAAAGTCACTATAATGAAATAGAGGGAAAATCTACCGGTCCGCTGAGATACTTTCTGAGGCCAGTGTCCTTTCTGTTAATTAGTAAGATTAGCCCCTGAGACTGGCCCTCCCAGCTCACCACTAACAGAGATGCCTGTAGAAATGCCAGCATTTAAGAGTGCTTCATATAACAGAATGGAAAAGCCTGGCTTTTGAGCAACTACATTTAGAACTGGGGCCTCCATAAACACATGTTAGCAGCTCTATTTCTGTTTCCTACCTACAGCTTCCAGCACCTGTGCATTAAAATATTCTTGAGTTCTCTCCAACCAATAAGACTTCACAACCAGCTCAACTGAAAACTTCATGTTTCCAAAAATGGTATTGAAGTCGCCTTTGTTGTAAAAGTGATGTTTCTAGTACTCAGATTTCAGGAAATGAGGAAATACATCCACCTCCCCATGTCTACCCCCTTTTTAGTTCATGGGACAAATAATGTTATTACTTAGGCCCAGTGAGTCAGTCAAAACTACAGCATTACTTCACAATGAGGACATAAGTTAACAAAAAGCAATTATGTTGGCCCTGATCATCACCAAAGACATGAAACGATGCTCTCTCAGTGGAGGAAGGGCATGCATGTTTAGAGGTTGTACAGGCATTAACGAACAATGGGGAAGACAGAAGAATCTTGGAAATTTCCAAGGGTCTCTGATCCAGCAGGATTCATTACAAGCCTCACCCAGGAGATCTATCAGAAAGAACATGGAAGGCAAATAATGTAAGTTTCTCCCAACATCTTAACTCTAGACTGTGCCCAGCACTCCATGTCTCTTCCCATGGGTTGTCCCCAGAGAATCCCCTATAGGACTTTCCCCTACAAGACTAGAAAGGAATTTTTAAATCAGACACCAACCTTGATTTCTTTTTTTCTATGGCTGCCAGGAGCCTTTGAGGCAACATTTTCAGAATGTTTGTCCTGGTGGCTTCTGTTGCTAGCTATGTCATGGAACAGGAGTTGAAAAACTAAAGCCAAAGGGCCAAATTCACCCTGATACCTACTTTTGCAAATACAGTTTAATGGAAACACCATCATAACCATTTGCTTGTGAACTGTCTAGGGCCATTTTTATGCTGTAAGTGCAGAGGCAGTAGTGACAAAGGAGACCATATGACCCACAAAGCCTGAAATATTTATTACCTAACCCCTTATGAAAAAATCTCCAAGTTGAAAACATGGACAGATTATGGATAAAATATTCAAAGTACATTTCTAAAGAAGGGCTGATATGATATGGCAAGAAAGTTAGCCAAATTGAAAAAAAAAAAAAAAAAAAACCTCCCCAAAAATAAGTAAGCACTTAAGCCAGTGGATGATCCAAGGTCATTCTTTTCTTTCTGAAGATATAGGATCATCAGACAGTTGGACCTATAATCAGTGATGTCCAGAAAATGCTGGGTGGAGTCTGAAAGAGGGAAAACCTTACCAGGCAAACCAGCAGAGATCCCACCTTACAGAGAATGAACTTAGTCTAGTCTTAAGAAAGGGAAACAAGTCTCCCCTGAGAATTCATAACCATAATCAACCCTTCAGCAAATTTGGGGCTGGAATTCACACTCACTAACTTTGTGGCATGAAAACACCCAAAGCAATAATCTCATTCAGACTAATTGGGACTGGTGCACCCCCATGGCTTGGAAGAAACCAATGCATGTCCTCCCTGGAGGAATGCATCTGACATACACACAAGCCTTAAATGTTCAGTGACAAAGTTTAAAGGAACATGAGCTCATAATCAAAAATTACTTAACACATGAGAAAAGCTTAGAGTAGTCAGCAAAGAACAAAATCATTTATTCAAATAACAGCAGCAATAATAATACTAATGATAACTAACACTTTTATAAGTTACTCTGTGTAAGATATCTCAAGAACTTTACATACACTTAATCATTTAATCCTCAAAGCAATCCACTGAGTTGCAATTGCTTTTATTCCCATGTTCCAGATGAGGAAAGTAAAGCACAATGTCTTCAGATATTAGAATCCAAAACAATATATGTGATGCATTTAAAGAAATAAGAGATTGGGGTTATAAGACTCATAAAGGACCAGGCATTTGAAAGAAAGATTCAAAGTTATACAAATGAAAAGTATAATAAATGAAGATAAAAACTCAAAATGAAGGCTAACTAACAGATTAGACACAGTTGAAGCAAGAATTACTGAACTGGAAATAGCTCCAGAATGAAAACAGAATTACTCAACAAGATGATGAATGCAAAAAGCTTTAAAAATAAATAAATAAATAAATAAAAATAAAAAATAAAAATAAGAACAATATAGAACCCCACACTGAGAGGCAGCATAATAAATCTACCAAACACCAAGTAACAGACAAATCCTTTCAAGGTACTCAGAGAAAAACTGGCTTACTTGCAGTGTCATGGCACTTAGACTTCTGCACGACTCCCAGCAGCAATAATGGAATCCATTTAAAGTGCTGAGGTAAATGAGATTTCCCCCAGGAATGTTATAACCATCAAGGCAATATTTAAAGAATGAGAGTAAAATGGAAACAGTTGCAGACAAACAAAAACTGACTTAGACTCTAACAGACATTTACTTAAAGGAGGTTCTAAAGTATCCACTTTATAAATAAAAGAGGGGCAGCTGGGTGGCTCACTTGGTTAAGCATCTGACTTTGGCTCAGGTCATGATCTCACAGCTCATGGGTTCAAGCCCCACATCAGGCTCTGTGCTGATAGCTCAGAGCCAGGAGCCTGTCACTTTGCCTCTCAAAAATAAATAAACATTTAAAAAATTAAAAAGAAGAAATATAAGGAGCAAATACCAGTACATAAAATAGTATCATACAAAATAAACTTTAAAATTTTGAAAAGTATTATCATTGATAAAGGTCATTTCATAATGACAAAAAGACTTAATTCACAAGGAAAGTACAATTTCAAATTTGTATGCACCTAAAAAAAACCAGCTCATATTATAAAACCCAAAAATTGACAGAACTAGCCAAAGAATTAGACAATTCCATTATATGAGATTTTAACACACCCATCCCCATCATTGACAACAATGGGAGGAAAAGTCAGATAAAGAACATCTAATGGACGTATGTGGAATGCTACAGCCCCAACTGAAGACTGTACATTGTTTTCAAGAATGGGTTGGTTGATAGCTAGATAGTAAGAGTGTATTTATTTGGTTGACAGCCTGATGGCAATTTAAGAAGATGCTGAAAGTAATACCAGTGGGCAATTATGGTGGCCAGAATTAAAGTCATGAATATGGAGAGGAAGAAAGTGAAGAATTTTAAGAAAGATTAAGGAAGAATATTCATTGAACTTCATAATTAATTAAATGTTGAGTGTGAGGAATGAGAGGAGACGAGAAAGATTCACTCTCCAGACTGTCTGCTCTCTGAGTTAGGGAAAATCAGAGAAGCAGAGCTGGGATGAAAGGGGTGAATTTCATAGAAAATGTAATGATATTGAGCTCCATAAGGTATAGCCGACTTTCAGTAGTCAGTCAGTTTTATGATCAAAGAGTCGGAAAAAATATTTGTTTTGGAGATACTGTTTCAAAGATTGTTAGAATATGCATGTTGATGCATATGGAGAAGAAGAAATGTCACAGCCATGCACAGATTTTAAAAAAACACAAAACTTGAAGACTTGGGTAGAATATTACATCAGTTACCTGTTGCTACAGAGCAACTTAATGGCTTTTATTTGCATACAGTTTGCAGTTTGGCAGCTGGGGCTGGGTTCATCCAGATGTTTCTTCTGCTAGTCTCACCTGTGATCATTCATATGGCTACAGCAAATTGGTAATGCAAAGGGAATGACTGATCTAGAATATTCTCACTCATTGTCTGGCAATGGGTAGGCCAGTGTGTCTTGGTTCTCTTTCATGTGACCTCTCCAGCAGGCTACCTGCAGTTAACGCTGTAGGCTCAGAGTTCCAAACTGTCAGAAGAGGACAACCCCAATGTGCAAGGAACTTTTATGACTCTGTTTGCTAATTTCTCTAAATCCTATCTGCTAATTTCCTGAAAGCAAACCATGAGACCATGCCCAGATTCAATGGATGCAGAAATAAACTCTGCCTCTTGACTGAGGACCAGAAAAGTTGTATTACACAGGGCTGAGCACCCAGGAATGGAAAAGATAGTCAACGCCACCGTTGTAGTCTTCTAGAGATCCAGCAAAGAACTACTAAGCTGGAGAGCAGTATGCAGAAAGCCTGAGAGCTCATCTATGTATAACCCAAGGGAACAGAGCTTGGAGGACTATAAATGGCACCTACAGGGTGAGATAAACCTGAAGAGAAGTAGCAGGACTTATCCAGAAAGAAGTTGCTAGTGCTCTTAGCAGGGACAGTTGTTTTTGGTTTTCTTTTCATGTATGCAACTAAATACAAATGGGCAAAATGTTTTATGAGGGGTGTGTCATTTTTCCTCAGGTTAATCAAGGTATAATTGGTATATCCAAAAAAATGCACATAAATGATGCCATTTGGTAAGTTTGGGCATATACACTTGTGTGACCATCACTACAACCCAGGTAATGAACATAATCCATTTTCTCCAAAAGTTTCTTTGCATTCTTTTGTTGCACTTTCTTTCTTTCTCCTCTTTCCCTCCCTCCCTCCATCCCTTCCTTCCTTTTTTCCTTCCTTCCTTCCTTCCTTCTTTTCTTCTTTCTTTAAAAGTTTTTTAATGTTTACTTATTTTTGAGAGAGAGAAAGAGACAGAATGTTTGTGGGACAGGGGCAGAGAGAGAGGGGGACACAGAATTCAAAGAAGATTCCAGGCTCCATGCTGTCAGCAAAGAGCCCAGTATGGGGCTCGAACCCATGAACTGTGAGATCATGACCCAAGCTTATGTTGAACACTCAACCGACTGAGCCACCAGGCGCTTTTCTTCCTTCCTTCTTTCTTGCCCTCCTTCCTTCCTTCCTTCTCTCTCTCCTTCCCTCCCTCCCATCTCTTTCTTTCTCTCTTGTGTGGTAAGAACACTTACCATGAGATCATACAATGGAATGTAATTCAGCCTTTAAAAAGAAGGAAATTCTGTCATTGGTGACAACATTGATGGAACTGGAAGACATGAGGCTGAGTGAAATAAGTCAGCCACTGAAGGACAAATCCTACATGATTCCATGAAGTATGTAAAGTAGTCGAAGGTACAGAAATAGACAATGGGATGGTAGTTACTAGGGGAAGGGTGACTGGACTATTGAGAGCAGGAGGATGGTGGGGGCAGAATTGCAGAGGGCTGAGCTGGAAGTGAGAAGGAGATAAATACATGGGACTCCTTTAGCGAGCCTGGTCTTAAAGAAGAATACAGGACAATTGGACAGTTTGTTCCTTTGTTCTGTGGGACATACATAAAACCAAGCATGTTTAAGATTTGGCAGAGAAGCAAAGGAAGTAAAAAAGAGCAGAGGCAGACTGAGCAAAGAGAGAAAGGAAAATGATGGAGGACTGATCACCAGACAGAAAAGAAGGCCTCTTCCATGGTAACAAGAAGAAAGAGGGAAACCATCTTGCAGAAATGTAAAGGTGACCGACAGCAATGAAAGATGTGGCCCACACACCCACTTTCTCACTGTCTTGTGCAGTGACCCAGCATGTGCCTTGTCCTTACAAATTACAGGACAAACAGAATCAGGGCATGAGTTTGGAATCAGAACAAACCCGAATCCTGATCCTGACTTTCACAATCAGTAACTGAGCAGTGTTGGGAAAGTAACTGAACACTTCTGATCATTGGTTCTTTAGTCTGTAAGTGGAATCATGATCCCAGATGCACACTGCCTGTGAAGACCACATGCAATAATATTGGTGAAGCCTGAACACACAACTTTAATTCTTTCCCCTCCCGGGCAGGCCCCACCCACCCAATGAGCTGCATGGCATTAGGGAAATTACGATACTTTTCTGAGTTCTAGGGCTTCCATCTGTAGAAGCACAGCCTGGACTCATGGGGTCCCCAGACTCCTTGGGGCTCTGATATTCTCAGTATCTAGGAATTGCCCCAGCCCATGGCCTGCCAAGCATTTGAAGGGAGGACAAGTTTGCACAATGGCAGGAAGAAAGCCCAGAGGGAATATTCTGAAAGCTCGTGGGAGTCCTGAAGAGTTCTGTTCACGCACCAAATGTAGGGGCAGGAATCACAGAGCCTGTTGAAGAAAGGACAAGAGGTAACTTGATGGTGACGTTTCTGAAGGAGGTACTTTTCTAGAAGCTTGACAATTGCTCTCTGGAGCCCAAAACCCAGCAGGCTGCCAAAACCTATTCCTTCACTCATTTGGAAAGCATTTATCAAGTGTCTGTTTTGTGCCGAGCACTCTGTTGGTATTAGAGACCTAACAGTGATCAAAATAATTGAACATCATTGCTTTGAACAGTTAACGTTCTAGTAAAATATATCAGAAAGTAATCAGCGCTATGGAGAAAACATAAAGCAGAGGAGAGAGAGAGGCTGTGGATCGATGCAGGTGTCATTTTTAAAGGGTTGTCAGATGGTTTGTGAGTTAGAGCCCTGCATCGGGCTTTCTGCTGTGAGCACAGAACCTGCTTTGGATCCTTCGTCCCCCTCTCTCTTTGCCCCCCTTTCTCTCTCTCTCTCTCTCTCTCTCTCTCTCTCAATAAATAAATAAACCTTAAAAGGGTTGTCAGAGAAGGCTTCCCTGAGAAGGCAGTGCTTAGGTAAGGGCATCAGAATAAGGAGGGTAATGGCTTTGAGAAAATATTAATTGCCAATGTAGGAATGTGCTAGATATGTTCAAACCCCAATTCAGGAACATTTGCTGTGGATATGATATACATCACTATATGAGACTCCTCTCTAGACACTCAGTTAAGAATCATAATGAAAAACAATTGTAAGTGTAATATCATAAGAAGATATTCGGAATCAAATAGATTCAGGGTCCCATGTCCTTTGCTCCAGCCATCTCCTTGCTGCATAGAGCCATGAGTCACCTGCAGTAAACCCTGATATCTACACTGAATTATTAAAAGCCCATGTAGCTTCTAGACTTGATCTCCTTCCCACCCATATTTTCTTTTTTTTAATAGTTTATTGTAAAATTGGTTTCCATATAACATCCAGTGCTCTTCCCCACAAGTGCCCTCCTCCATTACCACCACCTCCCTTCCCACCCATATTTTCTTAAGGTTTATCAGTTTCCTTTTCTTTTTTACAGGATAAAACTATTAGTTGAAAAATCTATTTTGTTCTGTTGGAAGCCCTTTCCCTAATGACATTATCCAAAACAGACTTTAAGATTAAAGCTTTTTTTCTTCAGAGAACAAATTCTACAACTCAGCACTGCTCTCCAGTCACGGGGATTATTTATTCCTACGTAGGAACGACTCCATAATTTTCAGTTTCTCTCTCATTCTTTCTTATGTTCCTAACTTGATTTTTGCTCCTCAGTGACATATTTCAAGCAATCTTCTGGGGACAGCAAGAAGCCAATTTTGAGAAGAAGGATGCAAAAGTGCCTATTTAAAATGCTGACGTTCTGTTACCCACATGACGTAATTGAGAGGTCGTAAATCTGGGATGGTGAATTTCCTTCAAATTCTCACACACATTCTGAATTGATTAGCCAAAGGTAGCCAGTTTCTGTGCCTTCCTATGTCTCATCATCGTTTTCAAAGCCTTTTCATATGCCTTCATTTACCATCCTGTGGTTCCCTCCCTCACCACTGACCTCCCAATCATGAAGGTCCATGAACAGTCTGGGTTTTCCCTGATCTTGGCCCCCTTGAGCATTGGAAGCTCCCAGACACATTCTCTGTTGTGCACTCAGCACTGTGATTCTGTCCAGCTTGTCCCCATCGCTCACCAACCTTGGAAGGTATCTCCTTCTCAACAGACTCAATTTTGGTGATCCCCAGGGCTCTGTTCCAGCCCTCTTTGTTGTGTGAGCCCCAAACCCTCTCACTGGGTCCCCTCTTGTACATGTGCCAACGTTCCACCCACAGCCTCCAAGTTGCTCATTTAGTCCCTACTGACTGGACTCTGGCTGTCCACTTGTCAGGAGACCCTGTAGCCCCAATGGGTCCATTTTACAAGCAAGCCTATGCGTATTTCCCTTTGCAAACTTATGCTCAGACATGTGCTCTGTGACACTTGCCAAGAGACCATCACCTTCTCTTTTATGCTCCTGCTTCAACTTATACAGACCTGCATGACTGCATAAACATGCTAGGGTCAGGATTTTTTTTTTCTTGCAATGGGGTCTTTGAAGTCGTCAGTGGTTTTATGTACATCTCCCTAGTGCCTAGCATAGCAGCTCAATAAGTGTGTTTGGACTGATGGAAGGAAGGAAGGAGGGAAGCAGGAAGGAGGGAGAGAAGGAAAGAGGGAAGGAAGGAAGGAAGAAACATTTTATCTTCAAAACTATCCTGATTTTACAGATGGAGGAAACAAGTTCCGAGAAATGCAGAACTTTTCCAGATTCCACAGTTAGAGACTGTGGTTCCCATTCTCAGATTTCAAATGACAAGTACTTCTCTATGCCACAGGAATCTCAGTCATTTTCCCTCCATTGTCCTGGAAAACAGCATGGGCATCTTGTTGTTGTTGTTGTTGTTGTTGTTGTTGTTGTTGTTAAGATAAACCAAGAAGGATAACTCCCTGGAGTTGAAAAGCTGGGACAAGGCTTTTCACCTTGTCTCTCCCTGCACTTCCTCAGCCCGAGAGGCAAAAATTGTGTTGATCTCACCAGTCAGCAGAAAGTTATCAAATCATTTCTCAGCCAAATCCTACAGGATTGGAGGTGCCAGCCATACTCAGCCCCATAATTATTTCTAGTGTCCATTCCAAGATGAATGAGTTATGAAATGAAAAGTTGTGAGCATGGCCTACCCTTGCCACCATGGTTCCTGGGGCTGCAGGCACTCTTCATTGCTTCCAGAGACTTCCAAGCCTTGTGATCCTCTGTCCTGTGGAGGTAGCCCCATGGCCAGAGCCTCTGGGCAAGAGGAAGTCTATGGCAGTTGCTGGCCACTAGAGCTCCCCTTGACAGGGCATGAGCCCAAGGAAATGAAGACAAGGATGGGGAGGGGAGAAGGGCCTGGCTCTGCCCCCTCATTCTTGTTGCCCATTCCAGCCTGCTTCAGTCTGTAAAACCTGTCTCACGAAGGGTTGGCCAGGAGTCCCAGCAAGCTCAGCCGCTTGCTGTTCAGAGTCTAATGGGGGACCTTACCTTCCCATTGGCAGGAAATGGCTACAAACAGTGGGGGACAGGACACAGCAGAGTGCTGCTGGAGGGTAAAGGCTTTTTAGAGCTCTCCTTCTCACCCAGTTCCCCCAGCTAGGAAGAAGCTGTCTCTGTTGGAGGTTGTGGTTGCCGGGCAGGTTCTGAGCTAGCTCTACCTTCTAGAAAGGCTGCCTTTTGGTGGCTAAGAATGCAGTCATCTGACAGCCTGCAGCTGCAGAGCCTTATGGTCCCACCTCAGTTTTTAAGGCAAGGCCATACTCTTCCAGGGAGGCCCTGGGAACAGTGAGTGTCCCAGGCATCGGGCATTACAGTCTATGCATGACCCCTCTCATATGCAGTCCTGGCTTGGAAGCTATGTTTCGGGTTGGCCAAGAAGCTGTGAGATCTGCCTTAGGGTCACAGTCTACCCACCCTTTACTCTTTCACAGACTTTACACTCCAACCCAAAAAAAAACTTCTTGCACTCCTGACCCTGTCTCAGTCCCTGCTTCCAGAAAAATCCAGTTGACACAAAAGTCTGTACCAGGTGCATGCCACTTACTTGGCCTCACCAGTGATTTTTATTCTCTTTTATCCTACTTGATGAAATTTTTACTCTGGATATTTGATCATTTGGAGGTGGAGTATGGCATAATTGGGGAGAGATGTGATTTTCAAATGCACCTTTAGACTTTGTTCACTAGAAGAGGAATTACTTCACTCAGATCTTCATCCAGCCTAATGTTCTAAATCCAGTGCCCATTGTTTGGTGTCCAGATGGTTCTAAATCCAGTGCCCATTGTTTGGTGTCCAGATGTGCTTGTGCTCTTAAAAGATTACTGATGCAAACAAATAAGGCTTCCTACATGAGCAAGTTGTTTTATTTTTCTTTCTTTCTTTCTCACTACCAGCTGTCTAGACAAACTTTCAATCTACAGTCCATTCTCCTGAGAGAACTCCTTTGGTTGTGGGAGAGGGGGATGAGTACATTGAGGGGAAGAAGGAGGATGGAGAGTATCCTGTGGCAGATTCATAACCCACTATTGTAGTGGATACCCTTGGGATTCTTCCCAGCATCTTTACAGGTCATGCTCTCATCCCTGCTGATGTGAGTATTAGTGGCTCCCTCCTTGGAAATAATGTCATGGGCTGACCTACAGCTTCCCTACAACCAGCACAGGCTATAACTAATGACTCAGCAACATAAAGTGAGAAAACTAGTTCCCTTACCTGAGGTAAGGTCTTTCCTTCAAGTCAGTTCTTTGTTTGCTATGAACTCTCCCAATACAAAAATATCTGCGGTAATGGCCATGCTATTTGTGAGAGGGTAAGAAAATCTCAGTAAGTCTGCCTAAAGTCACTTTAGAAGAAATGTTCATTTGATTAGTCTTTCCATTTAACATATATTTCTTAAGACTGTACTTTCTACGTAAGGTTAGGCACCGTGGGGAGTCCCACAATTGCTGACTTCATATTGTTGGAAAACTGTTCCAGTTATCCATTGCCGAGTGACAACCACCCCCCCAACACACACACACACACACAACTTGGCAGCTTAAAGCAGTGACAATTGTAGACTGCTCTGAATCTACAATCTGGGCAGACACTGGTGAGGACAGCGCACCTCTGTTCCACATGGTATCGGCTGGAGCCACACAAACGCTGGGGCTTCTTGTAGGAAGATTCTCGCCCTCACAATCTGGTGGTTGACGC
Source organism: Suricata suricatta (assembly GCF_006229205.1). NCBI lineage: Eukaryota > Metazoa > Chordata > Mammalia > Carnivora > Herpestidae > Suricata > Suricata suricatta. Next base: position 147,627,669 of record NC_043704.1, read on the forward strand.
TGGCTGTTGGCCCATCCTTCCCCCAGGACTGTGATGGGAACAACTACACACAGCCTTTCCTGCGGCTGTATGGCTCCCTCACGGTATGGTGACTGCGTATCGCAAAAGGGCCAGACAGAAGCCGTGTCATCTTTCATGACAGCCTTGTTAGTCTATGAGCATTATTCCCACCACCATAGACACTGGCTCATCCAGACTCAAAGAAAGGCAAGAGATGCCACTCCCAAGCAGAAGCATTTCACTGTGAAACATCATGTGGAATGAGACATATGGATGCTGCCAACTTTTGGAAAATACACTTTCAAACAAGAGGTACAGCTGAGCCCACCTGACCCTTATAGTCATTATTACCATAAGGCAATGTGAGTTTGAGCCAGAAAGTAAGGGTAGAAATGAGCTCAGGGCACTAGACTATCACTATGCTCAGCTTACTTGGACTAGAGCAGAGGACTGGAGTGATTGCCATTGTCACAGCTTTCCTGAAGATGAGGTGCCCACTGGCATGGCATGTCTATCAAGAGCTGCTTTCTCTCTGCTTCCCCAATCAGAGGAGAAATATAGTAGCCATGTGACTTCCTTCCTTCCTTCTTCCTTCCTTCCTTCCTTCCTTCCTTCTTCCTTCCTTCTTCCTTCCTTCCTTCCTTCCTTCCTTCCTTCCTTCCTTCCTTCCTTCCTTCCTTCTTTCCTTCCTTCCTACCTTTGTCTTTCTTTCTCTCTTTCTTTCTCTTTCTTTTATACAGGATAAATGTCAAGTAATATGAAATTTAAGGATTTTTTTTATCAGACAGAAACATGGACAAGCAAACTGAAAGCCCTTGTGATATGCTGTTACAGAGAGGCGCTTAAGGTTAGTCAGTCCTCTGATTTCCAGGATTACTAAAAGGAGAGTAATACCTCTCATGTTTCTTCACTGAGCTTATTTCACTACAGAAATCAGAGTCACAAGGGCCTTTTTGATCAGTCCCTTTAAGCCTGATGTGTAGGCAGTAGGCAAAGGGAAAGAAAATGAATTCAAAAGGGCATTGTCCTCAGTGCCACCAGGACTTGGGTCGTAGGTTTACTGGGTGACCCTGTGCAAGTTGCTTAAATTCTCTGACCAACATTCAGCAAATATTTATTGAGTGTCTATGTGAGCCAGGCAACGTTCTAGGCCCTGAAGACAAAACAAAACAAGCGATAGGGAATCATAGTCTCTTTCTTTACAGAGAACATATTTTAGAGGTAGAACAAACAAAAGAGAGACTATGTTAAGTGTTATGTTAATAAATAATAATGCAGGATAAAAAGCCAAAGCATGATGGGAGTAGAGTGATACTGATAAGCCTTCCCTTATAAGGACCTGAAAAGGGGATGGTGGTAGCCACACAGATGTCTGAAGAAAGAACACTGCATGAAGAGTCAACAAGTGTGGGGCACCTGGGTGGCTCAATCGGTTAAGGGTCTGACTTCAGCTCAGGTTAAGATCTCACAGTTTGTGAGTACAAGCCCTGCATCTGGCTCGCTGCTGTCCCCAAGAGGCTTCAGATCCTCTGTCTTACTCTCAATCTGTCCCTCTCCACCCTCTTAAAAATAAGTAAACATTAAAAAAAATAGTCAACAAGAGACCTGAGACTCCCTTGTGCTTGTCATGTTGAGGCAACGGCAAGAAGAAATCTCAGTCAGTGAGACTGGGGTAGATAGCAGGTGGGAAGATGAGCAGAGGCAGGAGATGAGACTGAGAGGCAGTGTAGCCTGGCCCAATGGGCAAACAAGGAAGTAGTGGAAGTGGGAAGGAGTGGCTTGATTCTGGTTGCTGTCTCAATGTGAGAGCCAAGGACATGCTGAAGGATCAGGGGTAGCGCCGGTATGAGAAGGCTGTTAGGGAAATAAAATAAAATGTGTGTGCAAAATGCCTTGCACACTGCCAATTCTCAGCCCACTTCTGCCCTGCATCCTACCATTTCTTCTAAGTAAAGCAAAATCTCTGGAGAATTCACACAGTCTTTTGGGCCAAGAAGAGGGAAGAAGGGAAGGGTGTCCCTACATCAGTCAGCACATGCATGCCCACCTTCTCTGCCAACATGTTGCCAAGGTCCTCTATGCCCTGTCTGAGAGGAGACTCACAAGTGATCCATGAGGGTCAACTACAGGCATTCTCCCCCACCTTTGTCTTTGTGCATGCCACTTCCCACCATCAATCATCTTTTGCCTTGGTTCTTCATGTGAAGATCCCTCACAGGCCCCACAAGATTCCACTTATTATGAGCGCTGAGGTTTCAGGAGGCCCCTCCAGGCCTTCCCTCTTCATTCTGAGTCAGAGCCGGCCTCTGCAGCTTCCCAGCACCCTGGAGCTTAGCATCCCTCAAACTTCACCACACTAGATTGTGAGCGCGGCAGGGCAGACTACCCACCCACGTTACTCTTCTGCATACAAAGACAGTGCAGTTTCTCCATTCGGCCAATAACTGGTCTCTTCTTCCTCATAAGCCCCCTCTCAATTGGTGAGCAGGAAAAGAAAACTAAATTTGGTTTAAGCTGTTACTCTTGGGTTAGATTCTAAATTTAAAGAATTGATTGAATTACATGTTTGGTCTTGACACTGCTCAGACTCTCAGACTTCTGAAGGCCCTCTCACAGGCTCCATCCTATCACTCATGGTGCACCATGGGGTGGATGGACTGTGTGTGGGGAGGGGGATGATTGGAGTGTCCCTGAACTGACCAGTTGTGCTCTGGGTCCTCTCTGGCTTCCACTATGGAGATGCAGTGCTGGCTGCACCTCACAGTGGCATCCCCTGAGCCCCAGGCATCCTGCTGCAATATCCCTGGTTGGTTGGAGCTATGGACTGGCCTCTCTCAGCTCCTTCAGCATCTGGTGGTGCTCTCTGGCAGCCTGGTCCTCACCTGGGCTCTTACTCCTCTTCTCATAGACCCTGCTGTTGGTGACCTTGCCTTCCCTACAGGGCCACCCTGTGGTGCACTCTTTCTCTCAGAACATGCACCCTCCATCCCCAATTCCCATCCATGCCACTGGGGAACCAAAGTGACTCAGGGATGCCAAACACAGCCCATCCACTTCTCTGGCCATTTGTCTTCTCGGACAAGATCTCACTTCCTGTCTTTTCACATCTGCCAAGACTAGTAAGAATGGGCTTTTCTCCCTGTCTCTTCTTGATTTGCAGACTTCTGAATACAAAATTCTTTGACCAACTCTACCAGACCTACCTCTTGCTGTATTAAATGAGAACTAAAACAATTTAGAATGTTTACCAGCTCCACAAAAACTGTCCTTCAGGCCTGTATCTGTTAGCTATGGCTACAATAATGCTGTGTAACAAACAACCACAAAACCCCCATGGTACACTCTCAATAAGTATTTATGAGGCTCATGGGTATGGAGGTTGACTAGGGGTCAGCTGGCCGAGGCTGGGTTCCACCAGGATAGCTCAGCTGGTGTGATTCTGCTTCACTTGTTCCTCTCCCCTGTCCTGGGACAAGCAGGCTAACACTATTCGCAAGGACATGGAAGAGTACAGAAAGGAAGCCTAAACGTGCAAGCATGTTTCATGCTTCTGCTGGCTTCAGGCCTGTTATTACCCCATGGGCAGAAGCAAAGCACATGGGAGTGAAGAAATATACCTCCCTTCAAATGAGAGAGCTTTACAAAGTCATGTGGGTAAGGTTATTACTGGTAAGGGAGTGAAGAACATAAACAGAAATCTTTAATACTGACTATTTTAGAAAGAACATTTTAAGGCCCCATTCTTAGGGTGCCTGGGTGGCTCAGTCAGTTGGGCATCCAACTTCAGCTCAGGTCATGATCTCGTGGTCCATGAATTAGAGCCCCCTGTCAGGCTCTGTGCTGACAGCTCAGAGCCTAGAGCCTGCTTCAGATTCTGTGTCTGCACCCTCCCACTTGCTCTCTCTCTCTCTCTCTCTCTCTCTCTCTCAAAAATAAATAAACATTAAAAAAATTTTATAAAGCCCCATTCTGATATGCCACCCTGGGGCTTATGATTGTCTTGAACCAATTGGAATGATTGTCCCTATTACGAAATTTCTATTCATCTGCCTCCTTTCTTTAAAGCTGTGGCCTCCTTAAGGTCAGGGACTATATTCTGTTCATCTCTGTAAGCTCGGAGTGCCTGTATGTAGTATTTGTAGTGGATATTATAGTTCCCTCCCCATCATAAAGCCCATCTTCCTCTATGGCATGGTGGTCATATGCTTTGGGTGACAATGAGCACACTCTGATTCTTAGTGACCATCCTTCAAAAAGTTCATATGGGAACAAACCAAGGCTTAGGCTAATCAATGAATGGCATTTCCCTAGACACAGAATTTGGGGTGGTTTTACTGAATGAAGCTCAAATTTCTATTGCCTTGTAGAAATGAATGCCAATCATCTGCATATGAATGAGAAAACACCTAGCCCTGGTCTACCAACAGCCAAATTGCTAACATGAGGGAAGCTAGTCTAGCACAAAGCAGATTTGAGAGAAACACAGATAACAGATGATAGACAGCTGAATTGCGCCCTGCCTCTAGTTTTCATTTAAATGACCCCATATTCCCATACCCCGCACACTTTGGCCTACTCTATGCCTTTCACTTTATACCACTTTTTCCCAAAGTACAACACTTGCATGTTTATTTATTGACATGAATGTGTTTATTTCTTCATTGTCTATCATCTCACACTAGAATGCAAGCCCCATGTGAGCAGGGTCTATTATATTTACTGCTCTATCCTCCACATCTAGAACAGTGCCTGAATGTAAAATGTACTCAATAAAAAATTGTCATCTAGATGAAGAGATACGTGAATGAATGCGTGAACAAATAAATGCAATGTTTAAGTCAGTTTGAGGTTTCCATTATTTACCACTAAAAGAATCCTGCTATGCTTGTGTGGAAGGAAGAATCAGAGCTGGAGACACAATAACTGTCTTCTTATACTCAAAGGCTATGCAGTGAAGAAAGCATTTGATTCAATCTGTGCAGTTCCAGAAGTGGAAGTTACTTTAAGGCACAACATAAGGAATGGCTTTCAAACAAGGTATTCAAGATGGAATGCATTGACTTGGCAGGTAGTGAGCTTCCTGTCACTGGTTGTATAACTTATTGAGCCAAGCTAGTAACTGTAGAGTGTATTCTTGCAACAATAACAAGCTAGATGCTGGATATTTTTCAATTGTATTGAGAATTTATCATTTTAACCTCCCCTCCTAGGTCTCCAGATTACATCTGCATCTGTAAATCTGAATACGTGGGGATCTCTCTTTAGATATTTGTCACTTGCAAAATCTTCTTTTGTCTGGTCCTACTTTGGCATTTTATAGTTCTGTGACTTTGGGAAGATCAGCTCACCTCAGAGAGCCTCAGTTTACTTATCTGCGAAAGAAGGGGACAAGACTTAATAAATTAACTATCTCAAGATCTCGTATTTGTGAGCCTTTCTCTGTGGGTTGATGATGTGGCTTTAGCTTTCCTTGGTTTAATTTTATTTTCATAATAATAGAAACCTTTACAGTAAAAAGGACACATTAATATTACTCTCTTTTTATGGATAATGAAAGAAAGACTCAAAAAAGCTAAGTAACTCTTTCAGATAACAGGGCAAGGAAGTTCTGGAGCTTGGAATTTGAGCTATTACTCAGGCCTCCAGCTTGTCAAAGTAGAGCTTATGCATTATTCAAAGCTGAGATAACCACATTCTGCCATACTCCAGTGGGCTCTTTCAGCTCTGATGGTCTCAGATTCCCTACCTTCCCCTATTGGGCCACAAACTTAGGATTTAAGACTTTGCAAGCAATCCAAGGCAACAAGGAAAGTAGCCTCATCCTGTCCTGCTGGCCCCTCTGGGTTAAATATCTCCACAGACCTAGATAACAAAAGTAATCCCTAAAATGTTACATCTCTCAAATCTTCCATACCCCACCCATTTAAAAAGACTCCTTGATTATAAAGAAGCAGAATAAACAGTACCTGCTCTGAGTCCGACTTTTCCAGTCATGCAAGCAGGACCACATTATGTGTGGGGACATAATTGTATGTGGGTGGAAAGGATAATATCATTAGCATTCTCATTTTACAGACAGAAAAGCTGAAGTTCCAATGAGGTCGTATCACTTGTGCTAGATCACCCATAGAGAGTGATAAAGTCAGGACATTTGAACTAAGTGTAACTCAGTCCAAGAAGCCCATTCCTTGTTTACCTCTCTCTGGGTATGTGTGTCTCTTTGTTTTTCTCCACTAACTATTGGCCTGCAAGAAAATAATGGTTGAATTCCACCCTATACATATTTTTAGAAATGTAGTTGATCTTCCTAATTTGAAAGCTGAGAAAACTATGAAAGCAATCATGTGTCTACCTTCTCTCCAAATATCCTTCCATACCTGCCCCCTGAAAAAATGGCCAGAGAAATAACTGTGCAGAAATTATGTCAAGTTCCCTATTCTGATCCTTCGTTTTTCTAAATATAATTTATTGGCCAGTTAGCTAACATACAGTGTATACAGTGTGCTTTTGGCTTTAGGAGTAGAGTCCCATGATTCATTGCTTACGTATAACACCCAGTGCTCATCCCAACAAGTACCCTCCTCAATGCCCATCACCCATCTTCCCCTCCCCTCAATCCCCTCTATCAACCCTGTATGTTCTCTGTATTCAAGAGTCTCTTACGATTTGCCTCCTTCCCTTGCTGTTTGAAACTATTTTTCCCCTTCCCCTCCCCCATGGTCTTCTGTTAAGTTTCTCAAATTCCACATATGAGTGAAAACATAATATCTGTCTTTCTCTGACTGACTGACTTATTTTACTCAGCATTATACCCTCTAGTTCCAACCATGTTGTTGCAAATGGCAAAATTTCATTCTTTCTCATTGCCAAGTAGTATTCCATTGTATATATAAACCATATCTTCTTGATCTATTAATCTATTCATTAGTGGATGGACATTTGGGCTCTTTCTACAATTTGGCTATTGTTGAAAGCACTGATATAAACATTGGTGTGCATGTGTCCCTACGAATCAGCACTCCTGTATCCCTTGGATAAATTCCTAGTAGTGCTATTGCTGGGTTGTAGGGTAGTTCTATTTTTCATTTTTTGAGGAATCTCCACACTGTTTTCCAGATAGGCTGCACCAGTTTGCATTCCCACCAACAATGCAACGTTTTCCCATTTCTCCACATCCTCATCAACATCTGTTGTTTCCTGAATTACTAATTTTAGCCACTTGACTTGTGTGGGGTAGTATTTCAATGTGGTTTTGATTTGTATTTCCCTGATGATAAACGATGTTGTGCACCTTTTCATGTGTCTATTGGCGATCTGGATGTCTTTGGAAAAGTGTCTATTCATGTCTTCTGCCCATTTCTTCACTGAATTATTTGGGGGTTTTTTGGGTGTTCAGTTTGGTATGTTCTTTACATATTTTTTATACTAACTTTTTATCTGATATGTCGTTTGCAAATATCTTCTCCCATTCCATCGGTTGCCTTTTATTTTGTTGATGGTTTCTTTGGCTGTACAAAAGCTTTTTATGTCAATGAGGTCCCAATAATTCATTTTTGCTTTTATTTCCCTTGCCTTTGGAGATGTGTTGAGTAAGAAATTGGTGTGGCTGAGGTCAAAGAGGATGTTGCCTGTTTTCTCTTCTAGGGTTTTGATGGTTTCCTGTCTCACATCCATGTCCTTCATCCATTTTGAGGTTATTTTTGTGTATGGTGTAAGAAAGTGGTCTAGTTTCATTCTTCTGCATGTTGCTGTCCAGTTCTCCCAGCACCATGTGCTAAAGACACTATCTTTTTTCCATTGGATACACTTTCCTGCTTTGTTGAAGATTAATTGGCCATATATTGTTTTTAATATTTTTTAATGTTTTATTTATTCTTGATACAGAGAGAGACAGAGCATGAGAGGGGGAGGGCCAGAGAGAGAGGGAGACACAGAATTGGAAGCAGGCTCCAGGCTCTGAGCTAGCGGTCAACACAGAGCCTGACGCGGGGCTCGAACCCACGAACGTGAGATCTGACCTGAGCCGAAGCCGAAGGCTTAACCGACTGAGCCACCCAGGCGCCCCTAATTGGCCATATATTTGTGGGTCCAATTCTGGGTTCTCTATTCTATTCCATTGGTCTATGTGTCTGTTTGTGTGCCAATATCAGACTGTCTTAATAATTACAGCTTTGTAGTAGAGGCTAAAGTCCTGGATTGTGATGCCTCCCACTTTGGTTTTCTTTTTTAACATTACTTTTGGCATGCGGGTTCTTTTGTGGTTCCATACAAATTTTAGAATTGTTTCTTCTAGCTCTGAGAAGAATGCCAGTACAATTTTCATTGGGATTGCATTGAATGTATAGATTGCTTTGGGCAGTATCAACATTTGATCTTTGATTACAGTAGTGCTGCCTAACAAAATGTAGAAGCTTACAACAGTTATTATGCATTGTTATGGGTTTAGGGGCCAATTAGGGTGGCTTGGCTTCAAACTACAGCAGGTTGGCATTGCCTTCCTTAGACCAAGTTCAGCCAGGTGACTCTGCTTCAAGCTGCAAAGCCCTACGCCACATGTCTCTCACCCTCCTCGGACTAGTAAGATAGAACCCATCCTTGTCATGGCACTAGCACAGGCACAAGACAGCAAGCCCTAATACCTGCATGTTGTTTCAGCCTCTACTCACATCAGGCCTGCCACCCGTCCATTGACCAAAGTAAATCCTATGTATAAACTCCAAATTAAGGGATGGCAAAATATACTTACTCCACCTTTGAAGGTGGTGGGCTTTATTGGTTTTCTAGGGCTGCCATAACGTAATGCCACAGACTGAGTGGCTTAAACAATTGAATTTTTTTTTCTCACAGTTCTGGAGACTGGAAGTCCAAGATCAAGATGTTGGCTGGTTTGGTTTCTCCTGAGGCCTCTTTCCTTGGCTTGCAGATGGGGCCTTCTCACTGAATCCTCACATGACCTTTCCTCCATGCATGCACACCCCTTGTGTCTCCTTCTTTTCTTATAAGGACACCAATCCTGTTATATTAGGGCCCCACCCTTATGACCTCATTTGACTTGATTCCCTCTTTAAAGGCCCTATCTTCAAATAGATCACTTTGGGGGTTAGGGCTTCAATGAATGGATTTGGGAGTGGACACAGTGAAATCCCTAATGCAGCATTAGTGAATTTTTCTGGCCAATAATACCCAGTCTTAATTTAAGACTTTCTGCAACTTGAAGCCTGACTGACCATGATTTCAAATTCTGAGTCTATCACTTAATACTGGGTAACTTTAGGAAAGTTAACTATATTTGCTCACTTGCAAAAAATGAAAAAATTATAGTAATTAACCCACATGTTTGTCAAAAATTGAATGAAACAATTCCTAAGGAGCAAGCACAAAATAACTGCTCAATAAATATTGCTAGTGCTGTGGATCTTCACAATTAAGAAGCTTTCACTTTACTCAGAGAGACTGTACGAGCTGTGGCATCAGCCATATGCCTTCCCTTTCAGAACCTGATTCTATACTACAGCAAACTTTATTCTCCCAAACGCATCTTGCTTCAATCTGCTTCTGCAATATGGTGACTCTCTAAAAAAACCCACTTAACATTTCTCTGCCAATAAATTAGAGGCCAGAAAGAAAGAAGGTGGCACACACTTGCCTTTCTAGACATTTTGCAGATGGTTGGCTGCCTTGAAGCCATGTCATGGCTTCTGGGGTCTCAAGCAAGTGCTTGTTTTTCATCTGCCATGTAAGAATCCCATGATCTCAGTGGAGGAGAGCATAAGGATTAAGTAGAGCCCTTTGAGAGTACATCTTGGGAGATATTTTTGGAGGTAATGATAATGATATGGAATCCAAAAGAACTTTTGGAACTTTTCAGTCATTTCTCAATATCAGGTTGGTTATTTCACAGGCTTGGTGCCATGGAAACATCACTGAAATATCTTCATCTCAATGCCTTCTCAAAGGAGTCAATCATCAAACTTCCCCAGGATCAATCCTTTCAAAAATTTTTCTTAATTGGTTTTTAAATTCTCAGATCCCACCCAAAATATCTGTAGCAAGTGGTCGGGCTAGGGAGTGTAGCAAAGAATACTCATATGCATTTTTTTTCCTTGTTCTGCATATACCAACTTATTTAGTGATCACAATATCCCTAAGCAGGAGTTAATGTTTTCTGCATTTAAACATAAAACAAGATGTCAAAATTAAATTGTGAGTAAGTCACCAAGATACAACAGGTGTGCCTGCCAAAGTTAGATACCAGATGAAATGTTAGCTTTTGTTGAAAGAAATGTTTAAGAATCATTTCCACACTGCTTGGCTCCAACAAAAAATCACAGATGTGTAAAAGGGTTGAAAAATGGGAAGAAAAGAGTATTTCATGAAAAGTATGTCTTCAGCACAATAATATTCAAAATTTGGTCTCCAGACTAGCAGCATCAGCAACATGAGAAGTAGAAATATAGGTTTTCTGGCCCTGCCAGAGGCCCACTGAGTCAGAGCCCTGGGAGTGGGTGGGGTCCAGTAATCTGTTTTCACAAGCCTTCAGGTGATTCTGCTGCAGGTCAAAGTTTGAGAACCGGTTGTTTCAGATAAAGCTACAGTTCTAAATACCACTGGGAACTTCCCTAGACTGCCAAGAGCATTATTTGAGACAACCCAGGAATCAGTGCCAGTTTAACCAGCGGATCCCTCACTGCCAGCCACCTTCCAAGCCACTTGGGGGCCACTGTTTCCTGAGGCAGGAAGTTTAGGGAAGACAGGGAGAAGACCAGGCTGTTGGGAAAAACAAAAACAAAAACCACAAAACACCTTCTGATTCTGAACTTACTAAAGACACTGAGACTGGGGGAAAGTCAAGATCCTAACCCGACCTCCCTCATGTCTATGCTCTCATAGAGCTGGCCACACCAACCCTTTCTAGTCCCTGTGAAACCAGGGACCTCCTGGGGAGGTCCTAGAAATGGCCTGAGAAAATGGAATGACAGATCAGTTTCCCTCCATCACTCAAGCCTTCAGTCTCAAGTTCACTGATGAAGCTTTGACTGGATCACTGTCTAATATGTGTCTCCTGGGGTTTGTGAAACTCAGTGGACTGAAATATGACCCTTGTCCCCTAAATTATGGAGGGCAGGAAGCATGATCTGGCAAGCTTATTTAGTGCCCTTTAAAGTTGACTGCAATGGTATAGGTGTGTATTCCTAGATTTTATCTGCAAAAAGGATGTGTGAGTGTTTTCATGGCCTGAGGTGTATGACCTGAATAAAAAAAGCCAGCATAATTCCTCTTAGGATCTGTATTAGTTGTCTAATGCTGGGTAATAAATTATAGCAAACGTAGTGGCTTAAAACATCACCCATGTGTTAGCTCACAAGTCTGTAGGGCAGAAGTCCAGGAACAGTGTGACTGGGTTCTCTTCTCAGGGCTACATTCATTTCCAGAGACTCTGGAGAAGAATTTACTTTCAAGCTCATTCAGGTTGTTGGCCAAATTCAGTTTCTAAGTCCTACTCTAGGACTCAGGCTCCCATTTCCTTGCTGGTTGCCAGCTAGGGCCATTCTCAGCAATTAGAGGCTCCCCACATTCCTTACCACATGGCCTCATCCACCTCAAAACCAGCAATGAAGAACCCCTCTAACATGTTGTCTGCGGTTTCCTCAGTCTCTGATCTTTTGACTCAGATTTAGAGGACATACGGGATTCTTAGGTCAGCTCACAACCTGAATCATCTTCCTTTTGATCAACTCAAAGTCAACTGACCTCTTGAGTAATCAACACCAAAGTACAAAGTCAACTGATTAAGTAACATTAACTGCATGCACAAATTTGCCTTGCCATGTCATGTAACAATCATAGAAGCCATGACACACATTATATTCTCAGACCCCACCCACATTCAAGGGGAAGGAATTACACAAGAGTGAAGGTCACTGGGGGTCATTTTAGGGTTCTGCCTACCAGAGATCCTGTCCAAACACCAGAGGGATAAGGGGACCCCCAACAAGTGGGAGATGAAAATGAATGTCAGATAGCTAAAGATCATCTTTTGGATGATCAAGAATTTTGCAAAAGAGGAATCCAAGCAAACAGAATTTCCAAATAACTCATAAAAGTGTCGTCTGAGAGTGAGAGTAGGCTTTAAACTCTGGCAAGACTTAGAGAGCAAGAAGCCGGAAAGGATGGCCCCTCTTGTCAGTTACAGGTGAACTTTCTTGTAACCTCTTTTCCCTCCACTGCCTGTCAACATTAACCTGGCAGAGGCAGAACATGTGTATTAGCGAGGGAAAGGGTAGATGTGAATATAGGAAAGAAGAACCAAGCTGTCACACCCCCTGTCCCAAAAGGCAGGTGGCCACCAAAAATAGGCCCTACCACAGTGGGAGAAGTCTCACATTTGCATGAAGATTGAAGTATTGGTTGACGGCTGGGACTGGATATTTTTTCCACAGAATTACAATTGTAGTTTTTCATGTGTTTTTTATTCTTTAAAGTACTTAAAGTAGCTGTAGGTTTCCTAAGAGAGATCAGAAAAGTCATGGGGAGTCCTGAGCTTTCATCAAGTGGTAGGGAAAAGGTTTTTTCCATACAATAACGTTTAAAAAGACAATGGGAGCCAAGAAGGAAACCAAGATGGAGACAAAGATTAAGAAGTAGGAGAAGGAGCATTTTTGCCACACTACAAGCATCATGATTGTTCAAAGTGCTGGCTACTACATGTAGGACAACTGGGACCACAGAGGGAAAGTGACTTACCCAACATACACAAATAGTAAGCTGAGCAGTGACTGAGCTGTGGTGGGAAATCAAGTCCTCCAGACTCTAAAACCTATTATTTTTCTTCACTAGCATGCAAAGTAAAATTTCAGCTATAGGAAAATCACAAATCTGGTGGACAAAAACCCAGAGTAGTCTGGCTGTGGGTAGGTTCTTATTCTCTCCTTATCCTTCACATGGGTTTTGTTGCAAGAGCCAATGTGATTCTTCCCAATAGTGTGTCAGCCTCTTAAAGAAGCCTAAACTGTTCTTCCTAGATAAAACGTCAGGGACGTAGACTTTCCTTTCCCAAAGAAAAGGGGAAAGGACTCTGTTGTGGGAGGGACCCAGTACTTCTTGGATGACCAATCAGTGTGGAGCTTCAGTTAACTTGAAATAACTTATTTTCTCTCTAAGTGGGGTGAAAAATATATAGCAGCCTCCGTTTCCCACCATACAGCCCGAGCAGCAGCAGAAGATTCCTAAGGTGACCAGACCCTGTTGAAAGGAAGGAGAAGGACGGAGAAAGACAAAATGCTCTCTCTATGGCCTGAGTCTTCCCTTTTAGTACTGGGGGCAGCTTTCTAAGAGGGAGGACACGGAGGTCAGAGAAGAGAAGTAACATGTGCCATCTCTGCTCCCAGGAAATGAGGAACCAAGGCTATGCCTTGGGATACCATACAGTTAAATGGGGCTCAGTGATGTCATAGAACATGGCAGAAAAGAACATGGCGGCTGGACAACTTGTGATGTGTGCGAACTCTGGCATATTGCACATGCTTAGCAAGCCTATCTGAATCTCTGTATTTCATCTGACAAATGGACTCAGAGCTCCGGAACAAAACACTTGGCACATAGTTGACGTGACTGTTGGTTTTCTCTCCAATCCATAGTATACCCTTTGGCCATTTCCCTATGAAACTAAAATTTTTAGGGAAATTCTCAAGGTTCATACCAAAAAAATATAGTCAAAGTCAATGATGATATTTGTAATCCATGAGAACACTCAGCCACCCACCGTGAATTCACTTTTCTAGCCATAAACTAGTGACAAACACTGTGCTGTATGCCTATCATTAGGTTGTGGTCAGACCATGTTCCTCAGTAGGGAGACAGGGCCACCAGCTTCCTTTTTCCTTCTCACAACCAGAGTGATGGAGTTAATGGAGGAACATGAAGCAGGAATAATTACATTTTAACTTTGAACACAAAATCCAAGTGTTCTTTCAATATCTTTCTACAGCAGAAAACCTCCTAAGAAAGGAGCAGAAAACACAAGATAAAATTGTTATCCAATGCCTGAGTTGCTGACTTTGGGGCCTACCAAGGTCATCAAAACACCAGGTGCATAAGGACCCTTTCACCCCGCCATCAGCCAAGGCAAAATGGTGCCATGTTCCTGGAAAGCTGTGGATGTAGAAAAGCCGCCCTTACATGTGGGGCCCTCACTTGCCCTTAACAGCCACTCTACTTTCACTAGGGATCAAGAATGCCAAGATATATAGAAAAAATGGTACTTATTTACAAGGAACTCACAAGTAACAGGAAAAACAGATGCTATATTAATCAAAGTAATTAGTGCCAGCTTTTCCAACAGACCTAGCACTTCAGCAGTTTAATACATGTTTATTTTGTGCTCACATCACATCCCAACTCAGGTGGGGTGGACTTCCTTTACACTGCAATTACAAAGTGTGTAGTTATAATGAAGGTCAAGGTCAGAAAAGTGGCAGGAGGATCATGTGGGATGAGTTCAAGTGCAGGCCTAGAAGTGGCACACACTGAGCAGCACCCAGGCACATGGCCCCAGTACACTGCTCTTATAAGAGCAATGGCGGCTGGGAAATCTGGAGGAGCACACAGATATTTGCTGAGTATTAATAATCTCGACCATAAAGAGACATGAATCAGTCTTAGAGCTGCTGAGAGGCTATGGAGCTGCCTGGCCTGGGACCTGAGAGCCCGTGGGGAAGCCCACTAAGTGGCTCTGGTAATGTGCTTTTCTGTAACTTCAGACAAGCAGAAAGACAAACCAAAAGGCCTCTGGCCACTGGTTGTCCTCTTTCAGGATTGTCTGCATCTAAGAGGAACTTGTTTTGTTCCAGAGCAAAGAGGATTGGCCACAAATGGCTCCCCAACCTGGGTGTTCCCAGCACCTCTTCATATAGTCACCCTACATGAGAGCCTGTCCTCACAGTGCCCCAAATACTTCCATAGAACCCAGACCTCAGCTCTTGCAGGGTGATGCCATCTCGTAGGTGGGCTCAGACAGAGCCACCCTACAGCTGCTGCCAATGTGTCCAGTGATGAGGAAAACCTCACAGGTATATCACAGAAAGCCCACTGCTCCTCCCCTCCACTGTGGACTGCCTCCTTGCTTTGTCTGAATCACCTGTCAAGCCCATTCCCTACAACCCACAACCCTCCCTGAGCCTGAACTCCCACACCAAGTTGGCACCACATGGCAATGTCTCTCCTACCAGACTTGAGAACAGAAAGGCTGGTTCATTCCTGTCCCTGCTGCTGGCCACAGTGCCGATGACATAAGGCATAGTTTTCCACCCCGGGGGCATGGATCTTAACATGCAGATATCCCTTGGAAAGAGGATGCAGTGACATATATTCACTCAAGAACCCTGAGTCTCTGAAGTGTAAAAGGAGGGGGCTCCCGAAGGAGGAGAGACACCTGAGAACAACAAAGGCATGCTTTGCTTGATTCCCAGAGTTTAGTCTGGGGAGAGGGAGGAAGGACAGAATCCACTTGGATAGCACTGAAGGAGAGAATATGACACTTCTGAGCAAAGCATGTCTTCCTATAGTAACAATGATTAAGAACCCTAAAGTCAGGCAGAAATTGACTCACAGCCTAGCTTTTCTGAGGTTGTCCACAAAGGACTCTGACAAAGGAGCTTTGGAAATGAGCTGTCCTGGTGGCATTTCTGATTGATAGTGAGTCACCGTGTGGCTTATTTGAAGCCTTTTTGAAGCCAGTGGAGAAAAATAAACAGAAGGTCATAGGCACACTGGGAACCTTCTAGATGAAACTTCCACAGTGTGGAGGGAGGTTGTTTCTATTCACTGGCTCAACTTAGAAAACTGTTTAGGGGCACCTAGATGGCTCAGTTGGTTAAGCATCTGGCTTTTGGTTTTGGCTCAGGTCATGATCTCATGGTTCATGAGTTTGAGCCCTGAGTCGGGCTCTGTGCTACCCATGTGGTTTAGTCGGTTAAGCTCTCTACTCTTGATTTCTCTCTCTCTCCCCTTTTCTCTGCCCCACCCCCTCTCACTCACACATGTGCTGTCTCTCTCTCTCTCTCTCTCTCTCTCTCTCTCTCTCTCTCTCTCTCTCTCAAATAAATAAATAAACTTTAAAAAATTGTTTAGAACACCTCCTGGCAATTATTGGCAGGGACTTGATATAAGGATAAATCCAGAAAGGGATGTTTTGATGAGCTTCAGCGTTAACACCATAAAGAAAGTCATCATCAGCACTAGGGAGGGATGGTGGCATTCCAGCATACCTGGTGGAGACTCAACCTGGCCAGTGACACACAAAGCTGGCCTGCAGACATTTGGGAGTCTTACCACAGACCCCGAAGTGCTACAGCAGCTGTGAGAGAGCCCTGGCCCGGGTGTCATGGAAACGGTTTTCTGGTAAAGCTCATCCACCTACTGCATGAAGCAAGGTCTTTTACCCATCTCCATCCCTTCCCACGTCTCTCTGTCTATATTCCAAAGTGCAATATAATCCTCTCCCTTAAAGGGGGTAGGAAAAGTGGGTGCTTAGACTGGTTCACACTAGATGTTCCACCTGAATAACTCCAGTTAACCTTCACAGCAGCCTGAAGCATTAAGGCAGTGGCAGGTAGAATCTATCAGTCAGAGCTCGCTCAGGGACAGAGAAAGGACTCTCGGTATTTCAGCAGAGAGGGGGTTAAATGTAGGACAGGGAGTGAAGGCCTGTTAGAACCACTTCCGGCTTTGAAGAAATCAAAAACTACTTGGATCACAGGAAGCCCCTGCCCGTGATCTCACCTCCATACTACTCCGAAGTGGGGGGGGGGGGTCCCAGACGTTTGCCTTGAAACCACTGCAAACATCATGCCCATTATGTGTTTGCATGGCTACTCCCAAGTCAGAGGGCAAAAAGGCTTCTCTTCCTCTCTGTCCCCCAAGTCTGCAAGAATGCCTTGCATGATTCAAACCAGAGGGGCCCAGAAAATATAACTTACATTCTCCGAGACCCCACAAAACAAGGAAAAATGTAGAATAGACAGGCAGCATCCTGCATAGAGAGGTTCTATTGTGCTCATCTTATTATTATAGCAACTGCAATTTTAAGACATGGAATAACTTTGCCTAAGTTCCTGGTGCTCACTTGTAGTAGGAACGCCATGTAAATAAGCCTGAGTCTCTCTGCCTCCAAAACCCAGAAGAACAAATGGAATCCTGATGGATACGGGGGCATAAACTTGGCCACCTGAACCCTGAGAGCCCATGTCTGTGCATGGATTTCTGTGTGTCCACCAACCAAGGCCAGCATGAGAGAGATAAAAGACACCCAGTAGTGAGGTTCTATGTAAGAGTCTATTTGATGTTCACCCAGAGTGATTAGTTAGAATCTGAGGCAGTGATATTAAAACCTGAACAAATGCCAAGTGTTATCAGAGAATGCAAGTTAAAAGCATAACAAGACACTCCTTCACATGCACCAGCACAATGTGAAGCAACAATGAGTGCAAGGCGGGGAGCCTCGCCACCTCTCAGACACTGCTGGTACATATGCACATTGGTACAACCACTTTGAAAAATGTTTTAACCTCAATTCTTAAAGTTAAGAGTACTCACAATTTATGAATAAGGAAAGCTACTCATAAAAAAGTTTCCTAAAGAAACTCACCTGTGCTCCATAATCTGAAATGCGCATACAAATGTTTACAGTAGCAATGCCCTTAGCTGACTAACACTTCAGACAAACCTAATGGCCATTAACAGGATGAATAAATAACTCACATGATATTCATACGATGGACTATCATAGAGGAATGGAAACAATTGAATCACAATGAGATGTAGCAAGATGTACGAACGCCAAAGGTTTGATGCTGACAGAAGATAGTAATTCCATTCTTATGAAAGAGAAAAGTAAATAACATACTGTGTAGCATGCATGCATTTTGTCATAAAATTATAAAGAAAAGGAAGGTAAATATTGATTAAAATGGAGAACGATGGGCTTTTTAAGAGGGAGACAACAATGGGATAAAATCAATGGAGCTCAAGGGGGTTTCTATAGTCTTGAAAATGACCTGTTTCTTAAGGGGGGCAGCAGGTTTGAGGGTATTGATTATTACTCCTCACACTACATCAGATATGTTATTTATACACTTTTATGTAAAGACAGTGAATGCCATAGTGGGGATCTTCTGTCCATTGGTCTTTCTGCCCCACCCACCCCACCCAACTACCATTTGGGACTAGGGGTGGTCAGTGTGAAGCCTTCTCTGGTCTTTCAAGAGCAACCTCCCATGATCTGAGCTAACACAGTTTCCTGTCAGCGTGTGAGAATTCCTCCTGAACACCTCTCTCTTCCAGCTCCACAATGCAGAGTAATAAACTAAGACTGTTTAGAACATGGATTTTTGGAAATTGGTTTGAATTTTGAAATCTGATTTGAATTTCAGAATCTGGGTTTGAATCCTAGTCTGCCACTCATTATCCATGTGATCTTGGGAATATTACATAAAATTTCCATTTTGGCAGCCAGTAATTTAGTACTTGTCTTGTGAGATACTGGTGTGGAGATGCAATGAGTTAACACACATAAAATACTTAGAAGAGTGACTGGCATACAGTGAAGATTACTGGATTGTCAAGTCAAGAGATTTACCCTCTCTTCTCATTTTTCCTCTTGTTATATGTTGATCAACCCAACCCAACCTTCTTGTTTGAACCCACATCTTAGTAACTACTATGTACTTGATGTCATCATTAAAAATCAGGATTTTTAAAACCCACTGACTATTTTTATAACTATTATGTTCTATAACTAAAATAACAGCCATGTCCATGCATTTCCCTGTGATCTGTGGCTGCCTCTGTTCCACATCAACAGAGTTGAACAGTTGCAACAGAAGCCATACTACCCGCAAAGACTATCTGGCCATTAACAGAAAATATATGCTGAGTCCTCCTTAAGGATATGGTTGAACTATGCTTTCCTTATCTTGCCCCCACTTCCATAACCTCCCTACCACAGATGCGTTTCCAGATATCTGTATTCCCACCTCAGGCACAGTGGCTGGTGAAGCCAACATAATCTTCCATGCTTGAACTAAAGAGACCATGAAGTCAATTCTATGCTTTGTTGACTATTTCACACCATGGGTGGAAGACTTCTGACCAAGGCAAAGCATGTGACAGCTGACCCTAAGGTCTCACTGTCTCATATTAGAAATTTCCAACAGAACAGCACATGATCACTTCAAAATAGAACATCTAAAAACATAGTAAGTATGCCAAGATTATGTATCTGTAAACCATGCAAAGATAAGTATTAACTATCAGCATGACTTGGCCATTAAAAATATTTTAAAACTTAAATATTACCTACTTTATCCTCCTAAGTAAGACAAAGCCATTAAGATAATAATTATGAAGTCATAGGATTCTCTCAGTAGGTCTTAGAGGAAACACGTCAATGTGAAACAAGCATCTGTTTTATTATGTTGTCTCTGTTCTACTGACTTTGTCCACAGTATGTCACCAGCCCAAGACGACACACCGATTTTGCAGTTCTAAATGAGAAGGCCTCCACTAAGGATGAAGGATGACACAAAGACAAAGAAACCAGAACGGATGCAAAGACAAGGAGTATCAGCAAATTGCCCATCCCCACCCAGGGAAAGAAAGAAATAGGAGGGCCCTCCTCTGTGTGCTATTTTGGTCACATGTGATTAATAGCCTGTCACACTGTCAGGAGAACCCAGCCTCCATCAAATCGACACACATGGAAGCCCTGGGCACCAAAACAGGGCATATTTCTGTGTAAAATGTGCCAGGGAGTGCACCGTGTGTGTGTGTGTGTGTGTGTGTGTGTGTGTGTGTGTGTGTGTGTATATATATATATATATAGAACACATACCTGCCACTTGCATCTCTTGATCCTGAAATACTGTTAAAATTTCTCTCCCCCCACACACTCCCAAATGTGTGTGTGTGTGTGTGTTTCCCATTTCATTCAGCAAGCAGCTGTGAAAGCTATTATACTGCCTACATAGCAACAGAAAAGGATCTGGTAAGTGTTTAATGAGGAGGAGGTGTGATAAAAGGGATAGGGCAGTTAAATTGGGTAACTTAGGAAAGAGTGAGGTAATGGATCCTGTTGCCTTGGAAACCAGGTCATAGTCTATAATCTAATACTGCTCCATCTGTAACATTCCATATTCTGAGAAATGGGCAAATCCTATTTGTTTCACTCATGAGTGTTATCTTTATAGACATATCAACAGTCTAGTGAAGGTACTTCATCTCCCCACCCATTACTGAAGCAATACGTAAAAGAGACATGAAGTAGGTCCTCTAAAACAGTAGAATGTAAAAGCCTTTTGTGAATCCTAAAAGATTTCTGTATAATTTATTTTTGTTCCTTATTAAATTGGCTGTCATACTTCTCTTTACTTCCCATAAACATCCTGTCTTCCTAGCCTGCTCTTTAATGAAATATGCACATGAGAACACCCAAGAAACTGATACTTTTCTGTGAAGGTTGACCTCATGAGCAAATCTTCCTATATCAGTGCACCAACTTCCTAGATCAGAACTGCTCTTCCAATAATCATCCCTGGAAGGTCCTGGGCTAGCTGATTCCCCAGGGCAAATTTAGCACATGGATTCAAGGTGATTTTAACACACATATCACAATACTAAAAGAGAAAAACAAAAGTTCAGAATGCAGAAACATAAATCTAAATGAAAGATCAGCATAGGAGAGAGCATGGTGTAGTAATCTTTAGTCCTTAATGGAATAGTTGAGCTAGTTGAACCAACAATTTGAGCTTCCTAGTTGTCAAAAGATGAAGCAGGAAGAAAACTAAATAAATGAATGAAATATAGCATCCTTCAAAATGAGTCAAGCTTTTCTTAAAACTCAGTATCAGGGGGTGCCTGGGTGGCTCAGTTGGTTAAGTCTCCAGCTTCGGTTCAGCTCATGATCTCAAGGGTTACAAGTTCAAGACATGGGTCAGGCTCTGTGTTCACAGCTCAGAGCCTGGACCCTGCATCAGATTCTGTGTCTTCCTCTCTCTCTCTGCACCCCTTTCCCCCAACTCATGCTCTGTCTCTCAAAAATAAATAAATGTTAAATTTTTTTTTTAAAAACTCAGTATTGAAAGAAATTTCTCACTTAAAGGTCCACATATGGACGACTGAGAGATGTGTGCATGGTAACCCAATTACAAACTCAGTGATTGGATTCATTAGGACGCTCTGGCATGAAACTGAAGGGCAGTTCTCTCAAAGAGGGGAAAGAAGAGAGAGAGGTAATGAAGAGATAGAGGAGAAAATAATAGAGAAAATATACAGAGCATGTATTTTCTTACTTGATCCAAGAATTGTAAAATTTTCAAGAACTCCCACACACCCATTTCTATATATTCCCTATTTCAACTAACCTTTAGATAAGAACTGGAAAGCAGACTTTTAATTTTTTTAAATACTCTGATCTAGAATGCAGATATACTCTGGAATTATTATTATTGTTAGTCTTACTATTATTACTAGCATTATTCCAGATTGACACTCTTTTAAGAAAATGAAGGAGCAAGTTTGATACTACAGTGGAAGAAACTCTGATGATGATTCCAAAAAGTTCACAGTGCAACTGTATCATGTTGAAGACCTCGGTCCTATCCACACTCCATCAAAGGCAGAGACCAGTCATGCTCATCAGACCTTCTTGGGCTTCTCTACATTTCCCAGTCTTTTTTGCAGTTAGGTCAGGCTATATGACTAAGTTCTAACCAAAGGAATGTGGAAAAAAATGATATAAGACATGAAAAAATCCAAAGTAACCCTCTGACATGCTTTCTTCCCTTTCTATGGCAACCTTAGAGGCCATACATTCCAGAGAGCGTGGCTGTATCTAGCTGTGACATGAGTGAAAAGTAGACCTTAATCTGGCTAAGCCACCATGATGTCAGGGTTTACCTACTATGGGAGTGAGCACGGATTGCCCAGACGACTAATACACTGGCTGACAAACTGCCTTCACCACTCTATGAGTCATTTTTTAAATCAAGTTTTATTAAGTTGATTATGATGTTATATATTTTGGCTTAACTATTCTTTGTAAAAATAGAGACATAAAATTGCACAAGTTTTAGCTACTGCACTATCTTTGAACCCAATTCCCTGTCTCTCCTCTCTCTCCACCTACTTATGCTTTCTTAACATAGATAAAAATATAATTAGGAAGAATGATATAAATGGTGGGTGACAGTTATAGATAAATAGTGGAACAGACAGGTACAATGCTTAGATGGGCTTCTGTAAGTTTCAGGTGGGTGGGGCTTTCACACTTAACTTCAACCAGAAATCACCTGAAGTCCACCCCTGTTGATCTATAGATCAATGGCAGCATTGAGCACTGAGTAGATCGGGATTAGCAGTTAGAGTGGTAGAGAAGTGTTTTAACTCACATAGTTCTATTCCAGAGCCTGCATCTGAATTACCAGTCTGTCTACAGCCTTGAGTTAACTGACTATCTTTCATTCACTCAGTCATCATTTCCAAAACAAATGTTGTTTCACTAATAAGATTAGTGGGAAGTCACTGTTGTTTTGTTTCCTGACAACTTGTGCTTCATTTTCTATAGACTTCCTGTGTTCTTCCAGGATATTTATCTATTTACTGATTTGTAAGAGTTCTTCAAACATTAAATTAAAATTAAAATATCTTGGGACACCTGGGTGGCTCAGTGGGTTAAACTTCCGGCTTTGGCTCAGGTCATGGTCTCACAGTTCATGAGTTCGAGTCCTGCGTGGGGCTCTGTGCTGACAGCTCAAACCTGGAGGCTGCTTCGGATTCTGTGTCTCCCTCTCTCTCTGACCCTCCTCTGCTCTCTCAGTCTCTCAAAAATAAACATTAAAAATTTTAAAAAATAATAAATTAAATTAAATTAAAATATCTTTTAAAAAGATATTAACCTTGTACCTGTTGTATTTGAAGTTTTTTTTTCTTTTCTCTTTTCTTTTAATTTAAGGTGAATTTATTTGCTTTCAAACTTTCCTTTATGATTTCCATCATGGCTATAAAGTTCTTGTTGACTCCAAACCAACATAAATATGTGATGATATTTTTCATGTATGTTAATAGTTTAAGTTTTTTCACCTTGACATCCTCTGTCTTCTTACAAGTTAAGCTTACAAAAGGCTTTTCCTCCCCCATAATTTCATTCCCTGTTTTTATTTTTCACAGCCAGTTTTCCAGATAATATTAACAAATATCTATGCTTTATCCTATTGACTTAAAGCACTTTCTTTATTATGCATTGGATCAACTGTGGTATAACAGAAAAGCAGACAATCTTCACTTGGAATGAGAAGGGCTCTAAAGTTTGCATTTTAAGTATGATGCATATATTTTGATCACATATGCATTTATTACATACAAGAACTATTCTGCAAGTCCTATGTCACTCTAACTTTATTTTTTTTCTTTTTGAGAGAGAAAACACAAATGGGGGAGGGGCAGAGAGTGAGAAAGAGAAAGAGAGAGAGAGAGAGAGAGAGAGAGAGAGAGAATCCCAAGCAGGCTCTCCACTCAGCACGAAGCCTTATTGGGGGCTGGATCTCATGACCCTGGAATAATGACCTGAGCCAAAATTAAGAGTCAGATGGTCAATGGACTGAGCCACCCCAGTGCCCAAATTTTATTATAACTTTAAATCAAGAATAGTCATAAAATTTTCTGTTACTAATGTAATGGATTATAATATACATTTTTATCAATGAGCCATCATTATATTCCTGGGATAAAACCTACTTGTCCAAAGCATGTAATTTTTTAATATACTTGATTTCATGTGGCCATCATGTGGTTAGCATTTTGCACTTCTATTTCTAAGAGAGATTCGTCTGTGTAAGTGAAAGAAAGGAGAAATGTGTCTTTTTGTGCTTAAATATTTCAAGTGGCACAAGAATTTTGTGTTCTAAAATTGTTTGAAAGAACTCATTTCTCAAACCATATGGGTCTGACATCTTTCCAGGGGTTATTTTTAGATGTTTTCCATAATGTCTTTCAGGTTCTATTCAGTTTTTCCATATTTCTCCTACAATCCATTTTTTTTTAATTTTCCCATAAAATTATTCTTTCATCCATGTATTTCTCTGTATTGGTATACATTGCTATAGAATTCTATTTTTTCTGATATATTTATATAAACATATATAAATAACTATTAATTACATTCCCTTGATAATTCCTAATAAGGTATATAGCTATTTCTTCTTTTTAATTCCCTGATCACCTTTATGAGTTTTGTCTCTTTTATTGAGTTTGATTGAAAGAAAGAAAGAAAGAAAGAAAGAAAGAAAGAAAGAAAGAAAGAAAGATCTAGTGTTTATTATTTATATTATTTTCATACATGTTAATTTCTATTCATATTTTCATTCGCTTTTACCTTGGATAGACATAATTCTAAATGCAACATAAATAAAGTCCAACAATCTTATTATTAATTTCTCTACATTCTGTTACCTACTCAATATTTAAAATATTGTTTTCTGCTATTTCTGTGAGTTTTTAATTCCTCTCTTTTTAATTGTACATTTTGGAATTCCTTACCTAAAGTTTTATGATTATTATATTTTTATTTGTACTTTAGCATTAGCAATTTAAACTATTACCTTTTGCACATTTAATATTTTCATGTAATTTTACTTTTCCTGATATCAACACTGATTTCTTCTGTTTAAAATTACATGTAAGTGGGGCACCTTGGTGGCTCAGTTGGGTAAACAACAGACTCTTGATTTTGGCTCAGGTCATGATTTTACAGTTCATGGGATCAAGCTCCACTTTGGGCTCAGAGCACCCTTTGTCTCTGCCCCTCCCCCGGCTTGTGCTCCCTATTTCTCTCAAAAATAAATAAACATTAAAAAAATGACAATAAAATAAAATTACATGGGTAAGTATATCTTCATCCCTTCATTTTTAATATTTTGTTTTGTTTTTAATTGGATTATAGTTGGCATGTGATGTCATTTTAGTTTTAGGTATTCAACATAGTGATTTGACAATTTTATATATCACACAATGTTCACAATGAAAAGTGACAATTTGTCCCCATACAAAGTTACTACAATATTACTGACTACATTTCCTTTGCTGTACTTTTCATCTCTGTGAGTTATTTATTTTATAACTGGAAGTTTGTACCTCTTAATCTCCTTCACTTATTTTGCACATCCCCCCATTCTCCACTCAGGAAATCACCAGTTTGTTTTCTGTATTTATGAGTCTTTTTCTGTTTGTTTGCTTGCTTTTTAGATTCTACATATAAGTGAAATCCTATGGTATTTGTCTTTCTCTGACTTATTTCACCTAGCATACTACCCTCTAGCTCCATCTATCTT
The DNA here is from genome assembly GCF_006229205.1 of Suricata suricatta. Taxonomy (NCBI): domain Eukaryota; kingdom Metazoa; phylum Chordata; class Mammalia; order Carnivora; family Herpestidae; genus Suricata; species Suricata suricatta. Next base: position 147,653,048 of record NC_043704.1, read on the forward strand.
GTAGTGAGTGGTAAGGTTCACTCTTTTATCTGATCAATATTCCATTATATACATATAGCATATCTTTAGCCATTTGTTCATTGATGGGTACTTGGTTACTTCCATGTCTTGGCTATTGTAAATAATGCTGCAATAAACAGAGAGGTTCATATATCTTTTCAAATGAGTATTTTCATTTTCTTTGAGTAAATACCCAATAGTGGAATTACTGGGTTGTAGGGTAGTTCTATTTTTAATTTTTTGGAGAACCTCCTTACTGTCTTTCACAGTGGCTGCACCAATTTACATTCCCACCAACAGTGCACAGGGTTTTCTCTTTTCTCCACATCCTCTCTAACACTTGTTGCTTATTGTCTTTTTTATATTAGCCATTCTGACAGGTGTGTAATCTTGATTCTTTAACTTTGTCTAGGGGTGCCTACTGGTAAACTTATATAGCTGGATTTCATGTTATTCTAGTGTATTTCACATTTACATGACAGATAGCTTTAATGTTGCTAACTATCTTTTTCCTTTCTTATCCTGCAAGACAATTTTTAAATGTGGTTGGGGCCACTTGGTGGCTCAGTCAGTTAAGCATCTGACTTCAGCTCAGGTAACAATCTCACGGTTCGTGGGTTCAAGCCTCACATCGGGCTCTGTGCTGACAGCTCAGAGCCTGGAGGTTGCTTTGGATTCTGTCTTCCTCTCCCGGTCTCTCCCCTGCTTGCGCTCTGCCTCTCTCTTTCTCAAAAATAAATAAACATTAAAAAAAAATTTTTTTAATGTGGGAAATACCAATTAAGACCAGAATGGCAATACACACGAAAGTCTTAGTGTGTGTGTGTGTGTGTGTGTGTGTGTGTGTGTGTGTGTGCGTGCGTGCATGGGACATGTGTGATTCTGAAGCCGAAGAGACCAAAAGGTAACCACGACAGACCAACAAAGTCAATATCTGTGGCCAGAACCCATAGTGTCTGGTGTGCTCTCATACTTCCTCTGAAGGCAGAGGCAACCGGGCAGCACTGGGAGACAAGCTCAAAAGATTCAGAAGGACAGGTGAAAGCTATTTTAAATAAAAGGATGAAATTGAGATTTACTGACAGGGTAAGACTTCCAGGAACTACAGAGCGTTGCTTTATATCCTTGTCCATGTAGGTCTCTATGGTGATATCTGAGTAAACAATTACGGCTTGCTTGAAATCAAATTTGTAACAGTGCTGTGATATTTCTATTAACTCCTTTCAGGATCTCATTATAACGCCCTCACATTTAGAGGCTCATGCCGGCTACCTCTCCGGACTGCCTGAACCCCACACAGCACCCCCTCTCCATGTTACTGCTATCAGCTGCTCCTCATTCATGGGAGGTGGGGAGCCAAGAGGATCCTGACCCACTGTCTGCTCCTGGTGACTCAGCTGCATCAATCTTCTACTTCTAGAAAGAGTGACAGAGATCATGCCCTGCCAAAGAGAAGAGGCAAAATCCTGGCTCTCTGAAACGTGGTGCTGAAACATGCTGTTTGAGAATTCACTATTCATGGAGGAATTCTCCCTCCTTCCTGAGAGAAGGAAGCCAGGTACCCATAACTGTGGAGATACTAGTAGCTAGAACACACTCGCTCTCTATTCACTTATTCAAATATAGAGCCACAAGAACTGTACGATTCTTTTTCTCCAGCCAAGTATAAAAATACATCTCTTTTAAAGGACGACATTTTAATACAGCCCTGGGATATTCACATAGGTTTTTGAACGTGAGTTTAATTCACTGCCCTCATTAGGAAGCATTTGCATTTCTTTGGCATCCTCTCTTCTGCTTTTTATGGTCTTCAAGTTGGGCTCACCTGCTCAATCAGCCTGTAGTCATGGGTATGAGGGGAAAAAAACATGCTTAAATACATTTCAGTTGGAAATGGGCTTCTAGGGAGAGAGCATCACAAGTAAAGAGCCATCCTCACACACCTGTGGCCTCCTGAGGACAATTGCTCCCCCAGAGTCCACTATGACCTTGTTACAGGTGGCCTGACAATCTAAGAGAGGACCCACGTTGGCACTGGTCCATCTCACCTGCTTCATACTCTTGACAGCCTGAGGGTGTTATCATCCTGCTATGGCCCAGGTCCAAAAGGCCCACAAGTACTCCATCAAGAACTGCTTTATATATCAGCCTCTTTTTTCTTAATTGTTTTATTATATACACAAGGTAGTCAATATGAAAGCTAAGAAATATGACAAAGACTGAATGAGGCACAGGTGTTCCATGCAGGTCTCATCAAAGCACAATAAAACCAACCTATTAAAGAGGTTTAGATGCCTTACTCTCCCCGTGGCAGACTTCTATGGCCCCCCTACACCCACATTCACAAAGTAGAGAGAAATGGAAAGCCACATGTGTGTTCCCTAAGACTACCTGGCTAACAGGCCCTGGAGGAAGAAGGGATTGTGTTTTCCCAGAAAAGTGACCAAAGACACACTGTCTTCTGTGCTTTTCCCAGTGAGGTCATGAGCAACAGCCCCATCCATCAGAAGTGCAGACAATGGCACTGCCCAATGGTTCACACAAAGCCTGATTTGCTGCCAGTGTCTGTGTTCTCATCCCCCTCCTGAAGTCACACAGAGTGCACTCAAAGCTAGACAAAGCCCTCCTTGCTTCCTTGAACCCCAGCCCCTGGACCATCCTGACATGCAACTTCCTCTCAGCTTTGAGAACATGTGGGTCAGTTTCTGAGGCACTCATGGGACACACAGATACCGCATGAGAAAGAAGGGCCTACAGAGGAAATGCGCCTGGCCATTTCCCTCATCCATTCTGCCACCTATGGCCAGAGGCTGCCCTATTCCTACCTCTGAGGAGTGTCAAGAGAGATTGCTGGTTCAAGACCCTAAGACATGAGAAGTTCTCATACAGGTATTTAGCATAGATATTTCAGGGGAACATTCCCACATCAGTTAGAGGCCCAGATACTTTGGCCCCAATGTCCCTGCAGTGAGGATGCTACCAATGCACATATACAGGGAACCCATCAGTCTCTCTCTGGAGCCCATTTCTCCTCTTGGCTAATGGGCCAAGATAGATCAACATAGGTAGGTCGAGTAAAAGTGAACTAGAATCCAAACAACTAAAAACTTAATTGAAAGTTTTACCTCCTCTCTGGTCTTGGACAATGAAATGTCCATTTTGTTCATATAGAGATCAAGATGGTGAGGATTTATGATCTGGGCCCTCCTCAACTTTAAAGTCCATTACTCAACATTACCTCTGAAAGGGATCCTCCATGAATGAAATCTTGAGTGACTAGTCTCTAACAATCCTTATTACAGGCATGAATTAGATCACTATATACATTTCACTACTTAGGAAGAAAAGTAAAAAAAAAAAAAGCAAAACAAAACTTGGTAGATTCTTCTTTATTGTTACTACGATACATAGCAGTAGCAGAAAGGAGTAAGCTTTGAAACTAACATGAATGCAGGAAAATATAAATAGCCAGTCATTTTCAGCCAAAGAACAATCAAGCTGCAATCTCCTGACATTGTGCAACCTCAGGGCTCCCCAATGTGCCAAGGAGAAGATTGATTGCTTGCCTTTGGGAGGCATTCTTTCCATTTGAGAAAGAGCTGTAGAATAATGACCTACAGCTCTTTGGAGCTTCAAATGGGCTCTCTATAGCTTAGTTGTGTTTTGTATACACAGCTCCTTAGTGAAGGTTAACAAGAAGGTATAAAGTGACACTATGCACAGCCCTATGCACCTTGGTATTTGGAAAACCAAAGTGCTCAATGTGATAAGAGGCAGAGAAAGAAAATGAGAGGCATTTGCAACAGTGTGGATTCAAACTCTACCATTGCCACTCCGTTCTTACCAGCAATTTTTTCAGGTCAAATTTGAATCAAAGAAAATATTTCAGTTAAAATTCATTTAATGATGCTGCGTGATCGGTGTTTATAGAATGATCTGGTAAAATGCTCTGTGTGCTCTGTGCCACCTACAGTATCGTTTGCCATTTCCCCTAGGTTGTCTTGAGAAGTCAGGAACTACAGGTTGAGTTTCCTTGGAGGGGAATTTACATCATTATCCTTAATCATCATACACACACATGTACACACAACTTTTTTAGAAACCGATAAAGAAAATTTTAGATATATAGTGAAAAGGGGAAACATGCCACTTAGAAATGCGTATGCCACTGTTTTAGCATTCAGGATGGGATGTTTAAGTTATGGATGAAAAAAAAGAGATCCAGAAAAAAGGTCCTGTACTAAGGGATACAGACTTAAAGCCCTTAGAAATCCAGAAGGCAAACTGGAAATAAGTGAATAAAGTTGGTTGAAAACCCATTCACCAGAATGGTTAAAATGAGAAAGAGAACTATCAACAAACACAAAGGTCACATTGTGGGAAAACTGGAAATCTCATAGCTTATGCTGCTGGTAGGTGTGTAAATTGGAACACCACTTTAGAAAACTGCTTTGCTGTATCTGTAAAGTTGCATGCATGTCTATTCTATGACCCAGCAATCCCACTCTTAGGAAAGTACACAAAAGAAATATATAAACATGTTCACTACAGGATATGTGTTAGAATGTGTGTAACAGAATCATTCATAATAGCTGGAAACTGGAAACACTCCAAAGTCCATCAAACAGGAACTAAGAAATTGTAATACAGTCATATAATGCAGTACCATGCCATACCCATCATAAATAAACCACTGCACAACAGCAACGTGAGTGAAACTCACATATGTACTGTTGAGTCAAACAAGGTGAGACGGAAAACTATATACTCTGTAGTATATACTTCACAATCAAATACAGCTAATCTATCATGTTAGAAGTTAAAATAGTGGCTAATTTTAGAGAGGATTGGGAGTAAGTAGAGTCACAAGACAGGCTTTTGGAAAGGTTGAATTTCTTAAACCAAGTATTTATTACATGGATGTGTTCAGTTTGTGAAAATTTCTCACATTATACACTTAAAACTTGACAACTGTTCTGTATATGTGCAGCATGTTGATTTTTAACATTCATTGTAGAGATAATGATAGATACTGAAGAAACAGAAGAAGAAAAATATCCAGACATAAAGAATTGAATTTCCAGGTGAAAGGGCAATGACTTCCCCTCTTCCAAACAAACAAACAAACAAACAAACAAACAAATAACAAAGAACACCATAATCATATCCAAGATCATTGAAATACAAGGTTACAGAGCCCTCTTGGAGAGTTTAGCTTCTGGTAATGGAGGCCTATGTAATTCAGAACACTTCCATTAAAGGTAACTAAAGGAAAAACTGGACATAATACTTTTCAAAAATATTATGGGAGGCACTGAAAAGTAAAGAATTCCTATCACAAGTTCAGGGGAAAGCAAAAACTACATGGAAGTAAGGGACACCCAAGCGTCTTTCTCAGTCAGTTAAGCATCCTACTTTTGAATTCAGTTCAGGCCACGATCCCACAGCTTATGAGATCAAGCCCTGCATCGGGCTCTGTGCTGGGACAGGCCTGCTAGGATTCTCTCTCTTCCTCTCTTACTGCCTCTCCCTCTCTCAATGTAAATACATAAAAAAAATTTTAAGATACATGTAGATGAGTCTTTCTTGAGAAGCCACTTTTCTTGTAAGAATTCTGCAAAACCAGAGAAGGCAGAGGAGAGTGCTAGCGATGTTCTATTTCTTGACCTGGGTAAGGGCTCCTTTTGTGTATTGTGGGTTTTTCTATGTGAGTTGAATGGCCAAAAGGGAAATATTGAACCAGCCCAGCAGTAGGAAAACAAAACCACAACAACAAAAAACCAAGAGTTGATCTCAGATTTATCCAACGCAATATGATCAGAGCCAGAAAACAGTAGACAATTACTTCAAATGCTAAAAGAAAAATGCTCCACAAGTACACCTTCAAGTAGAAAGTATAAAAGCAATAATCAGACATTCTCTAGTATGCAGTAACTCAGAAAATCTGGGACTTGTGAGCCTCTCTTACAAAAATTATTGTAGGCTAAATTTCTGCTAGCAAAGAAATCGATCAATACACAAAAGGAAAGAAGCATAAAACACGGACTGGTAGTTGGCACAGAATTCATTTAAATATAAAACTCAGTCTAAGCAACTTGAGAATTATAAGATCACTGGTTCCTTTAATATCATTGTGAATTTATCTCTACTAAATTAAAGAAGGATTATGTATTAATACTTTCAGTAAAAATAGCATGTGTTTTATGAACCTAATTTTTTTAGCTCATGTGCTCTCTCTCCATCTCTTTCTCTCTCTCTCTCTTTCCATCCATATGCATATCAATAAAAGGATATCTGAAATTATGTTTACCAAGTGTTAAAAACAGTTGTTCATAGGTAATAGAGTTTTGGATTATTATTTTTTCCTTTCTGTATGCCCCATTTTACTGCATTTTTATTTTAAAAATGAACATATATGTTTATGATAAAATAAGAGTCATTATTCTTCCAAAAAATAAAAAATATAGTGGGAACAATATAAACAAAAATAAAGTCCATACACAGAACTCAGGTAGGAAAGTATGTTTCCCTTAGCAACACTGAAGGAGATATTTAACCATAGTCAGCATTCGATGAACACATAATTTAGCAATCAACAAAATAACTGACAGCCAGCATGTAAATTATTCATATTTTAATTTTTCAACTGTTTACGCTTTAAAATTTTTATTTCTCCCTTTAAAGCAAACACATTTATTCAGGAGTCTACAATCAGAAAAGAAGAAAAATTTGAATCAAGCTGGGTTTAAATTACACATTGAAAATTTAGGTTCAACAGAAGAAAGAAGCTTCAGGCAGAAAAAAGTCAAATCTATCCTAAATGGTTGCAGTATTATTTACTTTATTAAATTCAACTTCTTTAAAACCACTGTTTTCTACCTAAAGCTATTTCTCTCCCATATTTCCACTCATAGCCCATGGACTGTTCTGGCACTGTTTTAAAAAATGTTAATGTTTATTTATTTTTGAGAGTCAGAGACAGAGCATGAAAGGGGGAGGGGCAGAGAGAGAGGGAGACACAGAATCTGAAGCAGCCTCCAGGGTCCTAGCTGTCAGCACAGAGCCCAACGTGAGGCTTAAATCCATGGACAGTGCGATCATGACCTGAGCTGAAGTCAGAAGCTGAACCGACTGAGCTACCCAGGTGCCCCATGTTCTGGCACTTTCGATGTTCTTTTCTGTGTTGCACATGATATCTAGTCATGCCTCCACCCCTGAAAAATCACAGAGCCTCCAGTCCATACATTCCCATTGTCTCCAAAGTCAAGTATGAATTCTCTAGCATCCAGGCTGGCTACCTTCCCTGGACTCTCACTACACTCATTCTCTAGTAAGCTTACGGAACCTACCATGAGCAAGCACTGAGCTGGCCACATGAACGAATCTCCTACCATTTGCAAGGCTACAGTCCCCCAAGGAGAAGGGCAAGCAAGTGACGCCTGTGACATAGTGTGATAGAATAGAGGAAAGCGACCACCTTTGCAGTGGATATTGTCTAGCGGGGGAAGCCAGCAGGGGGCTCCCTCAAGAAGGGACAGGTGGATAAAACCTGAAACATGATTGCCAAGTACAGAAAAGGGTACTGCAGGAAGAGAGGGTCTGACATGTTTGGGGGAATGTCAAAGTGTTCATTTAATGTGACATGTTCAAGAAGAGAAATGGAGAGAGGAGACAGGGGTGGTGGGAGTGGTGGCCGGTGGGCCAGAGCAAGACCTGGGCCACATCATGGAGGCATGACCGACTCTGGGCCTAATGGGATTCTACCTGATATAACAGCCAGATAACCCTTCCAAAAATGCAACTCTGATTTTTCTCACTCCCTTGCTTAAAATTTGTCAGCAGTTTCTCAATTAAAGTATAAGCACCTTCAGAATAAATGACAATAGTTTTCTTCTTTTGCAGCAGACTGGTTGATACTGCTTCACAGCCTAAGCATGTTACTCATGACGATAATGAGGAGTGGGTGGGGGTAGGAGAAAATACTAAGGAAATGTGTGAATTACTATTGTGGCTCCTTCCCACGCCATGTTCAATGCAATTTGTGTACACGTGTCCCCACATGATTCTGATCACAGAAGCTGCCCTGATTGGAACAAAGAGGATTTTAAACTATGATCATACAACACTAGTTTTTAACTAACTATGAAAAGTTTGGTTAAAACTAGTTCCTGAAAGTTTACGACAGATTCAAAATTTCTCTCAGGCCCTCGTCATTTTTGAATGAATAAGGGAGCTAATGAAAGAAAACTAAATAAGTTTTTTTGAACTTACTGAAATACAGACCATTTTTCAACACATGATAAAGCATCACTTCCCATTATGAAGAAGAATCAAAAGAATGTTGATAAAGCCTTGTAGACATATTGTAGTGAACTAATATGTATTACATATAATCAAATAGTGGTTGAATTAAGAAAATTAAGGTCTTGAAAGGATGGAAGTGCTTAAAAACACTTTAATCTTTAGTACTTAATCTTACTGGGATTTTATGTCTTCCATCAGTTCTGACAAAGAACCATGCTCTTTTTTAGGTATCTATGGTGTTTCGAGCATGGCAGTTGTCCCTAAGGAAAAGGGGAAAGGCCCCACCCCTTCTGGAGCTCCATTAGTCAGTCCACAAAAATTCCACACATCCTGATTTAATGAACTCAGAATAAGGTGTAGTTCACTACCCAGCGATCTTTCAATTCATTCATGTGCTCAAGATACAATGATGCTCAGAAAATAGTCATAGAGTTCTAAGGGAGACGGACCTGAACCATAACAGAAATCCAATTAGAGCTCTAATTAAGATGTGTCCACAGCACTGAGGGATCTGAGCTGATGCACCCTACATCTGTCTGTGGACATTCTGAAAGGTGTCCAAGGAAGATAGGAACAAGGCAGAGAGTTGGAAGATGAATGGGTTTCTCAGGCAAGCAAGTGCTGGAGGGCATGCAAGTCCATACTCAAGAGTTTTACAGGAAAGCCACAGACCACCTTGACCACAGGGTGTAGCTGACAAAAGCAGGGGAAATCAAATGTTAAGTCCTAGGAACATTTTTGGTGTTGACTTTTGAAATGTTCATTCTGGCAAGACTACAGAGTCCAAGCATTAAGGGAGGAGATTGAAGGCAGAGAAGCACTTAGAAAGTGGCATCATAAACCTGTTGGAAAATGATAGGGGCCTTAACTCCTGATGTTTTTTGGACCTGGCTTTTTTGATCCAATTCTCTCTCAGTAGGACTTGCTGATATAAATGACTAACTTCAGAAGTAGTTAAACCCAGATCACCTGACTCCAAAATCTCACTTCTCTGATTTCTGAGATCTTTTCTCAATGAGTCCTGGTGGGGTTGGGGGAGGGTTTGTTCATGTTTATGGCTCTGGTAAACACCACAGGGGTGGCTAAGCTGTCTTAAGTCAATGGCCTCTAAAATCTGATGAAAGCTATGGATCTTTTAACTCAGAAATCACATATACACAAATTTTAGGTGCTCAAGCTGTGTCCAAGAATTACTAAGACTCTGGGTTTTACATTTAACTACAAGTTTTGATGGCAATTGTAGGGAATAGCATTTTAAGTTCTTCTAAAGGTTTAGGGTCTCACCCAGTGAAGAAGCACTGATCTAGGGGTACTTAAAAACAGCTAAATTTTTATTTGGAATACAGACACCTGCTTTCAATTGTTAAGTAAGCTTTGGTTATGCTGCTTCATTAATAAACCGTATCTAGAAGGTCTCAAAATTTAAAATTCATTCAATTATTATTATTCGGTGGGGGAGTATACTGTATGTGATTCAGCATGGCATGGGATTATACAGAGAATGATTTATTAATCACAAAGCCAGCCTCTGTGTTAATAAAACCATAATAAAGAGCTCCCTTATTGAGCTTAATAGGAAATGGCCAGAATGTGGCTGTTGCTGCTTTTTTCCTGGTCCAACAATGAATTCCGACCTTGCCCCCATTGTTAGTTATAAGATGGAGGTGTTTCCAAGGCACCAAGGAAGTGGCAATGACATTTAGCCTGACACAGGTCTCTGTGAACCAAGATAACAGGAAGAGATGGAGTAATAACTACAAGGTTTACTAATGTGTCCTCTCTCATGATCATACCTCAGCACACATCTCCTGAGTGTCTGCTAACATTGGGCAGTGTGGTAGACACAAAGGCCACAGCCAAGAGCGAAAGAAGAGCACACAAAGTGTAGCAGAGGGAAGGCATTCATGTAGCACAAGTCCCAGACAGGTGAGAAAGGGGTTCCTGAGCACGCTCATCTTGGAAATGCAGACTAGACATGTCAGTAAAGAATGGATGAGTGGACCCTGATGTGCTAGCTCTGCAAACCAAAAGTACTGTGTAAACCAAACATTTACTTCCAACGCAGTATCCCAAATGGGAAAGAATCTTACCCTGAGGAGACAATGCTGGGGCTGAATGAGCTAGGTCTACACGATGCACAGGAAAGAGAGCTTACATTTACAAATCTGCCTATATATGATGACAAAAATAATAGAAGCTTAAGCTGGGTTGCATTTTGTTTTTCTTTTGTATAAAAGTCTATGCTGGTAAGAAATTTTTGTTTTTGCAAATTCATCTGTGACCCAGGCTCCTACTATCTGGAGGATAGTGAGATGCTTTGTCCACATGATAGAATATGGCTTATCATTATATCCACACTCTAAGCAGCAGAAAGGAAGTAAGAAAGGAGAGTGTACCCCTCAGTTTGGTGACTTCTCTCAGAAATGGCATACACCCCTAATATTTCACTGCCCAACACTTAATTACACGGGCAAACCTAGATGCAAGTGGAGTGGGGACATGGGTCCAATTAAAACTTATTGTAGAAGAAGAGGATAGATAAAGATATTCACTTATATTTTCCTTTAACTCTGCCCCCACATTTAGTGAGAGGAACACTAGATTCAATCCCAGATTAAACAGTGAAAACTAAACTCTCCAGTTTGAAAAGCACATAATAGATTTCTAATCACTAATCTTTGGGGCCAGAATATCAAAAAGCACTGGAATACAACCAAGGTCACTTAGATGTTTGGAGACAATGCAGAGAGTGAGGCTAAAGAAGCACATAGATTAAGGCAAGGTTATCCCAAGAGATCAAGACCAACCACAGAGAAGAGAAGGCACAGATGATGGGTCACCACCTGCAGGGGCTGTTGAAGTCATAGGACAAACAGCAATACTAAGAATGAGGGCGAAAACTCAACAAAAGCCCTCGAGGAGGTGGTGGTTGACCTGGAATCCATTAGGGAAGGGGCATTAGAGTCTGGAGGTCCAGTCAAAGCACTACTTGAAACTTCAATGAAGGATCCTTTTTATTGTTTTGTTCATTTAGCAAAGTTGCCAACACCTAGGTGGCCTGATTGGAGCACCTCAGATTATTGGTACGAGAAGCAGCTAATGGAGACAAAACCATTCAGAAAACCTGAATTGTGTTACTGATTCTCCTACATAGCCAGGACATGCGCACCAACTTTCCTCATAGAATTGGAGTGTCCAAAGTTATATGTACTCAGAGCCATAGATTTGGGGGCACCTGCGTGGCTCAGTTAAGCATCCAAATTCCTGATATCTGCTCAGGTCATGATCTCAGGGTCATGGGATTGAGCACCACATCGGGCTCCATGCTGAGTGTGGATCCTACTTAAGATTCTCTCTCTCTCTCTCTCTCTCTCTCTCTCTCTCTCTCTCTCTCTCGGTCTCTCTCTCTGCCCCTCCCCCATTTACTGTCTCTAAAACAAAAAAAAATTTTTTAATGTTTTGCTTCTGAGTAGTTTGATACTGTATAAAATCATGAGGGGAACACAGTTGGAGAGATTAAGTTTCAGATCCTGACGTTCATTTTGCAGGCTCGGCTGCCTCTGGCTAGTTATTCAGGACTCTGAACCTCAATTTCTCCCTTATGTTAAATGTGCAGGCTAATTTGGGGGAAATGAATACCTGGAAGTACTAAATCTCCTTTATTTTATAACCCTTAGTAAGGTTCTCTTTGTACCACACTTCTTGTTAACTGCATTCCTGGGTATTATATAATTGTTACTTTGATGACAGAGACCTTGTTCCTAATTATGTCCACAAGTATACCAAAAAGTTAAATGATGTCTTGTATGTATATTTTTGTAACTAGCCACTGTAGGAAACTCTTTTATCCATTCTAATAATTTTGTAGTTGATTTTCTTAAAATATTTAGGAAAATAATGTCAACTGCATTTAATAAATAATCTAGCGAATGAATGAGTCAACTGAGTTGGCTCTGTATTTTCAGTGCTCATCACCAGTCCTATTTAAACCAAAGTTCTTCATTCTTATTTTTAATGTTTTATTTATTCTTGAGAGAGAGAGAGCATGAGCAAGAGAGAAGCAGCGTGAGAAAGGGGCATAGAATCTGAAGCGGTTGTCAGCAAAGGGCCCATCACGGGTCTCGAACTCACAGGCCATGAGATCATGACCTGAGCTGAAGTCAGACATTCAACCTGAGTCACTGAGGCACTCCATAAACTTCTTCATTCTTTAGAGCACATTTGATTCATATTTCAACTCTCTTATGAATGTTTCTAAATAATTTTCCGTAAGAACGTATGAATGGTATATTCTTTATTACATATTTGAGAATATATTCCTTTTTCCTTCGTCTTAAAACCCAACAAATATTGATCCATTATCTTTGGATATCCAAAGTTTCATAGGATGACTTACTAAACTATAAGTTCATGAAGGAATGGATCCATGAGGGCTAACTTTCAAGGACAAAGCAGAGTAACTAGAATGTCATAAGCACTTCTATTAGTCAGCTTCTGTCTGGTTATGTTGCTGGAACAAATATGCCTAATGGTTCTAAACCATGAGAGTCTATTTCGAGATCACACGATGTGTCAGCTGCCAGTAGGCTGAGGCCCTACCCACAGCTACAGCTCTCTTTACATCTTTTTTACCCCACAATCCAGGTTGATGGAGCAGATCCTATTTGGAACATTTTTCCCAGCAGAAAGGAAAAGACAATGGCAGAGCCACATGTAGATCTTGCTTTTAAACCTTCTACTCAGATGCAGTACATAACTTTTCCGCTTATATTCTATTAGCCAAAGGAAGTCACCAGGTCAAGGCTGACATCAATGGGGAGACATATTCCTTCCATAGGGAAGCATGTCAAGTCATATTGAACATGCAGGAATGTATTAATCCTTTTATGGGAAGATAGCAAATTTGAAACTATAACACATCACAGTACTGTACATGACAAATACTTGTTGAATAAATATGATTTCTTTTTTTTTCCTGCATGGACACTTACTGAATTTTTTTTCACTACTCCTAAAAATCCAATATATCATTAGACTATATTTGGGATTGGATCTCTAGTAATTCATCTACTCTGGCCCTTAGTGAATATTTTCTTATCTCTTGACTTATGTTTTTTGGTAGGATTTTTGGCTTTGTTTTCAATCTTAGGGAAATGTTCATCTATATTTTTTCCCCTTTGTTTTGTTTTTACACTCTGCCTTTTTTTTCTTTCTTTTAAGACTTGTTACAAGTGTAGTAGATAGCCTGTGTCTATTCCCCACCTAGCTGATCTCTTCTTCGATTGTTTGAATATCTTCACTTTACCCTAAGCTCTAGGAGTATTTCTCCAACAGCTCCTAGGCTCCTAAATCTAATTTCACTGATGGTCATTAGTGTTCACTGGTTTATACAATAGATTTATTAAGTTCTATTTATAATTATCTTATCTAGGGAGGATCAGAAACAAAGAAATAAGGTGGCAGACTATACTGGGCCTTTTTCAGTAGGTTATTATACTTTTACCCTCCAGGGGGAATAAAAAAATAAAAACCATATGACCATGTGTCTCTGTTGGCTATTATGTGTGTTTCAGTTTTGAATGTGCAATAAATCACCAAAACCCAGCTACATACACATTTTTTTATCACAAGTAGGGACCCTTTAATCCCATTTTGCCCATTGTCCTAGGACAATTATTAATAGCTCATATCTTCATTCCCAGAAGGGTCCAGGTTTGGAATAAATTATATGATCATCTTAATCATAAGTCAACCTTTGTCTCCTTATAAAAACAAAGAAGTTAAGAATAATTAGACCCCACCCCTCTGCTTATCCTTATGAGGATCTAAGTCATTAAAAAACAATTTCTCGCTTCTGATGTTACATCCTTGAGGACAATTAACCAGTGCAGATCTGGACCTGTCTTAATGAACAAGAGCAGAGGAGAGTATTACAAAAAGGGCTAATCTGCAGACAAAGAATGGGATTGCTGCAGTTGACTAATACACCCACACTTCCCTGGTTTTTGCAGAATAGAAAAAGTAGGGTTCTCACGGAACAGATACATCACCAAACCATATCCATCTCATTGGCAGGGTGAGTATTCATCTCCGGTGGTATTTGTCTAGCCAGGGACTGGGACACATCGTCCTTCTGTGTTCACAACCCTGAACTCTTTTTCCTTTTATTAAGTATATGTTTTCTCAAAGTTATCTGTACAAACTTTCAGGAAGGCTTGTGAGAAGTGAATTATGCAGTCAGCAAATTATTTGGTTAGTCTAATCCTTCATTAAGGATTTTTAAAATATTTCTGTCATATTTTTTTATTTCTAAGAACTCTCCTATTTCCACAAAAGATAATTCTTTCATAATTCTCTACTTATATTTTATTGACTTAATCCCCCTCTGATTTATGTATTAACAGTAGTAAATTTACTTTAAAAGGACTATTTGTCTATATTGGTATCCTATATTTTTTATTACTGACTTTATAGATAGATAGATGATAGATAAGGACTTAGAAGTGGTTGCAGATTCTATATATACATATATTTGGAAGCTTTTTAAATGTTTACTCATTCTTATGTGGTGGTAGGAAGTCTACGTTTAGTTTTAGGAGTTGACTGAGGTGCTACTGAAGGTTATATGGTTCAAATATATTAGTGTTCAAATCTTGAGGAAAATATCAAGACAAAAAGAAAAAGCTTTAATTTATTGAGAAACAATAGTCTTTTGAGGAGCTGTATGGGTTACTTTGTGAATATGGACAAACCAAAGTAGATTTGGGAAGAAATATCTTTTGGGTTAAACATTCTCTCCATCCCTAGAATGTTTTCTCTCTTCCCTCTGCCTTTGGCCTAATCAAACAGAAAGAGGCCCCCCAAGGCAGATATCTACCTCCAATTCCAGTGTAATGTCCCCATGACCTTCAACTTACCATCTACATTCCAGGCCATTTGGGGTGCCCTCTTTAGATTGTTCCCACTCTGCATAGATCCTTACAAACCTTGATTGGAAAATCTAGTATGATCATAACTTTGCCCCCCGCCCCCCCCCACACACACATCAGTTGCCAATAACTAGTTCTCATCTGCAAGCCCTATCAATTCAGGCAAGAGGAATTTACTGAATTATTTCTTTTATTTTGTTACCAGAGGTCTTCTTAACTTCTTAGACAAGCTATTCTTCTCAACAGAGAGAATGTGAACTTACCAGTTGTTCCTTCTAATCTCTATCATTTCTTTTCAAAAATCCTTGAAGTTTTAAGATGACACCATTTTCTACTTCATAGTCATAGGGATTTCTTTGTTATTGGGTCATATCCATGGAAATGTAGAAAACTGCAAGAATCAGTTCTGTGGACTAAGACAGCTATCTAGAACAGACGTTGGGAGAAATTCTGTTCCATTATCATGGGTTCAATCCACTCCGGTAGGCAGATATTTCAGTGAGTTCCAAAACAATATGATGGAAAATTCCTCAAACACATGGGTTGGTAAAATAATCTCTTACCTGAGACTTTTGGTAAACAGACATCCTCTCTTGAGTGCTACCTCACATTTCCAAGGTCACCAACAATTCAATAACTATGGAACAATGTAAGTAGATAACACTAAATAACTGAATTGACTTGTCCAATGTGATAGTACTGAGTACTCTTCTCTATGTCTTGCCCTGGTTCTGGAAGCAAGTCCTTTTTTATTTAAGATATTGAAGCTACAATTGTTGGACTGTGTCTCAAAGCAGCTCATTTGTATTATAAACCCTTTGTTTGCATGTGATTCAACTTTGGGATCATTGCCAATGAGGATTACATTGTGAACATTATACTTGGAATACTTAATGTATATAGGCAATTCTTATCACTTTGCTGCTAGGTCTGCTGGGAAGGTTAGTTTAGAGGTGAAAGTAGGAGACATAGTGTGGCTATTAGGGACTACTGTCTTTGTTTTTAGTTCCGTTTAATCACTAAGAAAAACACGGACTATTTAAGAGCTTCAGCTGAACAGCAAGTTGCAAAAAAAGAAGTTTGAGTTTACTTGAGTTACTTTTAACTTTGAGCTCCACCTACACACACCTGCTGAAAAGTGTGGACAAGAGGGAGGACACATGGTGACAGTCCTTGGGCTGAGAGACCTCAAAGGAACCTGGGAGAAGCTTGAGGGCTCTGGGATCCCCTTACAGGAATTGCAAAGTCTATGAATATGCTTGATCCAGGTGTCTTTCTTCTTTTTTAGACATACAAGTGATCAGAAGAAAAACAAAGTGTAATTTGCATTTTCAGGAGGAAGTAGAAATGTGCAGATCTTCAAAGCAGACTATCACCACTTGAAAAAACCAGCAAGCCAAGCACATTAATATTGAAGAGATTGAAGCCAAAAGAGGCTAACAGCTCTATTCTCAGTTGGGTAACCAGTCCGCAGAAGAGATAGAAGTAGGACAAGCCTGTTCTACTTCCCATCCAGTGTTCTCATCAGCACCCTGCATGCCCTTCTCCACATTATTCAATGATCAAAGATGTTTTCCCATGATGGTCTTGGTAGACATGTGAGACTTCATTTGGTGAGACTAACACTGAATTTCCAAATCACCTGTGCTAGAAATTTTGAGCCATCTTTGATTTGCCTCTACTTCATTCCTCTAATCACTGAGAAGAAATTAAGAAAATTTTCATATCTATCTCCTCTATATCTACCCCTACTTCAGGCTTTAGCATTTGGGACCTGGCTTCTTATGATAGCACTTTAATGCACTTCTTTCTTTCAGCCTCTCACATTTCTAATTCCGTACATTGCCAATAGGTTTATCTTTCTCCCAAGTGATTTGGATGAGTCTCTTCCTGAAGACTTGCTCTGGATTCTCATTGCTTGCAAAATCTTGTCAAAAGTCCCTAGCACAGGCTCTAGGGGTCTGAACCTAAAATGCCTCTCTAAACTCATATCCCATGATTTCTCTTTACCAATTATGTATGCCTGGCACTAGGGCCTGCCATATTTTTCCAGAAATAAAGGCTGCATTTTGTCCTTCTTTTAATACCTTGGGTCTTGATATATCTTGATTTCTCTCTTTGAGATTGTATGCTTTTCTTTTTAAACTATCACAATTTGAAGCAATATGGTAAATTGAGCATCACTGAACAAAACAGTATTGAATTAAATTCAGTACTTGTCCATTCCACTTTGTTTATATTCCATAATTTACTCTTCTGTTTTCTCTAGATAATTGGTTCCTTGAAAATAGAGACCATAGAGCCCCAGGTCATGTACCTTCTTGTAGAAGAATGCTTACCGTGTTGTTCCCCTACTGCTATGATGTCCCACAAGCAAGTCTGCTGTCATAACATCCTGAGCTAATGAGCATGTTGCCCGCACACCCCATTTCCTGTCACTGCACACTGAGCTGGAGGAAAATAATCAGGGTCATCAATACACTAAGGGCCTGGTCCATGCCAACCTGCCACCACTGGTCCTTTCCCAAAAGTGAGATGTATATCCAAAATAAAGAGAAGGCCTTCAATCAGTTGAGCACAATGTCAAGAGAGACCATATTGGGCCAAGGACTGAGTTCTAATAACCTGGCTAGAGAGTCTCAGGAAGAGAAATTGTCCAAAATAAGGTGTTAATTTTTACAAGGGGTCTCTTGAGGTCACTTCAGGGTATGAGTCCTTGAGGAGCAAGAGTTATGAGAGGGATAGTCCTCTTAAGATAAAGATCCTCGCAGAGAAAGGTCTTCATGGAGTATATCCCCTTGGAGGATTAGTACTCATATGGAACAAATCCTCACGGGAAAAGGGCCTTTTTAGGGGTACAATCCTCATGGAAAAAAGGTCTTCATGGGTGAAGAATTCTCATGAAGTAAGGGTCTTTAGAGGGAAAAGGTCCTCATGAATAAATGTCTTCATAGGGAAAGATCCTGATAGGAAAGGGGCTTTGTGAAGGAAGAGTTCTCCTTGTTTTAGGATCCCCATAGGAGAAGTATCCTCATGGGGGAGAATTCTCTCAGTGAAGAGCCCATATGAGAACTAGTCCCCTACCAGGACTCTTCTCCATGATGGCCTTTCTAAGAAGAGTGGGAGATGTGAGGATTCTATGCTTAAGAATAAAAGCAAGAAACTTAATGATAGCAAATGTACACTTACACCTTTTATGTACCAGGAGAGCCTGACCTCCTTTACAATACAAATTCATTTAATTCTTACAATAGTCTCAGAATATAGGTACTTTTATTATATCCATTTAACAAGGATGAAACGAAAGAACAAGGCTAAGTAGCCTGCCTGAACCATAGCATAACAATTGTTAAGTGGTAGAACCAGATCTTGAACTTAGAACCCAGCTTCTTATCCAACACACTAACCTACAAAAGACCAAAGGCCTTCCATTATTCTTCCTCAGAAAGAAGTCAGACATTCCAAGTCTGGAATGAGAACCTCAATTTACTTCCCACATATACTTTATATAGAGTTTACTTCCACTAGTATTAATATCTATTACTGATTAATATTATTAATAATTATAATATAGATAATATATAGTAGAACCATTTGATACCTATATGTGTGTGTATGTTGAATGGTATTTAGTAATAGTAGAAGCAAACTTGCTTGGAATAAAAAATACTACATCCTGAGGAATATTGGGGTGGGAGCAATAACTGCAAAATATTCATCAGCAAGCTCAATTCTGATGATGTCACTGAACGTTAGAGATAAAGACAAAATAAATAAGAGACTCCACATTCCACTTCTGCAGATGAGGTAATTCAGGCCAATCCTCCCACTGGGCATGCGTGAATTTAAAGCACACAGAAATGAAGCAAGACACCTAAACAGAAACTGAGAGAAACAAGAAGCACTCGAAACAGCCGGTAAGGGGTTTACGACCATCGAGTTCCCACACACAAACTTCAAAATAACCATCCTGAGATATTCAAGGAGATAAAACACAAGACTGAGGACTGGGGAAGAAAACTAGAAGTTATAAAACATAACTAAAATCAAAACTCTTACACTGAAACATGCAATTGGTAAAATCGAGAACTTAATGTTCAGCTTCAGACACTGGTCAAAAAGAATTACTGAACTGGAAATGAGATCAGAAGAAATGTCTAAAGTGAAACATGGGAGAGAAAAGGATGAACATACAGAGAAAGGGTCAAACAAAAGTGAGAAAGACTGACATGCATGTGATGAAATCCCAAAAGAGAGGTTACAGAGAATCACAGGGAGCCATACTTCGCGAGATTATGTCTGAGAAGTTTCCAAAACTGATGATAAAAGCTTCATGCTACAGGCTCAAAAAAGGCCTACACAGAGCAAGGGGAAAAACTAAAGTAAATAAAAAG
Organism: Suricata suricatta; assembly: GCF_006229205.1. Classification (NCBI taxonomy): domain Eukaryota; kingdom Metazoa; phylum Chordata; class Mammalia; order Carnivora; family Herpestidae; genus Suricata; species Suricata suricatta. The sequence continues at coordinate 147,672,675 of NC_043704.1, forward strand.
AACAATTACATACCCCATGGTAAAATGACTGAAATCAGTGTGAAGGTCCTCTGCAGGGAGAGATGGACCCGCAGCCAGAAGTTGGGTTTAGATGTGAAGAACCCCAGAGGGGGTGGAAAAGTGGGTTGCTTACCTAATCAAGGTGTCGGGAGCAAGCAGGGTGGACCTCTCCAGCAGTTCTCAGGAGACATCAGAGAACCCCTGTGGTTTGAATCTCCCACTGTCCCCCAAGGAGGGAGCCCCCAGGCTTTCTTTTTAAAACTTTTTTCATGTTTTTTATTCATTTTTGAGAGACAGAGAAAAACAGCGTGAACAGAGGAGGGTCAGAGAGAGAGGGAGATACAGAATCTGAAGCAGGTTCCAGGCTCTGAGCTAGCTGTCAGCACAGAGCCCGATGCAGGGCTTGAACCCACAAGCTGTGAGATCATGACCTGAGCCGAAGTCCAATGTTCAATCCACTGAGCTTCCCAGGCACCGCTCCCCCAGGCTTTCTTATCAGTTTCTCCAGATGTGGGCCAAAGGAAAGAGAAGAGGAGGAGGCTCAAAAGCCTATCAGCAGTCTGGGGCACCTGGGTGGCTCAGCCAGTTACGTGTCTGACTTCAGCTCAGGTCATGATCTCACTGTTCGTGGGTTTGAGCCCCTGTTGGGCTCTGTGCTGACAGCTCAGAACCTGGGGCCTGCTTCAGATTCTATGTCTGCTTCTCTCTGCCCCTCCCCACCCCTCTCAAAAAATAAATAAACATTAAAAAATAGAAACGATCAATGAAATCCAATCGAAGACAATGGACTCATGCCTTCAAAGTGCAGAAGGCACAATGGTATCAATCTGGAATCCAATACTCAGCAAAATAGGCCTGGAGGGTTGAGGCTACATAAAGACAGAAAATGGAAAGAATTCACAAGCAGAAGTCAGACCACACTTAGGGAAAGATCAAAGGATGTTCTTCAGGAAGAAAGAAAAAGATCCCATGTGGTAGGTCGGAGACCCAGGAAGGAATGAAGAGCAGCAAAAAGCCAAATGTGGATGTCAACCAAAATGAATAATCTGTGTATAAAATAATGGTAACAGGTGGCTCGGTCGGTTAAGCGCTCCACTCTTGATTTCACCTCAGGTCATGGTCTCATGGTCTCATGGTTCCTCAGTTCCAGCCCCACATCAGGCTCTGGGCTGACAGAGCCAACTTGAGATTCTCTCTCTGTCTCTCTCTCTCTCAAAATAAACACTTAAAATAACAATAACAATAAAAATAATCACTATTGTTTATTGTGTTTTATTCATAATTATGATTAGTATTGTGTTTAAAACATAGAATCGATTATAATGGACAACAATAGCATACAAATTGATAGAAGGTTCAATGGAGGTATAGTTTTTAACATTGTCCAGGAAAAGGATAATCTTTTCAAATAACAGACTTTGATGAGTCAAAGACAGATGCTGTAATCTCCAGAGTAATCATCAAACTATAAATATTTAAAAAGGGAAAACTCAGGTGGGCATTGAGGCAGGAAGAGAAAGTTACAGACAGGCTTACAGAGTGTGTAATTGTGTGCTGGGGAGGGATTCAGGAGGGTTCTTGCTGAGCTCAGCATTATCGAAGCAACATCTCATCCCAGTAGACAATAAAGTTCTGAGGGAAAAGACGGCATATTCATTAATTGGATACCTAGCCAAGGCGTTCTCCAAGTAAGCACACAACTAAGAAATATTCCAAAATATGCAAGAACTCAGGAAATCTAACACTGTGAGCCCTTCATGAAGAAAATTATTAGAATAATAAAATGAATATAAATAGCAATAAAGCAAAGTAAAGCCAATATAAATGCAACGCCAAGGTAAAAGAAGTGCTGATGGTGTGTTTTAAAATAGAAAAAAAATTGACCACAGTGGGAATCACAGTTAGAGAAAAGGCTATAAATGTTATAAAGCTTGGCAACATTAAAATAAGATAACTAATAGAGTCAGCAGTGTCAAGGAAATAAAAGAAAAAGTATGTCTGCTAATTCTTCACCTTTTATAGGAAAGATTGCCAAAGAAATCTTCCAAAGTTAGATTATATGGTTCCAACATTATTCCAAACTCATAAATGTTTTCATAAAGAATCTTTGAAGATTCATATATTTTGAAATAAAGAAATACTTATCTTAAGTATAACCCTTTTAATGACAATTTATGTTGTATTTTTAGGCAATTCTTCTCAGCTTCTACCTATATACCTAGTTAGTGTTCTCTAAATATACATAGAGAAATATCAGAAGTGATTTTTACCAGAACTTTATTAAATCTGGGTTTTATCTTTTGTTTTGTCTCTGGGGAGTGGAATTTGGAAGAATTTTATCTTTCTATGATCCCTTCTCCATTGCTTAAATGTTTTATGATGAGCAAGTAGCATTTTTTTATAATAGTTTATTGTCACATTGGTTTCCATATAACACCCAGTGCTTCTCCCCACAAGTGCTCCCCTCCATGACCATCACTCCCTTCCTCCCTCCCCCTACCCCTTCAGTCCTTGGTTCGTTTTCAGTATTCAGTAGTCTCTCATGATTTGTGTCCCTCTCTCTCTCCAACTCTCTTTCCCCCTTCCCCTCCCTATGGTCCTCTGTTAGGTTTCTCCTGTTAGACCTATGCATGCAAGTAGCATTTCTAAATAACAAAAGTCATTTTTCTAAAGGAAAGGTAAACAACAAAACTAGAGGAATATTTGCAAAATATGTGACAAGCGATAGCCAACATACAACCATATCACCATTATCAGGAAGAAAACACTAGACAATATTGGCACCAGCCATGAAGTCAAGTCACTAAGAAAAAATACAAATATCGATAAACAAATAACAAAATGCTGGAATCCATTAATTATGAAGTACAAAACATTAGACGGAAATAAGATATAAATATTCACTTATCAGGTTGGGAAACATTAAGAACATTATCCATCTACATTTGGTGAATGACTCCTAGGACTCACTTCTTCCACCCTATAGGCATATGGTTTAGAGAAGACAGAATGTACTATGCTTTTTTAAATACAGTGAGTTTTGGGCAAAATCAGGATATTGAAGAGATATGAGAGGGGGCAATACTGATCCATGCACAGAATTCTTTTCATGTTCCAATTCTCTTCCCAAATTTTCAATCTTGTCTGTCATCTCAGGTTCCTTAAATGAATTTGTGCTATTTCACAGTGCTACATTTACACAATCTCATTACTTTGAATCACCAAAGGCAACCAGAATTTGCATCTGCTCCTGGTGGGTGTGTGAAACACACACTCAATTTGAAGAACTGTTGGGGAGTTTCTAATAAAGTCATAACACATCGACACTGTATCCCAGAAATTCCGCTCCTAACTGGGTACCTGAGAGAACTGAATGTCTATGTCCATTAAAACCTGTGCAAGAATATTCAAAGCAGCTTTACTTAGAATAGACAAAAACAGAACACAACGCAAATGCCCATCCACAGAAGCATGACTAAACTGTGCTTCATTCAGGTAAGGGGACACCACTCAAAAACTCAACAGAATGAGCTGCCGATACACACAACAACACACATGAACCCTACAGACATTATTTGAGCCTAAGAGCATACATTATAACCTCTTGTGTATTTGAAGTTCTCAAACAAGGACAATGGACCTGGTGACAAAAGTCAGAACAGGATACCTTTAGGGAGGGGGCCATTGACTGGAAAGGGACATGAGAAAATGTTCAGGGGTAACACAGACGTTCTATATCAATCTTGTCCGTCATCTGAGTGTTGGTTACATAGGCATATGCAGAAGTTAAAATTCTTTTAACTGTCCATTTATGATTTCTGCATTTCACTTAAGGAAATTATACATTGTTGGCTTGAAAGAAAGGCCATATGCCCCACCTCCAAGGAACTAAACGCTAGTTGCCGCCTATACCTCTAAGCTTTGCACCTTCTCTCCCAACACTTAGTAGATTCCAGGTTGCCTGGGAGCCACCGGAGCCTGGGAAGGACCTGAAGAGCTGGGTGGATTCAATCCAAGGAGAGAAAGGGGTGAACGACCTCATTTCATTACTTGGGTTGGAGCTGTATCTATGCTGTTTGATAAAACAGCACAAATGTAAACGAGGTGTAAACTGCTTTCACATCTCATTTAGGGAACAGATGAGGCGTGAAATGCATTTCACAGGCACAAGTACTGGAGGGGTGTGCTTAGCATGGTGCGGTGTAGAACATTTGTTCCTCTTCCCTCAGGGATGCTGGATTATTTCTGAACATGGCTACTGTAGGGGCAGAAGGAGTAGGGGTGTCAGTGCAGGGGGAGGAGGAAAGGCTGTGCTTTCTCCTGTACTTGTGGTGCCTGCCTTCCTCCCTCAGCCTGACCACCTCCTACACCTCTGTTAATGCCCAGCTTAGGTACCACCACCCTGCTCACCACTCAGTCTCCCTGACTCATGGCTCTCCCTTCAGGTCACTCACAGCACTTGGCTCAGCACACAAATCTGTCATTCATTTCCCTCCGACTTGTATTAGAAGGACAAGGGATGTGTATCATTCTTGTTATCCACTGCTTGAATTCAGTAGTTGCTCAATTAACCCTTCCGGAATGAATGTGAACAGAGGCAGGGGAAATAATGTGTCTTGGGATGGCATTTTAGCAGTCAAACCTTCTTCAAACACCCAAAAGAAATATAAAGTTCCAGGGACAACTCAAAAGCTTAGATGACTTATATCATTTTATACCTCTAAGAAACAAACACATAAACCCTTAGGGCACACTCACATGTAAAGATAAATGTAGGAGTTACGTTGTTTGATTATTAAAGCGATGCTTTGCCCCCTTTGTAAGAGAAACTTTGAGATCTCAGAGTGATCATCGTTAGATCGCTAAAATATTTGGCTGGTTTTATAGCCCTTTGCCCAAAAAAGGCAGATCTTTTTAAAGAAAACAGCTTAGGGCTTGGCTTACATTCCCGATGGCACTGCCTGATAGCACTTACATGTGTCTCTGTGCCAACTTATATATTGAATTTTGTCTCTACTTACAGTGACCAAAATGAGGAAGATTCCAGGCTATAACACAATGAAACTATTATACTGAAGATTTTGACTTAGACAATTCCAAGCAACACAGGGAAATGGAGATGGAATAACAGATTGTGAAATAAGTATTCCACTAAGGTTCAGAAGATCTGAGATCAAGCCCAACTTCAAACTTGACCTTGAAACGCAATCACTTACCATCTCGAGATCTCCATTTCTTCCAGTGCAAAACTGATTGATTCTGGAGTATATTATGTGCCCACCCTACAACCCAATGATTGCTCTCTCCAAGGAATATATCTTAGGCACCCAAATTCACTTGCACAAAGATATTCATCCCAGCATTGCTTATAAGAGCAGAGAGTTGGAAACAATTTGAATGCATACAAATGTGAGCAGGGATCAATATTATGTTTGCATATGAAACCTACTTAGATGGGTCTTAAAGATAAAGGGTTGAGGGAAAAACTGAAAGACACAGCTTGAAATTTATAGCACAATAGCTTTTAAGTAAAGGGAACCATCGAGATGAGAGAATGAGACAGCATTAGAGACAAAAGAGATAAAAATAATATAAAATATTGAATAAAATAAATAGAGACGATATATGAAGTAATGCCAATTGAAAGACATCAAATCTTGGTTTACCAAAATAAAGACAGAGGAGGGTAGGCAACTATGTCTTTACCAGGTAAACAAAGTTTTATTTTCCCTGATGATCTCAAGTCAGAGCCAAAACCTTCAAGAGTTTCAATGGCTTTAAAACACAGCCTCACATTTCGACCATGTCATCCACTATATTTGGGAAAAGGTTAGGCCCCCGTGTGTTTAAATAAGATATGCCACACAATTAAAGTGGCAGATTGTCACAGATTTTGCTCAGTATTGACAATCAAGCCATTTTTTATTGTTAATGCAATGTTAATTGGGACCATGCTAACATTTAATTAATTCTAAGTACAATAGATCATTTGTCAACAAAAGGGGGTAAAAATATTAATTGCAACATATGTGAATGGTTATTTGCCATGTGTAAGAACCATCCCACCATTAAAGCTAATCACAGTGTGATTAATTGACTTTAATTGACTCAAGATGGGTTCCTGTGGCATAACATAAGTCCATCAATAAAACTTACAACAAAGCCTCATCGTGAAAAGCCAAGTAACTAAGACAAGCAGTGATGGGGCAAAGAAGCAGCAGGCTGCCTTCCTTATGAGTCAGAAGGAAAGAAAGGCCAGCATGGCAGGAAGGAAGACACAGGCCCAGCAGCGGGGCCTTCTGGGAATGTAGAAGAGCTGTTGGGGGAACGCACTCGAGCCTAGGAAATGGAAACTGGTGGATGGAAGGTCTGGAGATGAGAAGGCTGGGTCAGGGGCTGGGTGCAACGGTGGGTAGGGAAGGGCAGTGGGAACGGCATCATTCTCCATCAAGTACAGAGATGAGAAAGGCTTTGAATATCCAGGGGGCACACAGATGCAGGGAGCCAGAGTGTTTCGGAGGCTCGGAAGCATGCTGGAATGGGCAGGATCACAAGTCTTAGGAAACAGGAGTGAAGTTTCCTGACAAATGGGCATTAAGTTGCGTCCTTTGCTGATGAACACAGATGGTGCTCTCAAAGCCTCCAGGGACCTGAGTCTCAGTAGTGACTGTTGTTCAGAACAGGTGCCCAAATGGCACTCCAGGAAATCTTTTTTTTTTCCCCTAAACATTTATGTAATTTGAGATAGAGAGAAGGGGGGAGGAGCAGGGAGAGGAAGAGACAGAGAGAATCCTAAACAGGCTCCGCACGGTCCACACAGAGCCCGACACGGGGCTCAGCCCCACAAACCAAGAGATCACAACCTGAATAGAAATCCAAAGTCTACTGCTTCACCAACTGAGCCACCCAGGCTCCCCCAGAAAGTCTCATTCAGGATTCCCAGCTTTGCATGTGGTTCTCGTTGGGCTACAAGGCCAGTCCATTCACTCACTTACTCTTTACTCAGAAAATTGAAGGGATTGTCATTTGTTTTCACTACAAGCATGGGATATGAGGCCTTCCATGATACTGTCCCATCAAACCTCTGTGACTTCATCCTCCTCACCCCATGAGGGAAGGTTGGGACCTAACAAACAAGTACTTTTTACAGTGTGAATATAACAACTTTTTGTTTCAGTTGGAATTACTCACCAAGTACAGCACAATTAATATATTTGGTCATTGTCCCCGGTTCTTGGCAGATTTTCAAAAACTACTGAAAGTTCCTTAGTTACAGGAGTGTCTTGGTTATGCTAATGAGGAGACTCCCAGCAGAAGCCCCGGGACTGGCGCTGGTCACCAGAAAGACTAACCACATAACTAGGGAATTGTAATTATGGGCCAGCCCAACATCTGCAGAGGGGAATGGAGCTAGAGATTAAATTCAATCTTGTGGCCAATGAGTTAATAATTGTTAATCCGTAATAATAAATAATAATGCCCATGTAATGGAACTCCAATAATAACTCTGGAGACCAAAGCTCGGTGAGGCTTCCTGGTTGAATACATTGGTGCACAGGATGAGTGATGTGCCCAGACTGCTCTAGGAGAGGGTGTGGAGGCTCCACCCCCTCTTAGAAGTTGTCCCAGTCATCCCTTCCATATGGTCATTCCCTAGTTACATCCTATATAATAAAACTGTAGGCATAACTAAAGCACTCTCAGTGAGTTCTATGAAGTTTTCTAGATAGTTCTCAAACCTGAGGAGGTCCTGGAAGTCTCTGAATTTGATCCCAGTAGGTCGGAAGTGTTGGTGACCCTGAGGTTTGCAGGTGACCTCTGGAGTAGGGGAGTATTGTGAAGGTATTAGCATAGTGGGGTCTACGTTAACACCAGAAAGTTGGTGTCTGAGTTTAACAGACTTAGAAGACACCCAGGTGGGGACTAATGCAAAAGCTTTAGATAAAAGCTTGGGTGCAGGCAATTTATTTAAGAGGCAGTCCCAGGAAGAAAAAGTAAGGGAATGAGACAAAGAAAAGAGAAAAGCTCTTATGGAATGCACTAATTGCTGGTTACCTCGTGAGCAACGAGGGGTCAATACTGTTGGGTATGTGTGACAGAACCACAGAGAACACATCCCCAAAGACAGGAGGGACAAGGTCCTCCTTCACTGCCTCTCTTCCCCAGTTGGTGAAAGGTTGCTCTGGGGAAGGGACTTATTAATTCCGCCACCACTCTGATTGTAACAGAGTAGTCTTTTTTGGCTTCAGAGAAATTCCTGAAGCAACAAAGCAGAGAGACACAGAGGCATAAGCTTGATGTGAAATGCCAAAAACATACCAGATCAGAGAGTTTGGAAGAGGAAGTGGTTTGGTGCATGACCAGTACCTGGTACACTAATAAGTCTCAAAAGTAATTTTTTATAGAGTAACCCAAGCTGCTTTTTGAAGTAAGATCATAATCAAATCATTTGTAAGCAGAATACAAGCTTTAGAATGTCTTCTTCTCCCTCCCAGTTCCACCCCGCAGAAGAAACAGCCCAAGGGGTTGCTTGCAAATAAGTCACAAGGCTCATACCTTGCGACATTGGTCCCCTTGCAAGAACTGATTGGGTTATGAAGGATACCAGTGCCTAAGAAGCTAACCTGTGGGCTAGCCATTGGTCCATGGAAGTAATGAGGGGGAGGATCACACTGGCAGTGCTGGAGCTAGAGTGGAAACAAAGGGCGGATGGCCAAGTGCTGATCATGAAGGAGCCTCCTTACTACGAGGATGTGCCAAGATGGTCCGAAGCAAGAGCTATCTTGGGTAGGGTGAACATCTCATTCCCAAATTACACTCCAGTATCCACAGAGCCCCGTGCTTTGACTGTGCTCCTGCAAGAGGCCTCCCGGGCAACTCACAGACAACTTCACAACACTCCCATTACCAGAGCTGGCCTGAAGGAGTGCTCTGTTCCTGACCACATAAAAGCCTGCCCAACAGATTGCTTCCAGAACAGGGTTCTCACATGGCCTGAAATCAGCCATTGTCGCCAGCACCTGCATTGTTCACCTTGAAGGCTGCTTTCCTCTAACCATCATCACCATCACATCCTTGGCCCTGTGGGCATCCCAACAAATAGAAATCAGAGATATTCACTGAGCAAAGGTTTGGATTTGGAGAAACTCCAGGTAATAAAGGCTCAATTTAAATATAGATGAGGCAAGAGGTGTGGGGGCTTCCCAAGGAGGGAGGAAGAATGACCAAAGAGACATATATTTTGACCCAGTTCTGGAATATTTCTTGCAGCACCATACGTCAAATGGAATGATAGAGTTGCCATTCAAACTAAATCCCCTTCCTAATACAATCACCACTTTGAACTTGTCTTTCTTGACTGGAGCAATAGTACTTGCTTATACAAGAGTCCATATTCATATCACGCAGGATAATTGAATCATGAATCTTGTTTTCACTTCTCTCTGCATGTTGGCTCTCAGTCTTTCTCCATATAATGGGACATCTGGCCAAAGTCACAGCCTTCAAACTTTGGAACCAATCACCACAGCCAGGAAGATACAACCCTATGATCACCTAATCCTGAATGATTCACTCAACACTGTGGCCAGAAACATGAGCTATGGTAGTGAAGAAAGCAGGGAAAGTAACCATATTTATCTGAACCATGTTCCCTATCTATTCCTTCTACAAGGATATTCAGTACCTACTCTGGACCAAGCACTGTACTTGTCTCTGAACTTGCAATAGTGAGCAAAATCAACATAGCCCCCATCCTCACTGAACTTAGACTTGAGACATTCTAGCTGACTCTGGAAACAAGCTACCTAACATCTCTGAACTTCACTTCTCACTGTAAGATAACAAGAAGGCCATTTACCTTTTGTTGTTGGTGCAGGGAAAATTAGACACGGCTTCTAGCATTCAACATTAGCACTGCAGGCTGTGGCATTGTGGCCAGCGGTGGCAACTGTAATGGCCTCATTCCCTCAGATTCTGCAGTGAGACTTTGGATATTGTTCCTGGCTGCACCGCTTCCAAACTGTTCTTTAGTCTTGTTGGAGAGTCTGTGTGCAAGCTAATATCCTTTAATAAATTACCCTTCTGCTCAAGCCAGTTTTGATTGTTTGTTATTAAAAGCCTTAACTGATAAAGTGCCTAATAAATGGTAACTATAGCTACTAATCCCTCAGCCTCTTGTTCCTTTAGTAAGAAAAGTACAGCCGAGAGTCATGAAAAGTGGGACCCAAAAAAAGCAGCCCTAAGCATTAGATAGGAGCCAAGCCCTGGACACAGCAGAAGTTGAAGGCAGCCCTGAGTCTGACAGACAGGCAGGGGGAAGAGTCATTGTTATTTTCTCGGGATCAGAGGAAGTAGGAAGGCAGTTCTGCATGCAGAAATAAAACAATGACTTCTCCAAATGTGTATTAGATACCACTGCTTCAAGTCCAGATTGAATTTCAAACACTTAAATGTGTTATGGTCTTTCAATTGAGTTCTGTATCTTCAATGGAACAGAATATAGAGAATCTGAGATTGTCCTTGTCATTCAGGGGACATTAAAGAGAGTCACATCTAATCCTTGACCTTCAGAGGAAAAGCACAGAACACTGATTGGTTCACAACCTTGACCTTGGTGGGGCATAGGTGGTCGCCCAAATGAGGAAAAGTCACAGAATTTTGCCAACTGAACCTGACATGATGCAGTCATCAGATGGCCATTAAGGGGCAGCTGGGTCACTACTCAGACAGCAGGGCAGGTCACCCTCTGAGCATCTACCTGATAGGAAAAACCTGTCTTCCTGGAAACACATCTGGCTGGCAGGGTAATGACTGTGGAATTTCCTGGTCTTATTTCTCTTGCTCTACCCTCATCCAGCCCAAGAGTCAAATCACCCCACTTACATTCTGTGATTCTTTGCTATGCTCCCTCCACCTCTCCTTCTTCATCTTTAACACAGAGGTCATTCTATATAACATAGTGAGACTATTAAAGGCAGTATCTATAAAATACTAAGATGATGTAAAATGGTTGCCATAATCTCCTATTAAGAGATCAATAAATACAACTAATTGTATCATTACCCTCTCTTACAAGAAAGCAGAGCAGAGAGCCTGGATGGCAGCCTTTACTGTGTTGGCTCTCATGGCCCGGCCTCACCTTTCAGCATCCATATCCTCAAACAGGGAGGTGGAGAGCAGACCAGGGACAGTGACTGGGTCCACCAAAGTTCACACTGCCATGCAGAGTTTACAGAGAGGGGGGGGGACCCCTGGCCCCAGCCCCAGGGAATGACCCCCATTTATGATCTTCCTCTGGGCTCCTAGTGGCTGGTCTACTGACCCAGAGAGAGATTTTCCAGAACACTCATGCCAGTGCCACCTCAGGGGAGGCTCAGGTGAGAGCACAGAGGCTCTTCAATGCATGCATAGAGCTCCTTTGGTGTTTCCTCTGGAGCCATGGAAGGTGTCAAACAGAGAAATAAAATGTTAAAACTGAATTTAAATTCTGACATTTAAATTGGGGCGAGCATAGCCAGACTAACATTTGCCCTTGGTTTGACTGAACTTTAGACAGGCTTTTTTTTATGACTCTAAGCCCCAATCTCCCTTTTCTTAGAGCATTTTCTTTTGAAAACCTGTGATTGGAAAATCTTCCTCTGCCCCTTAGAAACTTAACTCTTCTCCCAACAAATTACAACTCAGGAATGTCTGTCTCAAGAATCTGGGAGTCAGTCACCCCTTTGAAATGCAATCCTCAAGAGAAGATAAAAGCCAGCTCCCAGTCTCTGCTGGAGGATAGAAGCCTTAACTTTGACAAACACCAATTAGCAAGCACAAAGGTGCAATCACATTGCCCAACCTGCCCCCTAAAGTCTTCCAGAATTTTTCCACCCAGTGCTTAAAAACTCCCCATTTTTTTTTTGTTTCTGTGAAATTTAATTTCTTTCTCCCCTAAGCCAATAATCTTAATCTTTATTACCATAGTCTTGAATGAAGTCTTCTTTACCTGTTTAACTCTATCAAGCATTATGTTTTCCTTGACAAAGATGGGCAGAGGAGCCATTTAGAAACTATTATAATTTTGCAAGAGAACAGAAAAAAGCAAAGATAGAAAGCACGATTTGGATGCGGGAGAAGGGAATAAAAGCAAACTTAGAAGTTAGAGCAAATCTCTGCTATCCTGAGCAAGAGTACTGCCATCCCACACCTGTCACAGAGGCCAGGAAAGAAAGCCGGCTGGCCCAGGAAGATGAAATGAGGAGCTCATTTTTTAACATGTCTATTGAAATTTCTGCTAGATAGATATCCAACACGCAGTGTTGGAGATAAGGCAGGGATAAGGGTACAGTATTATATACATGTCTTTTCCATTATGAAGGTTATACACATAGTAGAAAGTTGGGACACAGATCATTAAAAAGTAAAAACAAACAAAATACCCAGATCCTCCATGAAAATAGGAGCCACCTTTTCCTTTAAAGTTATCTGTTCCTAAGGTGCTCAAGGGCTGGAAGGGAAAGGGAAGAAAATGGATCATTGTGGCTAAAGTGACAATTGCTATGAGAGGGTAGGGGGCCAAGGGGTGGGCAATGATGCTGGAAGAAAGATGAGGGGGAAGAAGTCACTGGAAGGGCGACATCTGAGCTAGAGTTTAAAGTATGAGTTTGACGGTTGTAAAGTAGGGAGTTTAATGAAGAGCTGGGGGAGACCTGCTCTAGAAAATCCATCTGAGGATTCAGATCCACAATCACAAACAACTCCTACAAAGCAATAAGAAAAAGCAGGTCATCTGATTTTGTAAATGGATAAAATACTTAAAGGTACTTCACCAAAAAGGTATCTAAATGACCAGCAAACATGTTAAAAAATAGCTCAGTTGTATTAGCTACAGGAGAAGTGCAAATTAAATCCACAATACTCTATCAACACACACCTACCAGAATGACTAAAATTAAAAATCTCACATGTTGGTGGGGCTGCAGAGCAAGGAAAACCCTTGAACTTTCCTGGTGGGATGATAAATTGGTTAAGCAACTTCAGAAAACCCCTTTGCAGCATGGACTAAAGCTGTGGAAATGCCAGTCTGTGATAGCACTCTTAGGTACAAATCCAACAGAGAGAGGATGCGTGTTAACAGAAACATGTGGTGGGGCTCCTGGTGTTTCAGGCGGCCAAGCATCTGACTAGATCTCAGCTCAGGTTTTGAGATCAATCTCAGGATCATGAGTTCAAGCCCCACATAGGGTTCTGTGCTGGGCGTGAAGCCTACTTAAAATAAGATTTTAAATAATCCAATAAAAACTATGTAAAAAAAATGTTAATAGCAGTGAAATTCATAACAGTCCCAAATTGGAAAACCCCAAATGTCCATCAATAGTAGAATAAATAAAGCATGAAACATTCATTACACAGAGAGGGAAAAGGAATGAGAGAGTGATAAAAAAAAAAAAAGGAACTACAAGGACATGTAACAAGATAAATGAATTTCAAAAACTTCACCCTGAGAAAAATAGCCAGCCATAAATTGGTATGTATTGAATGATTCCATTTACACAAAGTTAAAAGAACAGTCACAGTTAACGTGTGGTGTTACAGGTCAGGATGACGGATATTCCTGAGGGCAGAGGCTTGGGGGGGGGGGCACAGGGAGCTGGACATGTTCTGATTCTTGATCTGAGTGCTGGTCCATCATGTGTTCACTCTTCGAAAATCCATCAGGCTGAAAACGTAGGATTTGTGTGTTTTCCTGCATGCAGGTTACATGTCAGTAACATTTACATTAAGCAAGATAGAAGTGAGGGGAGCTTATTTCACCTGAAATGCGAGTGGCATGGGGGAGTGGTGGCCCCAAAAACCTCCTGTTTCATGACCACCTACACAGTCTACTCTTAAAACCAAAGACTGGAAAGGAAGGTGGATGGAGGCGCAGAAATCTGAATTCCCCAAAAAGATAGAGCCAGTGAGAAAGCAGACAAAAGGCAAATGATGTAAGGAATTAAAACAAAAGGGGAAAAAGTACTTAGGCTGCTGACTAGAAACTGACCGAAAAAAGCAGGACAATGACTTGACAAGTCCAGTTTTTTGTTTTCGAACGTTCCCGAAAGACAGGATGCGAGCAAGAAGATTTGGAATGTGTACCCCTGCAAAGAGCCTGATTGTTCTCTCTACTTGTTTCAGGTGGGTTGGAATTATATTCTGAGGCAAATGGAGTTTCTCTTGAGATTTGTCCATGAGGAAAGAAGGGAGGGGGAGTAACTGTCTAAAATTCTCAAGACTGGGGCGCCTGGGTGGCTCAGTCAGTTAAGCCTCCAACTTGAGCTCAGGTCATGATCTCACAGTTCGTGGGTTCGAGCCCTGCATTAGGCTCTATGCTGACAGCTCAGAGCCTGGAGCCTGCTTCAGATTCTGTTTCTCCCTCTCTCTCTGCCCCTCCCCTGCTCAACTCTGTGTGTGTGTGTGTCTCTCTCTCTCTCTCAAAAATAAATAAAAATTTTAAAAATAAAATAAAATAAAAACTCTCAAGACTGAAGGAAATCCTCCCACTGTTCTCCAGCCTTCCCTCCCCTCTCACTGACCCCTTATCTTATGACTGCCTCAGTGCCCCAGGTACTCATGGTGCTGAGCCCACCTTGAGGCTGCTTTCCCTCCACTTCCTCTCCTTGCTCCTTACCCGTCAGTGTTTCAACTGTCTCGCTGTCCCTCGGATGCCTTGACAAGAGAGGCCAGAGGCCCTGGACTCGTTGGCCAGGTCTCTACCTTCAAGCTTTGCTGGAACTTTAGTGGAATCCAGCATCGTTCATCACTGTCAGGTGTGCATGGCGCTTGAGAGATCGCCCTGGCGAGTGGGAATCCTCTGTTCAGCCATCAGAGAGCCCTTCACAAGTTTGCCTTTCTATTTCAGATTCCCAGGAAGGTGACAGGTCTTCTCCCAAGTTAAAAGATGTAAGGTTAGAGGCCGGGATACAGGAGAAATCCCTGTATCTTTCCAAGCCCACGTGGCTTTGGAATTGGCCCTGAGGTCATGGTGAGGAATGCAGTTTGCCTTACCAGGGCAAAAACGATGCCGAGTCTCCTATACAGGAATGAGCTTCTCTGCAGAATGTGGGTATTTCTGCCCTTCTTTGACCCCATAGGTTGCAGAGACTACCTCTGTTAGCTCAAAACAGCAGAGCATATGGATGATGAAATTAAGAAAAGAGAACTCCAGTCCAGTGATTCTGAAAGTGCAGTCTTCCAGACAAAGACCAACAGTTTGAGCATGACCCTGGAGATCGTTAGAAATGCAGGGGCGCCAGGGTGGCAGAGTCAGTGAAATGTCTGACTTCGGCTCAGGTCATGACCCTGTGATTTGCAAGTTCAAGCGCAAGTCAGCTCTGTGATGACAGCTCAGAGCCTGGAGCCTGCTTCTGGGTCTCCCTCTCTCTCTGTCTCTCTCTGCCCCTCCCCCACCCTCAGATTTACAGAAGCAGGAACTAAGGGTGAGGTCAGGCAGTCTGTTTTCAAGAAGCCCCAGGTGGTTCTGTGCAAGCTCACGTCTGAGAAACGCTAATCTAGGAGTAGCTTTGGATGTTACTTCCCTGCCCTCCTCAGCTGGATCTTCAGAATTTCTTCTGAGGAATTCTAGATTACATCTCCGGAGGAGGCTCTCTTTCAGCCTTAATATCCGTGATTCTGTGGCTTCAAAGTACTCTAATGCTTTTCCTAGGGTACAGCTAGCAGGAGTTTATTTGTTATTCAAGCCAGGTGCTGATTATACAGCCTCAGGGATTGATCTGAGTCACTGCCAGAGCAGTTGAGAGACAACAAGGGGGAAAATAACCACAGAGACAGGCGAACCCTTCAGAGCCTTCACACTCATCCCCTTGTACAATGTGGGATGTGCCATGGCGCCAGCCATGGGACATGGAATAGAGGAGAGTCTTCCCGTTCTGAGGAGGGGTACCTCAGAACATGCCACAGAAAACGTGGGCTTCTGGGATTTCTCTGCTCGGTTGCTCTAAGCACCTTCTACTCTCCTGTCCCCAATACCTGTAGCACTAAAGCCAGCCTATTTAAAATAAATCTCCCACACTCTGTTCCAAAGAGATTTGTTCTCCCGAATCTGCCCCAGACTGAAAACTGCACACGTCCAAGGTTTAAGAGCTTATGTTAGGAGAAATTGGACATTATCTCAGGATAATGTTTTCCTACTGCTACTTAAATTTCCAGAGGCATTTACAAAAATTAAACATCAATGGGAAGCCAAGTCCTTTATTTATGAAGCCAGCAATAGACATTGATCCTGTGATAATGTTATTATTTTTCTTATTGCTCTTGTCAGTGTGCATTTCATCATCATTGGGTTGGATGCGTATGAGGTGGCACGGGACTAGAATGTTTATTGACTTGCAGTTTCTTGGTGCTTTAAAAAAAAAACATCTGTGATTCTGTCTCAAGGTCTTGAGAAAGCTGGTTACACACGAACACACGGGAGCCTGGGAGCGCTCTTGGTTAATTGGTATTTCTAATCATTGCTTCTTGAAATTTTAAAAAATGTGGCACTTGGATATTTTTATAAGGTCAGCATTTTATTAACACTGATAGAAACCAGTCATACATCTTGAGGTTGGATTAAATGACACTCAAGCCACTTAGGGCACACAGGTGAGGCAGGTGGAGTCCTTAGGCCTCTCCTTAAACCAGGCAAATGGACTCATCATTTGTAAGACACATGGACTTGGCCAAGAATGTTAGAGAAGGCTGGCTCACTCGGGACCCAGACACAGAGGAGTCTGGGCCAGACCAGGAGAAATGAGACCCTGGTCTGAGGGGACACAGAGAGACAAACAGCTGACATGGGTCAGGAGGATGAGAATTGGGAAGTCCTATGACAACGGACACTTGAAAGGGGAGAGCAAGTAAGGAGCCTTGGCGTCAGCATCACACCTGATCCCCATCTGTGTGAACAAAGCCAGTAAGTGGTTTAGTCCCCATCACTAAGGATAAGCCGGTAGAGTCCTAAGACATTCTCCTCCCAGCATCTGACACGTGCAGAATTTGGAGTTCAGGCTACTGATGATTGAGGTCTGGGTAACAGGCACCTAGCAAGTGTCTTGGCCCCAGGTGAGGGAAGGAGAAATAGCAGTGGCCTGGTGAATTAGAACGTGATTTCCACAGCAGCACACATACCCCGATTAACATTTAAGGAAGTGCCCTTCTCCGCCAACATCGGTCCCTCCTCCTACACCCTGGTTCTCCTCTCTAGTCTTTCTGTCTGTCTTCTATGGAGTCAACCCTTCCTTCTCACTCACATTTTCCCCAAATCAAGTCCCCCCCACCTTAAAATATCTTCCTTCCACTCCGTGTTTCCTGTAGCTATAGCCCTCTCTCCTCCTCCTCACACCCAAAGTTTTCCAGAAAGTTGTCTATCTTTGTGGTCCCCATATGTTCCCCTTCCCACCTACTCCTCAATTCTTTTCACTCTGTCTTCCACCCCCTATCACGGGCTTAAAAAAAAAAGCCTCTGTATTCATCAGCTGACCTCTCTTTTGCTAAAATCCAAGGACAATTTTCAGTCCTCATCTTACTTGTACCTCAGCAGTGAAGACTATTCCCCTCAGCTAGAATCATGGGGGCTCTTGAGGCTCTCTTGTCCCCTGGTTTTCCTCCCACCTCCCTGGATCTTCTATTTGCTTTGCAAGTTGCTCTTCCCCATTCAACATGCTTGAATTCCTATAGGCTCTGAGGGTCACCCTTGATTGTTCTCTCTCCCTCACCCCCCATCCGAGGCATCAATAAATCTGTTAATTCAGGTCCTCTGATATTTGACTATTCTGCCTACTTCTGTCTATCTTTACTCCTCTCAGTTGGTGATTGCTATAGGAGCCACCTCCAGAACAAAGAGAAATTTGTCTGAGATCATATAGCTAATTCATGACCCCCAGATACATAGCCCTTCATGCACTGGGGTTTTCTTGTCATCCTATTGTAATCATACCTTGCCTGTAAAAGCCCCACACTAATTATGAATATGATAATATCTGTCATGAAGATATTGTTGAGGAAAATAGGGGCAAGTTGATCCCGATTAGCAGGAATGTCCTTGAGTTTGCAGGATTAGAAAAACAGATATAAGACTTGGCAAATGTCCTCAAAAGACCTTCCTGAGGACCATTCTCCTGAGAACTTAGCAGTGAACCTCCAGCTCTATCTCATCTAGGTAACAGAGGGAGCCGATGACAACTGAGGAAGGAAGGAGGGAGACAAGCAAGACTCAAATTTCAAAGGTTTGGATACAGCTGTCAGCAAGAGGTGAGAACAGCAGATGAGACAGCAACAGTCCCTGAAATAATCAATCTGTAAGGACTGTCATGAAAAATGCAGAGCAGACTTGTTCTGAGTGGCTCCAGGAGACAAAATTAAGACTCAAGAGCAGAAGTTATTGATAGACAGACTTTAGGCCACTGCAAGAGGTCTATGGGAGCTGTCCGAGGTGCCAACAGAGGGAAAGGACAGAAGGGATACTTCAGTCTAAACTGCATAAGACTTTCTTTTGGGGAATGTCAGGCAGACTCTTACACTAGGGTGAGCGAGATAAAGCGAGATCTGGTTTTCATGCTATGTCTCATGTTAGCTCATGGCTAACACAGTGATGGGTGGCCTGACCTCATCAATAACACTAAGAGACCAGTGGACAGGTATTACTCCCTACTCATAGAAGTGAAAAAGTTAGTGATATGATCTTGATCACACAGAAAACTAATGGAGGACCAAGATTTCATTCACCCACTCGACACAATTTTACAGAACAATATTATGTGCCACATGCTGTGGTAACCATGGTTGATAGAGATTAAAAAAGTAATCCCAGGTCACCAGGGATGAAGAATAGAAGAAGAGATATTCTGGTAGGATTATTAATACAGTGAGACGAGATGGCGGTTGATAAGTCCAAGAGGCTACTGAAGATAGAGGGATACCTAACCTGCTAAAAAGGAAAGAAGTGCTCAAAGACCATGTGGCCAGAACCAAGTCTTGAAAAATTAGAGGCCAGAACTCAATAAGGTGACGAATAGTGGTGGAGGGATGCTGTTGATGCTTCACCAAGATCTCTTCTAACAGGATAGAGTTCCCACTGCCCAGCTGTTGTGTTTCATACCTGCCCCTTTGGAACAATTGCTCCTGGCCATTGGTAGACATCTCATCAGGAGGTTATATGCCCCCATCTACAGGGATATCCCCTTTCCAATTACTGACTGACATGGAGGTCCAGAGGCCCTTCCTGAAACTGGGACAATCTCTATGGTGCAATCCATACACAGCTTTCTGTAGGATCAGTTGGGATCACAGTCTTGCTTAGCTCCTTCCTCAACAGTAGCTTATTTCCTTCCCTTCCCTTCTCCTGAGACCACTCTTTTAAGAAATCATATGAACTCTGTCTTCCTCTCTGCTTTTAGGGAACCCTAAAAGAGGAAGTATTATCTAGGCAGAGTGCAAAGGCATGGATGTGAGAGAGCATGGTGCAATATGAAATAACAATTAAGACAGAGCAGAGGGGTGAACTATTGTGTGGCATGATATAAACTAGGTAGGTAGACAGGGGACAGACAGAATTCTATCTCCTGACATCTAGCCAGTCACATTTCCCTTCTCCATACTACTAAGCTGTACTCTGATATCCTGCCTGGGTGCTTTAAATGCAGTATTTCAGAGCACATCTAGGCCATGAAGTGAGTTTATAGAGGAAGAAGTTACAAAGCAAGATTCCTTGATTTATTCAGTGGCATTTCACAAAGCAGGAACAAAGACGAGCCCCCTGGAATTTCCTGATTCTCAGACCACACTGCGTCTATGGAACTCACCACAGACTGTTTGTGGGAGAGCAAATTATCTCCATAGGCTATTTTTTGTCCTCCTTTGCCTCTCCAGAAACAGTGGCCTCCCCCGCCCCTTTCATTGGCTCCATCTGCTTTTCTGCTTTCCTTTCTGGCCTCTATTCATAAGGTCTTGCCCCTGGGTCTCCACTAGCACTCAGTTTTAAATTCTAAAACTTTCCAAAGCCAATGAAGCTCTTTAATCATGAAGTTGGGCTGCCAAGGAAACAATGCTAATTGGAAACTTTTATGACTCGAGGTCCTGGGGAGTTTAAAGATGGATATGTTTCTTTTGTCTATCATGCCAACAGCACAGAATAGACACAGGAGGGGCAGGGAGTAAAATGTGGTCCCAAACAAGAGAAATTAATCCAATAAATATGCCAATCCCTAAACAAATGAGAGGCCCCTAGACTCCAAAATTCCTACTGGAAGCCGCTGACACATAGTTATCTTTCCTTAGGAAGCACAGGGATGGTTGAAGGTAGAGAGAAATTGTTGGGTCTCACAATGGGTCACAGATGAGTCACAAGCAAGGACGGGCCTCTGCATCACTGCTCAGGCTTAGAATATAATCCCATTTCACAGCCACACGTGTAGCCCTCCAGACTCCAATCCTCTTGCTACTTCTCAGAATGATAGCCAAAAATAAGACAAAGTTCGTGTCCTTAGAGCCTGGAAGGAAGAACAGATAGACAGAAAAAGATTGGGCAGAGATAGCAGAGTTATCAAAACTCAAGAAGAGAGAAGAAACATGCTATTCCCTGAAGGTGGGGAGGTGGAAGGCAGGATAGACTTTCCTGCCATTGACTATGCAGAAGAAAGACCTTCATCTCCATCCTTGATATGACATCCTCCAAAAGCCAGAATACCAACCACTTGACAAAGGTATCCTATCCTTCCCTGCTTCTTTGGTTATGTCAACAGAATAATTCTGGCTGACTGAAACCAAAAAATAATCTCTTTGAAGACTCTGTGACAGTTCACAGAACCCAAGGAATGGTTAAAGGATTAAACTTGAATAAAAGCTGGACCAGAGTTGCTCCAAGGATTTAGGTAGCAGACGTTAATAACAGCTAACCAGAGTACCACCATAGAACCAATGGGCTCCAATGGATTTTTCCTATTCTTACCTCACTCTGGGAAAAATAACATCTGATTAGATGAGCTAAGGGCATAAGACCAACTATAGCATGGTTCTCTACTCCACAGGATGAGCAGAATAGTTCTGTAAAAGAAAGTCAGATGCTCTTGCCAGAGGAATGGAGAGGTAAGGCCCTCAGGTTCCAATATGGGGCCCATAAACCACATGGGCCTGCCTGAGATTTTTAGCCAAGAGCTTCATTAGAGAAGTTCTCATTAAAAAGGCAGAAATTCGCCCTCTTCCCTGGATACTATGACTCAGAATTCCCTAGCTGGAGCTCCAGAATCAGTATCTTAATAAGGTCTTAAGTGGTTCTACCAAGAGAAGGTCAGTAAAGCTGGACCATCTCTTAGCTGAGGTCTGCCATTCCAGTTCCATATCGCCCACCACCAAGATGGGCTAAAAAATTGCCTTCAAGATTATTTTTTCTATCTTCTTTTTTAAATTTTATTGTGAAGTAATCTCTATATCCTACATGGGGCTCAAATTTACATCCTCTACCTCGATCAAGGGTAGCTCCACTGACGGAGCCAGCTAGGCACCCCTTTCTATCTTTTTTGAACTACCTATACTGGATTTAATCCATTATAACCATCTTACAAGACTCAAGGAAAATAGAGCTCAACATATCCCTGTTTTGCCACATCCTGGAATGTCACCTGATTCAGGAAATACAAGCATGGGGATATTGCTGACTATTACTCCTAAAGATCCCTCCAGCTACCTCCAAGAATTAATAACCTTTTCACTGAGACCTTGGCAAAGAAGTCAAGGGAACTAATGACTACTACTGGCCAAAGCAACTCCTGACTTCAGAAACAATATACAATATATATATTTTTAATGTTTATTTTTTAGAGATAATGTATGTGTGAGCAGGGGAGGGGCAGAGAGAGAGGGAGATGGAGAATTCAAAGCAGGCTCCAGGCTCTGAGCTATAAGTGCAAAGCCTGACCTGGGGCTTGACTCCAGGAACCATAATATCATGATCTGAGTTAAAGTCAAATGCTCAACCTACTGAGTCAATCAGGCGCCCCCAGAAACAGTATTTTAACCTGTGAGTGCCAGAGAGGTGCTGTTACTCTTTATTAATACAAATTATCAAACAAACAAACAAACAAACAAAAACTTTGTGTCTAAAACTCCTTTTAAAAAGGTGCTAGTTCCTCAAAAGAGTAATTCCAAAACCTATGAGTGCTTGTAATATTGTTAATTATATAAGAAACATATATTTGGTCTTCACTCCCATCTCTCAAGCTTCTAAAACCACAACTTCCTAAGTGGTGAGAGAGATAAAGGTGTCTTTCATTAAGTAAATTAGTGACTTTTGTAAGGCCCCTAGGTCACCTAAGAAGGGGCTGGTTGCCTGGGAAACCAATCCTGTGATTGGAGGGTTGGAATTTTCAGTCCCACAACCTCCTGGGAGAGGGTAACTAATCTCTAATGACCAACAATTTAATCAGTCATGC
The DNA here is from genome assembly GCF_006229205.1 of Suricata suricatta. Lineage (NCBI taxonomy): Eukaryota > Metazoa > Chordata > Mammalia > Carnivora > Herpestidae > Suricata > Suricata suricatta. The sequence continues at coordinate 147,695,123 of NC_043704.1, forward strand.
CCACATAATGCAGCCTCCTAAAAAATCAAAAGGATGGGGTCTGGAGAACTTCTGGGTTGGTGAAAATAAGGAGATTCAGAAGAGTGGGACCCCAGAGAGGGTATGGAAGCCCTGAGTCCCTTGCCACATACCCTGCCATGCACACCTCTTCCATCTGATTGTTCCTGAGTTGCATCCCTTTCTAGTAAATTGGTGATCTAGTAAGTAAAATGTTTCTCTGAGTTCTGTGAGCTACTCTAGCAAATTAATCAACCCCAAGGAGAGGGTTGTGGGAACCTCGGATTCATAGTCTGTGGGTCAGACGCACAGGTAACAACCTGGGCTTGCAACTGGCTTCTGAAGGGTGGGGTGGGAAGCAGTCTTGTAGACTAAACCCTTAACCTATGGGATCTTTTTTTTTTTTTTTTTTGGCTATTTTTGAAGAGATAATATCAGAACGAAGTTGACTTGAGTTGAAATATAGGACATCCTGCTGGTGACCAAGAGTTGATGATTAGTGTCAGGAACTGCACGTCCACCTCCCCACACACACATTGAAACTGGGTCCAGGAACCTATTTTAACGCTAGATTATTGACTGTTCATTATTGCATGAGGGGAGAGAGGGTGGTGGTTAGGGAAAAATTTTTCCCCTGTGGTCCTCCCTTCTGATTTAAACCACAATGCAAATTGGGGGGCAATTTCAAGGTTTAACAATAGTATCCAACTGATCTTTGCAGGATTGCAAATAAAGGAGGCTGTATCCTCAGGAGTACTATTAGAGCTAAGGTCTCTCAGCTCCTATTGTTAAAGAACATTCATTACCAGGCTCTCATATGAAATCCTGAGAAGGAAGCAAATATGAGTCTGCAATGTTCTCTGTAGTTCTTATGCAATTGCCACTTGGGGCTAATTAGAGCTGCTTTTGTAGTTCACCAGCTATAAATTCCTTCCAATGCTCTCCCAGCTCTGGGAAATTGGCCACCCCAAGTCAAGGTTTTGTGCTAACACTGCAGGTCCACCCAGTGACCCTAAGTCAGTAGCCATCTCTCCAATGGCCACCTTGTGGTCAGTGGCCCTTGGACATGCTAGGATGGCTTCCAAATTTGTTGTTTTCCACTTCTCTGCTGATTAAGTTAAAATATAACTCTGCAGACTGTGTTAGGCAGAACCTGTCTTATTCTCAACTAATTTTTTTAAACTGGTTTAGTACAGACTCTTTAGCCAGTAATGCCTACAGAGCTATGAATCCATTTCCTCATCTATCCTCCTGAATTTGATCAAGGAGTACAAATTGCTATAAAGGTTTATTGCAAGACTTTGGAAGACCAGACAAAGGGAGCCAAGCCAAGTTAATTCCCAAACTGGAAAACAAATATTTCATAAGGTTCTTGTCCATGGTGGGAAATGACAGAACAGGTAATTACAAAATCTAGTATCCAAAAAAATGTGTAAGAATCCATTGGACTCATTTTTTGAACATCTGTAAAATATTAGGCCTTTACATATAGTTTTTCCTTTTAGTGTAATCCTTCCAACAACCCAGTGGAGGTAGGTATCCATTAATTTATTTTGTAAAAATAAAAAGAAATCAGGGCTTGGGAAAGTTAAGCAACTTTCCCAAGATCACAGAGCCAGTAAGAGTTGAACCCATGAAAGTTCAAATCCCAAGTTGGGGCCCATCATCTAAATTTTGAAATTCCTTTGCTTTGACCTGCCAAGCTGCTAAACCAGGATGTGATTTGGGATGTTACAAAAGGATTCTTTGCTTGCAAAAAGGATTCTTTGCTTGCAAAAAGGATTCACAACAGGGTTCCTTGAAATAGCCACCTCCCCTATAGTGCTGAAAATATGATTTAAGATACAAAATTTCTGTTTACAAGAAACATTTCCACTCCATGTCAGCTTCTTAAAGTAAAGTAGAGCAAGGTCCGAACACAATCACTTTCTTTTTCTAATGAAAGCACCGGAGATGTAGTGTCAAGAAGATCAAGTGTCATGAGATCTAGTAAAATCAACAATTTGCACCTTGTAAATACTCAAAATTGTTATCTACATGATCATTTATTTTTTCCAGCATCTTAGAATGCAGCCTATGCTAGGTGACCGAAAAATGGCCATAAATTCTTCTCTTCCCATCAGGAAAGGAAATCTGTTTCTTCTCTCTTGGGATCTTAATTGGCCATGTGATTTGCATCAACTAGTTGGACATTAGCAAGTGTGATGCAGTCAGGAGTGTGTAAAACACTTGAGCATTCTGGCCTGCCTACCTGCTGAACTTGGAGGCCTGAGACCATCATATTATTCAGCACCAGCTAGACTGTTGAAGGATGGGAGGTCACATGGAGGAGAACTGGTGCTCCCCCAGGAAGCACCCCAGCCAACAAGCATCCAGACACTACAGCCAACCTACCAGGGGAGGCCATTCTAGATCATTCAGCAGACATGCCAGCTGACGCATAAGAGAGCCAGCCATGATCAGCTGGGCCGGTCCAGGCCAGAACTGGACAATTCACAGAATCTTATACTAAATAAAACGACTTCTGTTTTAAGCCACAGTGTTCTGGGATGATTTTTTACACAACAGAAGTCCTAAGGTGCCTTTGGCTACATTTCTAAATCCTCCAAGAAGCTAGAAACCCACAGAATGAAGTAGAAGTAGAAGTAGAAGTCAGCAAGGATGGGGAAATGGTGTTCAGAGTATGAACTGAGTCACCGAGAAGTGAAAGGACTCAGCAAATCAGGGTTGGCATTCAGCTCTTCTCTCCCAGTGCACTGATCTTTCCATGACACCAATCCTTCCCTGAATTTTTGAGGCTAACTGGACCAATTCCCTGCTCTCATTGTTGCCCTCAGCCCTGGGGGAAGCAAGTCAATTGGAGTTTTAACTTAATAATAAATGAAGAATTTCTCCAGTGTGCTTCTTCATTTCTCCTTCCTTCTTCAGATCTCTTTCACAGGTTACCCAAGTCAGCTAGCAAACATGGGGGGGTGGGGAGCAGATAAAAAGACAGGCAGAAGCTACAGTTATGTCGTATGACTAGAGGGTGTTTTTCACCTTCAAAGCACATTGATCATCAATTACAGGATATGCTTTCACAGTCCACATTTCTACAGAACATCTACTTTTGAGTTCCCTAGCAGAGGAGAATATGTTACTTAAAAAAAAAAAAAAGTATAACCAAATGATGTGTTCCCCTCAGTGTGGAGGGGAAGGGAGTGATATAGTCAGGAAGTTGTCTATTTACTAGTCAGCCGTCAAGCTAAGCCTCCACCTGCCACACTGGAAAACAGCTGAGAGGCTACTCTGATGAAGACTGAGAAGGTGGCCTATCCCCTCCCTTCCTCGAACACAAGAAACTACATAGCCCCCAAAACAATCAGTGCAGTTTTTATTCACATTTGAGTAACGTCATTCAGCAATCCCTTCCAGAAGCCACCCAGTGAGGGGACAGGGAGAAATGTAACCACAGCTAACATTCGGTGAATACACGCCACTATAAACTATTCAAATATTTCAGTACCTCCACATTGGCCAGTAAACGGTAAACCTACCATAAGTGGTAGGATTAATTAATAATGTAAATCCTATCCCAAGTGGTTTATCTCAGAAACCACACATCACGGCAATGTCAAGATGCTTTTCTCTGTTGGATCCCGGATCTGCTGCAGCTCACTGTTAGTTTTTTAGTGAGCTGAGAATTGGTTTCCCAGTTCAAAAGTCTTTGGGTGGAAAAGGGAGGCCCCACAGCCAAGCTGGGGAGGATCAATTTGTAGGCAAGCCAAATACATCCAAGCCTACTGGGCTCTGGGAGGGGCTGAAAAATGGTCAGGGCAATGGGCCTGGACAGATATCAGAGCAGGGCCCCAGTGAGCTTGGGGAGCTCTGCCTTATTTGACCTGTACCCCAGGAGGGAGCTGAACAAGTCTTAGAGAAAGCTCTGCCTAGATATCTCAGCAAGTGTCTGTGTGAGTCCCCTGTGCCTCCTCAAGTGGCCTTTGAGAAGAGGAGCCTTGTCCCATGCACCCCTCCCTTCCACACCCTGCTTTCCAGGCAGCTGAACCCACCCAAACAGGCCTTTGATAACCACAGTTTATCTTTCTTCCCCATCCACATCCCCCTCATGTCTCTCCCCTCTGTCTTTGTTCCACTTCCTAGAGATTACCCCAGTCAGTTGCCCCCTTCTCCACAGAGCCCCCTTTTCCAGTGACTGGTCTGGGCAGGGCCTAAAGTTATTTGGGGTTTCCTCCATGGAAAAGGCAAATCAGCGATCTGGGTACTGGGTCTTGCAGCTGGGGGTGGGGTGGGGGGCAGTTTGCCCTTTGCCTGCTATCCCCTATTCCTGCCTTCTCCTCTGCCTGTCCCTTTAGAGCTCTTCTCCTAGAAGCAGCTTCTACACGGGGCCCGTGCCTAGGTAGCAACCTGACCAACTGTGGGGAAGAGAAGATGGAAAGACAGGAGCCGAGGCCTAGAGACCATTGGAGAGCTCTATGGTAAAATGTGGCGAAGTCACGAATCCCACTCAGGTTCTAACAGGAAGCCCAGTCCCAGTGGTTCTCAGCGTGATGGGAAAGGTGTTGCAAGAATTTGATGCACTTGTCAAACCTTGGCTCTGACAGAGCACACCCATTAGCTAGTGAATGCTGGATCCATCAAAAGAACATACCAACATTTAAAAAAAAACCAAGAAACAACTAGGAAATTATTAGATTGATGTGTTGAAGGATTTGTATTACAACATATGGCACTTTGAAAGAAGTCTTTGCATTGCATAGAGTCTATATATATATATATATATATATATATATATATATATATATATAGTATATACTATATGCATATATACCTACATATACACATATCCTATATATATTAACATTATAGTATATACAATATATAGTATAGTATATAAGTACATTAATATGTAACATATATATAATGTAGGACATATGTCATACAATTTGTTTTATATATTATATATATTTTAGTTACAGAAATAAAAGAGACTAGGGTTAGATTTTTATTTTATATTACATGTCAGCTATTAAATCTTTTAAATAAGTGTTTTAAATATCTAAGTATCATTAATCTAATTGATAAGATAATATATAAGCAATTATGATCTTATACCATCACAGGTATGGAGTCTTTGGTGTCATAGTGACATCACATTACACATTCACTTTGCTCCAAATAATTACTCAAAGCTGATCATGGTAATTCTACCCACTTATAGGTTATTGGTTAAGGAGTGGGCAAGTAACCCAACACTAGCCAATAAGAAATAATGTAATAAGAAAAGTTGTCTTCATATAAAGAGAAAGCCACAGAAAGGCCGTTCTTCTCCCTCTGGTGCTGTAATGTCTAGGTGACCTGAGGCCACTGACACCACTAAACCACCAGTCCCAGGACAAAGCCGACATGTCGAGGAAAGCATAAGCTAGAAAGTCTGAGGAAGCTGGCCACATAGCAACATCACAAACTGCATCTACATGAGACAAGCTTTCCATCTTCATCGTGTGTGTTGGGGATTTCTATTCCTTGGTACCAAATTCTCTTATTCAATACAGGATATCAGACCCCCATGAGACAGAGGTGGCCGTCCTTGCAGGGGGCAGAAGGTACCTCCCAGACCCTCCCTCTCACTGTCTTTCTGCATTCAAAGCCTCCTTTCTCCTTTGACTTCTCTTGGTTATGGCCTCCAGGATGGACAGACAGTTCCTGTCAGTTCTCACTGATGCTACTGCTGTAAAAGAGGAGAAGCTAGGCCTTATAAACCAGAGGAAGATGGAAAGCACGACTATTTGGGTCTGATCAGAGTGTGAGGTGTCCGAACCCCACCAGATCAGCCATGCTGTGAAGTGAGATCACTGCCCCACTAACACACTTCCTCTACCTGATTATGTTAAAAACAATGTCTATCTGCTTCTTGGGCCTGAAATACCTTGTAAAAAAAGTTCAAAAACTCTCTTCTTCCTTCCTTAGCATTGGGAGGAGGCTGGCGAGCAGCAGGAGAGAGGAGGGGGACCCATCCAGCCACATAAAAAAATGAAAGAAAATCAGCTCCCTGTTGGTGGTTTCCTACACATATAACTAAGCCAACATGATCTCAATAAGAAAATCAACACATTTTTCCAGCTACAAATTATCAAGACTGAATTAAAGACATTCATTATTGGCCTGTCATTGAGTTCTACCAGGCATTGATTTTTTTTTTCTTGGACTTATGCATTCCAGTAAGAGATTTTTGCTCTCCCTAGTTCTCCAGAGACTTAGAGAGAACAGACCCTAAGACAAGGTGTTCGGGGGTAACTGGACCTATTAATGGCATGTACAGCAAATGTTTTGGTGCCTGGTTAAGTTAAAAGTACCCTCTGAATTCTAACAGCTTCAAGGAGTTGTTGTTACTAATGTAACTTAGCAGTCACTATTAAAGTTGAGACAATTCAGCATGATCTAAATGAAAGGATGGTTATTAAGGGAGTCGCTCCAATTTCCCCTGGGAGAGTTTGTGAATGAGGATAATCAATTTAAGAACTTCAGTAGGGGTTAGAAAGTTAAAATTATTTAGATATAATATTTTTAAAGAAGGTGGAAGGCCACGGACTTTTCTAAGTCGTATGGCTGTTACTGCTGCCTCTGGGATGATGTCAGAAGTATTCTAGTTGAATAGAGACAAATGCTCAGAAAGGTTTCCAAATAATAATAAACAGTATATTAACGTACATATTTGAAGAATCATGGGGTGTTTTGTTATAAATACTCCCAAGAGGAAACCCAGCGGAGTAAAAGGAAATGCCTCCATTTAGAGAAACAAATAACATTTTATTTAGTTCGGTCTGGGTGGTAACATGCTAGGTTAGAAGTATAAGAGTGATAATATATAATATTGAACATACCTTCAACATTCCCACTGCTGAGTGGTCTCATTCCTACCCACTTGCGCCATATTTCCTGTATCCAGAAACAGGAAGAGGAGCATATCTTGAAGATACCATCCGTGGGTACTGCATAATACATGGGCATTCTTCCCACTTCACCCTTCTATTGTCTGGAGAAAGAAGAAGGAAATAGAAATGCAGAGTCAAGAGAAGGTAAGCATTTAACCTAGTTCTCAGATTCTGAAGACTCTAGTAACAGGGTCATGGACCACTCTTCCTACTCCTTTTTGGGTCAGGCTCTGGATCATTTTAATAAAGTAAGATTTGCCCAGCAAGAGATGTTTCCTGGCTAGATATACCAAGAGAGAAGGCCCCCAGTTTCTCCCAAATCCAGCCAGCAAAACTGTCCCCAACCCTCAGATTTACAAAGAACTCTAGAAACACTGACAGGATATATGCATATTTTTCAAACTAAATTGGTACTAAAAAAGCATTTCACTGACACCAGGCCCCTGCCGGTACCTTAAAACTGATACATACATCTGCAAGAGAAGAAATAGCTTTGCTCCCCACTACCAAATATAGCTCTCACCCAGCAGCTCTGACTTCTAAGAGTGGGAAGATTCTCACTCTCTTACCTGAGTAAAATTTGAAAACAGCCAGAGCTAATGAAGCCACTATCATAGACAACTCTTCAAGAGAAGAAGGGGATAATAAGGACAGAGAGATGTCAGGCCCTGGTGGCCAGAAATCTCACCAGAAACTCTTCCGCAGGAACAAACCATTTTGATAAATCAATCAAAAAATATCTCTGCTAGACCACAGTCAGAACATTCCCCCATCCCTTCCGCCATGGTTGCTAGACCACAGTCAGAACATTCCCCTATCCCTTCTGCCATGATTGCAAAGCCCTCGGGGACAAGCCATGCAAAGCAGCTACAGGCAGGGATCAGGCCTGAAAAATGCAACCCATGTGCCCCACATCCATGTAAAATCTCACAAAGTCCTCCAACTTTACCCTTGCTGGGGTCTCAACAGTAAAAATTGCAAACTTCAGCACACAGATATTAAGATTATGACAATAATGTCTCCAGGAGTGATGGCCTGTATCATTTAAAATAAAACCATACACTGTAACAAATAAGCCTACAAATAATTAATAAAACCACAATAGAAGTTTATTCCATGGTCACACAACAGTTTTTGGCAGAGAACAAGTTATGTCACGTGATGGTATAGGGAAAACAGTTGATCATGGATCTTTACTACATGGCTTCCAAGATCGCACTGAAAGCCATTCATATTCCAGACCACTGGAAAAGCTGAAGGGTATGGAGGCACTTGTATGGGAGGTTTTGTGAGCTACACTTGGAAATTATGGATACCCACAGTCCGTGGCGAGAATGCAGCAACATGACCATGACCACAGTAAGTGCAAGGAAGGCTGGGAAATGTAGTCCAGCTGTATGCCTAGGAAGAAGAAAAAACACTTTCATAATGTCAGTGGCCTTTGCCTTCAGATCAGTCCAGGGATGATGATCAGCTCAAAACTTCCTGACACTCTTCTTTGCATTTTGGTACACCCATAAGAGGGAAAGAGTCCTAAAAAGACACCTCAGAATCCAGGTTCCCATGTCACTATGTCTACACAGGAGCAGCAGACTGTGGACCTTCCAATCTTTCTACCTAAGCATCGTGCTCCTCATGTTTCTGAAAGTCTATTAGCAATTGGCTCATGGATTTGAGTTTCTTTTTGGGTCCACAGACAAACAATATAGAAATGTTGAGATGTCTTTCCATAAGAAATGGAAATGTGCTATAAAATGTACATTCTGAAGCCTGTCAATGCTGAGAAATAAAAGTCAAACATAATAACCCTGTTCAAATATACTAACAACAATAGTACTTATCTATTCAGGCAAATACCATAAACCTTGTAGATAATATTTCATGATAGAAAGTGGAGAGCTCAGACTGGAATATCTTTCCACTTAGACCATATACTTCTGTTTTTTCTTTTTAATTTGCAGCATGCTAGAGAGAGAAGAGCTTAGAGTTTGGAAAAATGACCAGGCTTTCTGAATTGCTTGTGGTGTGAATTCAGCCTCCTCACCTGTAAATATGGGAGTAAAATGAAGACAAGTAAGATGTTACAAAGCACCCAACCAAGCATCAGCTCCATTTTAGGCACTTGATAGATGTTAGAATTAGTGGTGGACACAGAGAAACAGAGAGGGTCTCCTCTTTGACTTTGGCAAAGTTTGGATTGGAAACGTGGGGTAAAATAATTCTACCTAGATTTCAAGGGGCAGAAAGCAAATAAGATGTTACAATGAAAGGTTCTTCCCAAGGCCCCCCTTCAGTTGGCTATTTGTCTCTAAAAGAAACTCAAGTATCAACTCCTCTAGAAAGCTACTGGGACCCCATGAAGAATGGGTAGGTGCCCCTGAGCTGTGGTCCCACAGCCCACTTCCAACCTGTATCTGTCATTTTCACTACATTCATCAAGTGGGAGTGGGGTGCTTAGGTGGTGAGGTCAGTTAAGCATTCAACTCTTTATTTCAGTTCAGGTCATAATGTCTCCAATTTGTGAGACTGAAGCCCTGCTTAGAAGTCTTTCTCTCTCTCCCTCTCTGTCTTTCCCCTGCTTTCTCTCTCTCTCTCTCCCTCTCTCTCTCCCTCTCTCAATAAATAAATAAATAAATAAATAAACAAACAAACAAATAAACTTTTTTTAAAGGTGTGGGGAGTCTATATAACTGTTTATTCATCTCCATGGTGAAGTCATTTTAGGGCAGGATTGTGTCTTATGTATTATAGCCTTGTTACCTAGCAATATGTCTGGCACTTAGAAAACCACAAATATATACGCAAATGATGTACACACCCAGTAATGCCACAGCAGTGTTTAGACCCTTGTCAAGAAGATGTTTGTGCTCCACGAAGATCTTGAGAGGGAAGCCATGTCCACGCCCACTAACCCTGGCTCTTTCCAAACCAATCATTAACGTCCCCATCAGCAAGCTTTTCACCGAGACTTCTGACAGCCTCTCCAGGACACCATGTAATGAGACTGGGGGCTAAACTGAGACAAGCCAGGAGGGTAAGAAGGTCACAGTTCCTCTTCATTGACACTTTAAAGAAAGACTCTGGCTCACTGAAAAATATGCATATATGTATCGTGAAGAGAGTTAATTTTTTTCCTTTTCACTAAAACTGAAATAGAGTTATTTTCTTAATAGCTTATGGCAGCTTGTTTTCTATAGGAGCTCTTTAAATTGAGCTCATACGGTAATAGTTTACTTTAGAACAACTGAAGCAGTTGGAAAAAGCACTGGTTGAAGAAAAAGAGGAAAACACTCCTGGCCACAGGAGCTGGCTGGATTGTTTCCCCCTTCTCTTTGAGATTATTTATCATTAAAACACAATATCTTTCTTCCAGACCTGGAAGATTCAAACAAAGACTAACAAATCACACAGTAAACCAGCAATAAGCCAAACAATTACTCCAAGCTAGAAGATGTATTTCTTATGGGAAATGTGATTCGAATTGCTGAGGTTTCTCAATTCACCTCAGGATGCTCCTAGGCCGGGCTGTCAGTAATGGGAAAATTCCAAGCTATTTGGTATTCTCTCCCAAGTGGTCTGGGCATTATTATTACCTGATCCCTGCTGTTACTTAACATTCAATGAATATCCACAGGGGTTAGGCACTGTTCAGATTCCATTAATGATAGCTCCTGTCTTCAGCCGGTTTGCATCCTAAAATGACAAGAGAAAAAAACACAGAGAATGAAATATATCTTAGAGATATATAGGGATATTTGCCCGGGATCATTGACATGACTTGCATGCCTGAGTGGGTGTGGTTAACTTCCACAGGGAGAGAAATTTCTCTCCTATAAGACAGTGACTCCAACACTAAAGCCATTTCACAGGTGAGCACCAAAGGCCAGGCTGGGAAGGCATTCCCACCTTGAGTTATTAAAGTGACCAAGATGTAGTATGTTAACATCTGTGTCCTTGTAGAAGGCAACGTTTGTTACTTTTTTCTTTTGGTTCTGGCTGATAAAATGACCAAAACCTTGAGGGTTTTGTCAGTGGAGACAGCTAAACAAGGCAATCCAATGAAAGTCCAAACGATGGATAGGTAGAATGTCAGAGCTAGGCAGAGGAGGAGAGTGGGTGGCTTGCCAAGGGTCACATAGCTATTTAGTGACAAGGGCTGTCCAGATCTAAATTAATAAACAGCTACCCCCTCAACTTTTAACCTCCCCCTTTCCACTGATAACGCCTACCAACACACACACTAAATGAAAAAGAAACAACATGATGGATAGAAATGGAGAAGCATTAGGGAATGAAGGTAGCGATTTGGAAGACTTTATCCGTATGTTTGCATTTCCTATCTGTATAGATTTTTTGAGATGTCAGAGCTGTATTTACACTCTGAGGAGCTTGCAGAAATGAACTTATTCTGCCATCATTAATAGCCCTCATCCCCGAATCATTAATAGCCAAAAGTGGTCTGGGACAGACGTCTCTGGCTCTCTTCTCATTAAAAGTCCAGAATGACCCAGAGTAGTTATCTAGATTTTATTCTATTAAGAACCCAGAGCGATCCAGAACAGAATGGCTCTGCAGCAGTGAGGGTGGAGAGGGGGGAAAGGATTTTCAGAAACCTCTGCAAAGATAGCTTGTCCCATTGAGTTATGGGTGTCTAATCTAGAAAAGTAAACAAACAAAAAAATAGTGAAAGGAGCTACAAGGGGAAATAATCAACAGAGGAAAGCAGTGGGCTTCTGTCTTGCATAAGCTGATGCATAGAATCCTCAATTTGGAAAGTATTTCTAACTCTAGGGCTTGTCTTTCCTTTTGCCATCTTGTTATCAGCTGAGATCACTTTGGTTTTGAACATCCAACAAAACTGGCTTGATCCCATCACACCTACCGTGGGAAATCCAGGCCATGCTCCAGGCCAGGCATTATAGAATTCCGATTAGCTTTTTGTCCCCACACTCCCCTGCACCCATGTTGGCTGACACGTCCCTCAACTCACATTGCTCTTTCAACTTCCACTTCCCTCTGACTGATGCTGACTCAGGATGGAGCACCTTGACTTCTCTGAAGCACCATCCCTGTGGGTGTTGCATATTTTTAGTGACTGTTTATACTATTGACAGGTGGGGATTACACCATAGCAAAGTACAGACTAGCAGATAAATTTGATTGCTAGACCATCCCATGCTTAAACTGTGCCTGGGGCAATACTTGCTGCATGCCGCAGACCCAACCACGTGCCACAGGGATTTCCTCCTCAAGCTCATTGGAGCCTCGTGGTGGTGCTCTCCTGCCAAATTCATTTTGGCATCTATCCATTTACAAAGCGACTTCTAGCTCCTCAAATTCCTTTTCATTTTTAACAGGGAACTAAGGTACCTACAGTTTTTTCCCTAGTACACCAGAGGGCCTATTAGGACATTACCGTCAACACTTCCTAAAATAATAAATTTCTCTTTCTACCATACAATCCCCAATTCCCTAGTTCAGATTTTCATTATTTCATGCCTAAGTGGGTCTCTTCTTCCCCTTTTAATTTAATCGGACACTAGCAGGTGCATCAGCTAAAAACCTACTTTCTGTGCAGCCACACCCCTCCCCCAGACACTTTTGGTTGCTTCTCACTGCCACTCACACTTGCACACACATTTTCAAAACCTGATTTTCTGAAGCAAAAGTCTTGAAAGTCTTGAAAAAGTGTTACAATATATCACCACTGAAAGAGAATCAAAGCTGATCAAAAAGTAGAGCTACAATTAACGCATCATTAAACAGGAGCCATAAAGTGCATGGAGGTCAAGAAATCCAGTTACATTTCTCATGCATGATAATAATTAATAACACAAGGTTTCCGTTGCACACCACATGCTCAGAACACTTCACAGACATAGGCTAATTAATTATACAGATAAAGATTTTGCAAGTCTTTCTTTTGATTTCAATGCGTTCATTAAATTGCCCATTTGGTTAACAAAGGAATTCCCTATACCTCTGAACTCCTGAGCAGAGCCTAAGAAAGGGAAAGAGAAACAAAAATGTCAAACAGGAGTTAGCCTTTGTCCCTTCTCCACTTCCTGGAGCTCTGTAGGAAAGAGTCTATATGAAGGTCCTTGCTCACCTGTCATTGCTCTTGGAGACATGGACAGAAGAAGGGCTGTTCCAGCTTCAGTCAATCTCTACTTTAGAACCCACTGCTCTCACTGACACTAAGACCTTGAATGGACACACCTTGTCCACCAAGGTTACTCCTGCCCAGGACATGCAAAATGGTAGAGGTCTTCCCATCAGAGAAGTGAACCCAGGGTCTTTCTGAGAACTTTCTATGTCCTGGATATCAAGTAACTCCCAAGAAGACTCTAAGACCCACTTGACAGGCCCAGACCCCATTCTATTCTTTTGCTTTCTAGACTTGTTCTCCCTACCCTGATACAGATCTTTTCTAGAACATTAATATTCCTCTTTAACTTTCCTGGGGACCTTGGCCCTGGATACACAACTTTAAACATCCAGATACACTCCGACTCATGAAACTGGGAACTCTACCCCTGCTTGGAAGCCAGACCCACAGAAGCCTAGCTCACCTAATAGACTAAAAATACTGAACATTCCTAATGAAAACTGTGGGACTTAGTCAACATTTGGCAAACAACCCACTGCCCAATTATCAAGCAGTGTAACAAGTACTAGGCAGTTTCCATGCAATGTAACAAAGGCACATCATCACATGATCATCACGTGACCTTGATAATCTTATAGCACTAACTGCTACACAACCCAAAGGGACAACATTGTATTGTGGGAAAGGCTTCACTCTGTAGCCAACTGGTGCTGGACCCATCCTAGGTTTGCCAAGACAAGAATAATAAACAAGTTTGAAATGCCTGCATATAGTAACTACTGAGTAGAGTTTTTGTTTCCTACCATTTAGTTAGCCTCCTTTCTACTCCAGTAATCATGACTACAATTGTAGCTCCAGTGGGCCTGGAGCAGCACAAACTAAACCAGAGTTGAGCTGAGAGAATTAAGAATTATTTTCGTTTCTTGTATTTCCATGGGAAACAGAGGAAAAGATTGTCACAAGGTCATCTAAGCTCTAAAGTTTCAGAATTAACCCTAATTGCTTCCATCAGTTCAACCTTTTCCTAACACTACTCCAACAGCCATCCACTTGGTCCTTTGATGTTCTAAAGACTGGCAGAATTGGACACTTGAGCATACCCTTCCAAACCTCATTTTTGTTCCAGAAAGGAAGAAATGAGTATTCTTTACCATTATTCCTGTACTATTGGTTACAAGAGGCCATAACTGGATTCAATGTCTGTTCGTCAATTTGCAGGAATGAGACAGAACCAGGGAACTTAATCCTCTCCAAGTTAACAACCCTCAAAAGTTACAGAGACTGGAAGCAAAGTCTGAAAGTTTCCATCCACTTCTGAGTCTTCTGAGAGCTTTAGATTAATATATTAGACTATGACAACCACTACCTTCAGTATCACAATAGTCTTATCAGACAAGGTTTCACAGTTAGAGAAACTCAGGCCCAGAAAGGTGAATGACACAACAAAATTTCAAGATCTGAAGGGCTCAGTCCCTCAGCCCCTCAGCACTAGACTAAAAAAAACATAGTTATTGTTTTTCTCCTTTTCCCTCCCTCAGAAAGAGTCAGTTACCATCAGAGAGAGCCTCTTGGACTAGAGAAGCTGTGGTCTGGGGGCTGGGGATTAACTGAAGTCTGACACGGAAGAGCCGAATCAAGAGCCAAGAGTAGGACCATGCATGCTGAGAAGAAGTTCTTTCCCCCATTCAGAGCCCTGAGCTCCCAACCAACACATACAAAGGATCTGGGTGGTCCTATGTATTCACTCACTCTATTTCTTTTCTTCTTGGTAATGTGGTTAAACTACCTTACTCAGCTTTCCCCCTGAGTCTGTAATGATATGGGTTCATATAACTAAGTCCTACATAGACAGAACTTACATATGCTACCTTCAGGTCTGGCACATAAGACTTCCTTCATACTCCTTCATGTTCTGTCTCTTTCTTTATCTCCAAGACAGGAACAGAGGATTGAATGGAAGCCTCTGATGCCCCAAGGGACGGAACAGTCCTTGGTTCCTGAATGACTGCATAGAGCATTGTACCACTACCCACACACACACTAAAACCTGATTACTTACTTACTATGTTAAGCCAAGGAGATTTAGAGGTTGTCTATTACAAGCACCTAGCACATCCTAATGCAGACCTTACCTCTCTATACCACTTAGGCAGGGGCTTTGGCCTCTCCAGGCTTCCTTCTCACCCCTTGTTGAATGAACTCTTGTTGTCTTTCCACTGCTCATTAGCACCTCTCCCTCAGCCTGCACTGAGAAAATTAAAGAAGATGAAATTTAAATCAGTCCATTTTTTCCTTGTTAGCAGCTCTTGTCTTCAGAGAACAACAAAAAAAAAAGTGTAATGGAATCAGAGAGGAGGTTAAAATTATTGCTAAAGATGAGGTTTGAAAATTATCTGTGGATTTCAACTTTCTGCACTCCCTTTCCATTATGGATCAGAGACTGGCTCTGTTACTAGGCAGCCCAATGCAAAGAGTCACTCCTGCCCGCACATTTGTCTGTGCTCCTTCTATGCAGTTGTGCTCCAAGTGTGAGTCTCTCCCTCACTCACCATGATTCTCATTCTCCATCTGGATCAGCGAAGACCCTGAACCAGTCAGGGCCACATCAAGTTTTGGAATTGTTTCAGATGGATGGTTCAGATAAAGAGGCTTTTTGAAGAGACGACTTACAGCGGTGTGGGAGAGGAAATCAACAAGGAATATTGTAGCAGTGAGACTAGGAATGCATAACTCTCCCTGTGTTTTTAAGTTATTAATTGTGAGAGATATAAAGAAAGTGGGGGTGGGGCAGAGAGAGAGAGAGAGAGAGAGAGAGAGAGAGAATCCCAAGTAGACTCCATGCGGTCAGCACAGAGTCCAATGTGGGGCTCAACGCACAAACTGTGAGATCATGACCTGACTGTGAGATCACGAGCTGAGCCGAAATCAAGAGTTGGACACTTAACCAACTAAGCCACCCAGGTGCCCCAAACTTAATCTTTAGTTAAGGTGGAGAACCCCAGCTATTTTAAGGAGGAAAGTACTAGGTAGAGTGATACAAATTAAGGAAGGAGTCCATTTTAGCACATATTTCAAACACTATTTAAATTTACCTTATTAAAAATAATATAGCATACATATTTACCACCTTTATTGATGAATGACAAATAAAATTGTATATGTTTATAGTATACCATGTGCTATCTTACACACACACACACACACACTCACACACATTGTGAAACGATTACCAAAATTAAGTTAATTAACACATCCATCACCTTATAGGGTGAACCCATTTTTTATTTATGTTTTCTGGTGAGAATGCTTAAGATTTACTCTCAGCAAATTTCAAACATACAATACCGCTCTATTAACTATAGTCACCATGCTGGGATGCCTGTGTGGCTCAGTCGGTTGAGCATCTGACCTTGACTGAGGTCATGATCTCGTGGCTCATGGGTTCAAGCCCCGCATTGGGCTCTGGGTTGACCGCTGGGAGCCTGAAACCTGCTTCAGATTCTGTGTCTCCCTCTCTCTCTGCCCCTCTCCTGCTCACACTCTCTCTCTCTCTGTCTCTCAAAAATAAATAAATTTTTAAAGAAAATTTTAAAAATCTATAGTCATCATGCAGTAGATTCTCAGAAATTATTTACCTTACAACTGAATGTTTATACTCTTTCACCTATGTCTCCCCACTTCCTGCATGCTCCAGCCTCTGGCAACCACTTTCCTACTCTATAATTCATGAGATCAGCTTTTTGTGTGGCTGATCACCATGTATGAGTGATACCATACATCTTTTACCTTCTCTGTCTGGCTTAATTCACTGAACGCTTTGGCCCCCAAGATTTGTCCACACTATAACAAATAGCAGGGTCTCCTTCCTTTTTTATGGCTAATAGTTCATTATAGATATCTGCCACATTTTCTTTATCATATAGTCCCACTTATTTATTTCAGCTTTTGTTGTCTGTGCTTTTGGCATTATATCAAGAAACTCACTGTCAAACCAATGTCATGGGGCTCTTTCCTTATGTTTCCTTCCAGGAGTTTCATGGTGTTCCATCCTACATTTAAGTCTTTTATCCATATGGAGTTAATTTTGTGAGTGGTGTAAGATAGGGTCTAGTTTCATCAATTTGTCTATGGATATGTTGACCTGTAGTTTTCCCAGCATGATTTATCAAAGAGGCTTTCTTTACCCCGTTGTGTTCTCTTGGAGCCTTTGTCAAAGATTGGTTGATTGTATATTTATAGGCTTATTTCTGGGCTTTCCATTGATCTATGTGCCTGCTTTTATGCCAGTACCATACTGTCCTAACTATAGCATTGTAATGTAGTTTGAAATCAGAATTGCGAAGGGTACAGCTTTTTTCTCCTTTCTCAAAACTGTTTTGGCTATCTAGGGGGTTTTGTGTGGTTCCCTACAAGGTTTACATTATCTTCAAACATCATGAATGGAAAACATGGTACATTATTGTTATTGCTTCAACCTCCAGTTCTCATTACAGACATCACTAATCAATTGCAGTTTCCTTTCATACTGAGTCTGGATGAAGCCTGAGAATCTTTCCGAAAGCAGTGCTCTAAGGCTCCAAGTAGCAATTGCTAACCAGTCAACCACACTTTAGAGTTGAAGTTTCTACTACTGGCAACACTTCAACAGTGAATGACTCAAGTGCTCCCTCCTCTTGATCAGACACCATCTTGCACATGGCCAGTAGAAAAAAATATATAGTTCTTATTCTGAATGGCTAAACAGTTGCTTAAAATTGACACCTCAAATCTTCATTTGCTGTTATTGCAAAAATGTCACAATACTGGGGCACCTGGGTGGCTCAGTCAGTTAAGCATCTGACTTTTGATTTCAGCTCAGGTCATGATC
>NC_043704.1:147713127-147750615 GCF_006229205.1 Suricata suricatta
TCCTCTTGATCAGACACCATCTTGCACATGGCCAGTAGAAAAAAATATATAGTTCTTATTCTGAATGGCTAAACAGTTGCTTAAAATTGACACCTCAAATCTTCATTTGCTGTTATTGCAAAAATGTCACAATACTGGGGCACCTGGGTGGCTCAGTCAGTTAAGCATCTGACTTTTGATTTCAGCTCAGGTCATGATCCCTCAGCTTGTGAGAAAAGCCTTCATCGGGCTCTGCACTAACAGTGCAGAGCCTGTTTCAGATTCTCTCTCTCTCTCTCTCTCTCTCTCTCAAAATAAATAAATTCACATTAAAAAGATGTCACAATACTAAGCTAGAGAAGCCAATTGCCTCATTGCTGTAACTACAATTGACAAGAAGGTGATTTTCAGAATAAAAGCTGCCAAATATCACGAATCTACTCTCTGTCCTGAGTAGAGCACTTTACTAATGTTAACCTTACAACAAATCTAGTTAGGTAATTGTTAGTATCTCCGTTGTGTAGCTGAGCAAACTGAGGTAATACAAATCATCCAGCTCAAATAGTCATTTTTCAAATGAATAATTATTACCAGAGATGTGGCATGCAGTGAATTTGGAGACCTGAATAGGAATCACCAGAACACAGTTTCCATCCCAGGTCTGCCGTCTTTGTTGCTTCTACATCAAAGTGGTCACAGGAACAATGATCTGCCCCCCCACATGACCCTCTGAAAAATTTAAAAGATGGCCATTGTGGAGAAAACTGTGCAAATATCTACAGAGAAGGATAAAATGGATCTAGGTCTTTCCTCAGCCCATGCCTCAAACACATACAAGTGTTTCCTACCTCTCAGTTTTACCATCATTTTGATCAGAGAAACAGCAATGAGGTAGTCCTCCCTGGGTCTGAAATATCTAATCCATAAGGTAATTCATAGATTTTCTACAGGCCTTTGTCTCATGACATGCATGATACAAGGGAAGCTATGTAATAAACAGATGATGACCTCACAATGATAATTACTAGGCCCCAGATAGATGTAAACATGGCAGACCTGGTTCAGATTGGGAGGAATCAACGAAGTATTAGCTGCCCTTAAATGAAATGAAGCTTAAGACTTGCCATATGAAAGAAAACAGTGGGTACTGGATAGACTACATGAGTCAATAGTTTCCAGCTATTCAATAAAGGACTTTCAAGTTACATTGTCACCTTGCACGATTGTTACATTGAGAGGAGAAGAATTGTCTGTATTTCTTGGATTCTCGAGGGCTGGGAGTTGAGCCACAAGCCAAAGAAAAAGAGAGAATTCAGGTTCTGATAAATCCCAGCCACATGGGAAAGTCCAACTCTTCTGGTTTTATGCTGAGTATGAAGAGAGAGAGATGGAGAAGCAAACAGTCAGAAACATATGCACTGGCTTCCCTCCAGGTTGAAATCC
The DNA here is from genome assembly GCF_006229205.1 of Suricata suricatta. Classification (NCBI taxonomy): domain Eukaryota; kingdom Metazoa; phylum Chordata; class Mammalia; order Carnivora; family Herpestidae; genus Suricata; species Suricata suricatta. The sequence continues at coordinate 147,714,550 of NC_043704.1, forward strand.
CACAGGGACTGTGCCTAATGGTAACCTTCCAGTTAGCACAAGGATTCATGAGACCACTGGGGGCTAGCAAACTACTTTCTAGATCATAGCTTGAGGGACACTGCATTGCTTTAGAGAAGCCCTGCATTTAGCTTGTCACCAAGTCCAAAATGGGGAGGGATTAATGGTACAGCATGGGTGGAGAGAATTCTCCAAATATAGTACCTGAGGCTGCATATTTGATTCATTATGGTTGGTGTGAGGTAAGGAGGAGACGTAGAAGATGTGTGCATCCTGATGAGGGGACATGGAGCTACTGAGAACATTGGTGAATCAACTGGATCTGGACTTCAAACAAAGAGATTATGGAGAATCGGGACTTTTCAATAAGACTTCAGCTTCAGGGGACAACATTCCCCTTGGAAGGCCAGACAAGGTCAGCCATGACCCAGCACATGCCTCCTAGCGTCTCAAGAACCAGCTGAATCATACAGTCCATGGCAGAGGCCAGCAAGAACCCAGAGGAAGCACAGACATTTCTAAAAATGCCTCTAAGGACTTCTCTCCCAACATCTGAAGACTCATAAACTTCCCCTTCCCCCCCAAAAAAGCAATCACTACCATCTTAAGAGAAACAAAACAATAATGAGAGCTGGGTCATTTTCTGGAAAAATACTGAGTTACCTCAAACACACAATGCAAACAGAAACAGGGATGGATAGCCAACAAGTGTATGGGATGGAAGGGAGGACAGGGTGTTTCTTATTAACATTAGATCAGTTGCAGAGAAATAAAATGACGCTGTCTCTGCATACATGGATTGAACCATGTGCAGGTGCACACCTACTACAGACGCCACTGAACCCCGGCTGCTTCCAGCATCACCTAGGTCCAAGTGCTTCCCATCATGTTCTAACTTCTTCACTCATTTGTTACTGTTTCATGTACTTCAAATCATCTACCTATATTCCTTCTTATGGCCAAGGAAAACTCTTCAAGTAATTATGTTCAGATCAGCTACATGGGTGGTAAATATTTTGAGTACTTGATTTATCAAAAAAATATTTTTTGAGAGAGAGAGAGAATCTTAAGCAGACTCCATACTCAGCATGGAGACAGACATGGGGCTCACGTGAAAGCCTTTGTGTGATCTGAACCTAAATCAAGAGTCAGACACTCAACCAACTGCCACCTGGGTGCCCTTCAAAAATATCTTTAATTGAAAGTTTGGCTGGAGAGATGTATTCAGAATTTGAAGTTTATCCTTTTCTTAAAAAAAAAAGAGGATTTCTTCATTCTTGATGGTAAAAAGTCTAATGTCAAGTGCTTCTCCCTATATCTCAAGTAACCTGCTTTTAAAATACAGAAATGTTTATATTATTTTTTGTATCATTGAAGTTTTCTACTGTAACTTGCTTGCCTCTAGGTTGGATCTGTTTTCTCAGTATCTTGTTTATACTTGCAAGACTGTTCTTTTTCACTCCTGAGAAACTTCCTCTATTGTCCACTGGTTTCTTCCACTCCATTATCTCTGTCTTCTTTCTGTAATGCCTCATGGGTGAACATTTAACTCCTTATTGCTCAGCTGTCTGCATTTTTATTAGTTTTTGTGTAGTGAAAATTGGATACAACCTATATTCCTAGTGATAGGGCATTGATTAATGATATCATTCCCCATTTGTTGGTGACACATGAAGTAACTTTTAAAATGATAATTTACAAGCAGATCTAGATGGGCATGCCATTTAAGCAACAACAACCACAACAACAAAATTAAACCACCAGTGGATTAGAAGAAAGCCTCCAGAAAAAGGAAGTTATAATACCAGATAAGGGAAGAGTTTTCCGAATATAATACATAACTCAGAACCATTAAGGATAAATTGATAAATCTGAAGGCATGAAGTTTTATATGTATTCTGCTCTTTTTGAGAAAATTTACCATGGTCTAATACACATAAAGAAAAGTGCACACAGTGCACAGAGTGATGCCAAGTGAACGACCCGTCTAACCAGCACCCAGATCAAGAAAGAGAACATTACCAATTCCCCAAGGCCACCTCATGTCATCCATCACTCCCCAAGGCAGCCTCTCTCCTGACTGATAATGCCATAGGCGGGACGGTGTGGCTGTTTTCAACTTTATCTCTATTAATATATATTAATTGTATAAAAGTTACATTTATAATAATTAGAGACATGTTTCATATAAAGATATATTATATATTTAATGTATGGATATATACTAAAGAATTAATATATAATTAATATATAAATTATAATTTTTTAATGTTTCTTTTTGAAAGAGAGAGACAGAATCAAGTAGGGGAAGGGCAGAGAGAGAGAGAGAGACAGAGGCATAGAATCTGAAGCAGGCTCCAGGCTGTGAGCTGTGAGCACAGAGCCTGATGCGGGGCTCGAACCCCTGAACCATTAGATCATGACATGAGCTGAAGTCGGATGCTCAACTATTATAGTTATACATGATAATATAATTCTATTACAACGTAATAGAATTATAATATCATATATTATATATATGCTCTTTGTGGCTGGCTTCTTTTGCACAACCTGATGTTCACGAAGTTCACCCACGTTCGTGTGTTCTTGTTCTCGTCACTGTATACTTTCCCACGCGTGGGTCTCCTGTGACCTATGTCCATTCCCCTGTTCAAGGGATGACCTCTTAGACTTTTGTTTCCCATTGTGGGAGATCTCCTGGACTTATCTTCCAGCTCAGGTCTTTAACCCTGGCTTTTCTATTTCTTATTTAGTCAGAAAGTGGATTTCTTTTTTCACATTCATTGAACACATGTTAAGTTTCCAGGGATCCCTTTTTCTCTAATTGCTTATTGTTGTTTTTTGTTAATAATACCTTGCTCTTTGTTTTGTAAATAGAAAAATATAGACAGTATCCATCAGTCTCTCCCTTGAAGGATATTAATAGAACTTTCGAGTTCTTTTTTATTTCCCAATTATTTCTACCTCTTCCACAGAAGGTTGCTCTGAGTTTTGTTTTGTTTTTTCTTTTCTTTTCTTTGATTTTATCTTTTTTTTTTAATCTTGACCCTTCCCTTGTGGGTTTCCTTAACTGGTGATTTTTGCTTGAGAATTCATACTCATGAGTAAAGAGCAAAATCTCCTCTATGGTTGGGTGGGTCTGTCTCTCTCCACAAGCCAGGCAGCTGAAGACAGGTTCTGAGCAAGAGGCAGAGGCTGGTGACCTGCAGACTTCTCTGTGTGGTGCAGGGCTGGTGAGCCCTCTGTAGGCAGAGCCCTGTCGGACCCCTCCCCCAATCCCTGCTAAGTAAGAAGGGCTCTGAGCATATTGGAAGGACTTCTTGGGTGGGGCTTCTTTGTTCTTGATGGACTTATTTCACTCTTTCTAATGGTAATTTTTGCCGAATTCATTTCTGAGCTGGTCAGCTTTTCTCCAGATCTCCCAAACCACAGGAAAATACCTTCCTAGAAAGATCACACAATTTCTTTAGAGACTAGTTCTTGGATTTTGTGTCATTGTCCTATGCTTTAGGTATAAGAAGGAGTGGGAGAAAGGGGGACACCCCAAAAGGGCTCAGCTCTTATAATTTCATTTTTTTAAATTACTAACCCTGGTGATCATTCGTGGCCAGCATTTTGTATTTGATGGCCTCAACCTCAAAGCCTTTTCTGTTCTCCCTGGAGAACACTGTTCTCAATTCAAGCTTTTCAGACTGGTGTTGATCCAGTTCTGTTGCCTCTATCAATCTGGTCATATCTGTCTTATCATTCAGGATTTTTTAAAAATTTTTCTTTTGCTGTTGACTTTTGTCCTTGTCTTCCAGCACTATTGCATTTAAATTATTGTGGTTTTTTTCTTGGCTATATTTACATAGCCAGTGTAGTTAACATACAGTAGTATATTAGTTTCAAATGTACAATATGGTGATTCAGCAATTCTATATCTTAGTGCTCATCAGGATAAGTGTACTCTTAATTCCCTTCACCTATTTCACCCATCCGCCCACTCACCTTTCCTCTGGTAACCATCAGTTTGTTCTCTATAGTTAAGAGTCTGATCCTCTCTAGTTAAGAGTCTGATTCTTTTTTCCCCTTTCTTCATTAACTTTGTTTCTTAAATTCCACATATGGGTGAAATCATATGGCACATGTCTTTCTCTGGCTATTTCATTTAGCGCTATACTCTCTAGATCCATCCATGTCATTGCAAATGGCCAAGAAATATGCTACTGTATATATATACCACTCCCATTGATGGACACTTGGACTGCGTCCATAATTTGGCTACTGTAAATAATGCTGCAATAAACATAGGGGTGCATATAGCCTTTTGAACCAGTGTTTTCACATTCTAGGGTTGTTCTATTTTTAAGTTTTTGAGGAACCTCCATCCTGTCTTCCACAGCAGCTGCGCTTCTTTACCTTCTCACCACCACTTGCAAGAGGCTTCCTCTTCCTCTATATCCTCTACATCCTCACCAACATATGCTATTTCATGTGATATTGGTTTTAACCATTATGACAGGTGTGAGGTGACATTTCATTGTAGTTTTGATTTGCATTTTCCTGATGAGTGATGTTGAGCATCTTTTCATGTGTCTGTTGCCCACTGGGATATCTTCTTGGAAAAAATGTCTGTTCATGTCATCTGTCCATTTTTTAGTTGGATTATTTGATTTTTTGGTGTTGAGTTATAAAAATTCTTTATATATTTTGGATACTAACCCTTCATTGGATATGTCATTTGCAAATACCTTCTCCCATTCAGTAGGATGTCTTTGTTGGTTATTTCCTTTGCTGCCCAGAGGCTTTTTATTTTGATGCAGTCTCAGTAGTTTATTTTTTGCTTGTGTTTCCCTTGCCTCAGGAGACATATCTAGAAAGACGTTGTTATGGTCAATGTCCAAGAAATTACTGCCTATGCTCTCTTCTAAGACTTTTATGGTTTCAAGTCTCACCTTTAGGTCTTTAATCCATTTTGAGTTTATTTTTGTGTACAGTGTCAAAAAAAAAAAGTGGTCCAGTTTCATTCTTTTGTATGTATGTAGCTATCCGGTTTTCCCAACACCATTTGTTGAAGAGATTGTCTTTTTCTCATTGCATATTCTTGCCTCCTTTGTCAAAGATTAATTGACCATAATATTGTGGGTTTATTTCTGGGCTTTTTATTCTGTTCCATTGATCTATGTGTCTATAAATTATTGTTCTTAAAATTTTTTTCCTTTGTCATTTTGGAGGAATTTTGGGAAAAATGAAAATTAGACATGTTGATCTGTCATCTTAAATCAGAAACCAGATGCGCATTTTTGTAGGTCATCCCAGTGGATGTGAGGAGAATGGGTGGGAGAGGAGAAATACAGCTTCAAGAAGACAAGGTTATACTAATCTAGGCATGATATGAGAGGTCCTTAGGTTCAAATGGGGGCAGTCACAAGGTAGAAGAATGGAGAGATTTATTGAGAATTATGCAGGGCACCTGAGTGGCTCAGTTGGGTGGGCATCCAACTTCGGCTCAGGTCATGATCCCACAGTTTATGAGTTTAGTTTGAGCCTAGTGTCGGGCTCTGTGCTAACAGCTCAGAGCCTGAAGCCTGCTTTAGATTCTTTGTCTCTGTCTCTCTCAGCCCTTCCCTCGTGCACACTCTCTCTCTCAAAAATAAATAAACATTAAAGAAAAGAATTATGGAAGTGAAATCAATAGGAACTGGTGAGAAATTAGACATGGGAATTGAGAGGAAAGCTTGAAGATGACCTCTGAAGTTGATGTAACCAGTAGACAATGGCACTCCTGACTGAGCTGGCATTAACAGGGAATGCAGTAGCTATTGTTGCTGATGTTGGTTTGCTAGTATGAAAAGATGGCATTCTAATGCTTGCAAACATTGCTGACTGTAGCCCAAACATTTCACAAACTGAAAAGCTCAAAATGGCCAGGTTCAACGCAGGAGAACAGTCTATGCATTTCCAGAGCCTTACTGATAAGAAGAAACCAGGACTCCCTGGAGACTGCCAGGCAAGCTCGGGAAATGGACATCAACGACTTCCAGAAGGCTCAGACCTTGAACTGTTCCTTGGGCTAGTGAACTGCTTGGACTTTGTCTCTGAAAGAAGTTTTATGGTAAGTTGCATGGATTTTAAGAAGTGGAGTATCTTGTGTAGAAGTTTAATCTTTTTATTCCCTCTGGTAGCCTCCAATATAATTAACTTCATGTCAATAAATGCTATATTTTTATAGCATACAAAATCTGGACTGTTATATTTTGATGCTGTTGGCACCCCATATGGAGGCAGTCTTCAGGGAGGATGCTAATATCTGATTTCAAGTGGGAAGATGGAATTAAGCGTATATTTCCAGAAGCAAGAAAAAGTAGAAAATGAACTCAAAAGAGCTAGTCTCCAAACCCGAAGTCTAAGCCCCCATCACCACATGCTCCCCAGCCCTCTGTTGAGTGCTTACCAACCCCTTAGCTGCTCTGTGATCACTGCAGACTGAAGGGTGACCTGAGAGCAGTTCTTCAGTTCCAGACGTCCCCTAAGTGAAATGCTAAGCACTTGGGGGTATTTTGTAGAAAACTACCAGGGCTTGTTCATATCTTGGGATGCTCAAATTGGGGGCTGAGGTCCTGGAAACTAATGCCTGCCTTTCTTTTCAGCCCTTTCTGGGCTTATAAAGCATCTTCGACTCATAAGGTTATCTTATTTCCTGGGACAGACAGGTGAGGGTACATTTGCTCTGATGAATGGGAAAAGAAGCAGGAGATTTTTAAAAAGCATGCCCGGGGTTTCACATCGAGGAGGTTAGGAAAGCCCCAGACTTCCATATCCCAGTTTTGTACTCAGTGGTACCTCTCAAAAGACTACAGCTCTTCCTCGTGATTTTGTGGCAGCCGCAACCATTCCAGCAGGCCAGGAAGCGGCCTTATTGATATTACTCTCTGCTGAAGGAAAAACAAATAATCTGTTCGGCTCAATCCTTCTAATTTAAAGTTGACTTTGTGTAAATGGGAGGCAGGGAGGCAGTAATCTCGATTTCCGGCTAAGATGTGATGCTACATTTAAAATTGCATTGTAATCACACCGTATTGATGATCTCCAAGTAATGTCCACAAACTAATGAGGTCCGATCTGACATGAAATTCATAACCATTGATCCGGGCTTCCGTTTGCTGTTTGTTTAGGCACACAACAGAGGGTCCAAGAAACAGTTACTCGAGACCGCCCCACCACCAGCTGCCACACTGCTCTGGTTTATCTGTGTGTGAGAAAGAGATGCGTGGTAATGAGGATGTGCAAGGAAGTGTGCGTGCATGCGGGTGTGTGTCTTCCTATGTCCCGGAGGCGTAAGGGGGTATTTAAATGTGCTGCAAGGAAATCTATTTTGAGCTGCCCTTCTCTAAGACTGCCTTCTCTAAAATGAAAAAGGGAGGAAAGAAAAAATAAGCATGTAGGTTTGTTTGAGTTCCCCACAAGCAGAGTCTGACACGGGGGTTGAGAAGCATGTGATTTATGGAGAAAGGGAGTAAGGAGACCAGGATGAGCCAGAGGAAAGAGCTAAGCAAGGAAGTGCTCTTAGCTGGCAATGGGCTTCGGCCTGATCCTCCTGGGAACTCTGGAGCAAGACATGTGTCACACAGCTGACCCTGCTGGGAGGTCCAAGGACTGGCTTTCTTTGCTGCCATGTCAGTCTTTCATTGGCTGCAGACTGTGCTTTACAGGAGATGGGGGTGGGGGGGCACATGACATCTCAGGCAAGATAGCCTTTGCTTAACTGAGGCCCAGTTTTCCAGAGAGGGCAGATATAAGCCCGTAGTAGCAAATACTAATGACAGCTGGGGGACAGGTGCTGGCCCAGCAAAGGGGATCTGGTCATAGCACCATGAGTGTCTATTAGGTATTACATACACTTTCATCTTGTGAAGAACAAACCCAGAGTAAAGTCTGTATCTTCAGTTTTTGATCAGCAGCTATTATCCCAGAGATCAAAGCCACTTTGGGTTGGGTTGGGAACCAATACCAAGGCTAAATGAGGTCTGCATGTCCACTGGTAGCCTCGTGCTATGGTAAAAAGAGTCCAAGACAAAAACCGGTGATACCTGAGGAAGGTCTGTAGCCATGTTAGTTGCATTGTCTCAGTGCCGACTTCCAGGTTTTGATAATGCACTGCAGTTTTGTAAGCTGTTACCTTTGGGAGAAGCTGGGTGATGGGTACACAGGAACTCTCTCTACTATTTTCAGAACTTCCTGTGAGTCCATCATTATTTCAATATAAAGTGTTTTCAAAAGCATAAGATCTGGAGTCAGAATGAGTCTGAGTTGTGGTTCCAGCAGCAATGAGCTATGCTATCCACTCTCATAGCCACTGAAGGGTGCAACTGTGTTTTATTTTTCTATGTATTTCCGGTCATATCTCAGGGCCTGGACCCTAAAGAAATGATGAAATAGAACCCACTCAAAGAGACAATGAATGGATGGATGAATGAGTAGCTGACTCTGAAAACTCCCTAAGTCTCAGCTTTGGCCTCTGCCTCTGGAGTGATGGCAAATATCACATGCAGGCACGTAGAAACAATGCTGTTTGTGACCTGCTGTTGTTCTTTACAGGTCAACTGGACTCAGGGCAGGCTGGTGTGCTCAGCATCCCCTAGGGAAAAGCCTAGAAATGCAGATTCTCTGGCCCAATTCAGGACCACAGGGATGAGACCCCCAGAACCTGCAGTTTTAATCAGCTCACCCAAGTGACCGGGTCTATGTAGCAAAGTCTGAGATGTGCATGTGGCAAAGATCCCAGCATACTGTTAACCTGCTAAGTCAGAGAGGAGGAAAGGAAAGGGAGGAAAGAGAAAGCGAGCAGTAGAGAACAAGGAAGTGATCTGCAATGGAGGTGTTACTTGACATGGGGAGCAGCCAGCCTTCGCTCCAGCCCTCGGTACAGAGCACGGGCCAGTCTTCCCCCCAGCAGAGGATCCACAGAGAACGTGTGGCCCCACTGCCCACAAGCCCACCGAGTTGAAGGCGTGTGTGTGGACCCCCCTGCCTGTCCCCAGTGTATCTTAGGAATTTGCCAGATGTAAAATGACTCAGACATTGATTCCAGAAGAATTTTTTAAAAGCAGGTAGTGTTGTTGCTATATATAAAAAGTCTGTCGTTATGGAAACTTGTCTCAAGTCAAGCTCCTTTTAACAAAATAAAAGTCCTCTCCTCCGCATTTGTCAGCATCATTTCATAAGAAGAGAAAAAAGACATGTGTAAGAAAGACATTAGTGTGAAGCTCAGGGGAAAAACTAAACTTTTACTGCCCAGACCAGCATGCCACGTTCACACTTCTAGAAATACCCCAGCATCCTTCCCTCATTCCGCTCGTGTCTAACTCACAACTTGCTTTTGTTTCACACACACAAAAAGTAGGGATTAGCCTTTAGAAATGGAATCTTGCTTTTTTAATGGATTATATAGGAGGGCACTCTGAACTAGCTCTCCGGTCACCCTTGGGTCGGAGTGTGTGAGTGTGTGCAAGTGTGTGTGTGTGTGTGTACACAAGTATGCACGCTTGACCTGCAGTCAAGTGAGAGAGGTTTGTGTGTGTGAATGTGTGAGTGTGTGTACACGTGTGTGTGCTTGACCCAGAGGGATGAGACAGGTGTGTGTGTGTGTGTGTGTATACACGTGTGTGCACTCTTTGGAGACAGGGTCATAGCTCCCTCTCTGTCTCAGAAGAATGATTTCTCTGACCCAGAACAAAGCTCTCTTACATCTGTTTCCTTCCTTTCACACCGGACAGTGCCTGATGGTGCCTTCGGGAATGCAGGAGAATAGCATTGGGCTTGGAATCAAAAGAGCTGGAAAAAGCACTTAACTCTCATTTGGGGGCTTGGGAAAATACTACTTGCCTTGACCTCCTCATAAGGAGGTCAGGGGTGGCCATGAGAGGACAATCAGGGTAGCGCATCGTCAGTCCCAGAGAAGGAGGCAAATGTCAGTCGTTCCTGCCACTAGACCTGTCTCAAGTACTCTTGCCCTATGCGTTCTCCTCTCCTGTGACAATTTGGGGAAACCCTCTCTGGGTGACCCTAGCCATCATAGTGCATAGGATAACGTCACCTTATGGAAAACGTCACCTGCCAGGCAGTGTGCTAAGTGACCTTACATAGCACTCAACTTCTGAGGTAGGCATTGAATCCCGCCTTTGAAAGAGGAAGAGGAGACCCCAGGGGGCTGATAACCATCCCAAAGTCGGGAAACGGTAAGCAGCTGGGTGAGTAGTGCTTCCGTGTTCAGGGGACGCCACAGCCTGCTTGTCCCAAGCCATCCTGGGCTGTCATCTATGCTGCCACCTTGTGAGGTGCTTTTCTGAGCCCTTGTCTGTTTTCTCACATATCCTGCTTCACTCTCCTCGACTTCTGAGGGCCGAGTCAACATAGTCACTCAGTTACTTGCACTATCACATTCCATTTGAAAATGAGAAAGGGTGCATTTGTGGGTTTCCACAATAAGCCGTCTCTTCATTGCCATTTCCCCCACTCCAGACTGCCCATAATATGATGCAGAACGCCTTTCCCAATGCAGTGAAGATTCTCATCAGGCATGCATTGGTGTGTGTGTGTGTGTGTGTGTGTGTGTGTGTGTACACGTGCGTGTGCACATGTGTGTGTTTGCTACCAGCCTGGTTGCTATGTTCATCAAGGTCACTGATTCTCTCTCTCATCTATCTGACTATTGATGTAAGATTCCAAAGAGATGCCCTTTTGTTCTGGAAACGCAATGTAAGAAGTCTGAAAGAGCCAACATGCACATGGTGTTAAACTTAAAAATCTCTGTAATCAATGCTAATTTGACATGATGGTGTGCGACACTTTTTATCTCCAAAGCTCTTTGCAACAATTAATTACCAATTAATCTAAAAACTTAGAGCGTTATTTATTTATTATCTGTGCCCTCTGAACTTGTAAATGTGAGTCCTTAGAAGTATGGCTGCTGAAACTATCCCATAATGCTTCAAAGGGAGAAGGGAGGGGAATTTCAAATCATTCGAGGGGAAGGACAGATCACCAGTCCGTCAGTGAGATGAGGAGGTGTCAGGGGTTCTGAGAACTGCTCGAATCTCCCTGGCAAATCCTACTCAGACGTTCAGTTGGACGTTGGCTGAAGAAATTTCTCCAAATCAATAATGTTAATCACTCTAGAGCAATGAGCTTTGTCAAGAGAGGGTGGGCTTGTCTGCCCGGCTTCTCAGGGCCTGAGGGACCTCTTTCCACAGCTACTCCCTGGAATCACGCTTTAAGGTGAAGGCGAGGTCGGATTGTCCCAACAGACAAATGAATCTTAAACCAGAATGGGGAGGGGGTGGTGGCCTGGAGAGGGAAGTGGCTAAGAAGGAGGAAAAGAGAGAGACAGATGGAAAGAAGAGGGGGCATGAGGAAAAGGAGGGAGCCTAGGGGGAGTGGAGGCTGGAAGAAGGGAGGAAGCCCATTGCCCGGCAGTGGTTTGAGGCTGAAGGGAGACGCTCGGCCCCACTGAAAGCACGGAACATTCTACAGACGCAGCATGAACCGCAGAGACTTTCTAGGCCTTCACTTTCATTTTAAGATATGAAAAGTAAACTCTTTTCCAAGACTAATTTATTTCCTAAGCCAGTCAGCTACAGACCTCATTCGAAACAAGCTTCTCTTTAGCCCCACCTGGTGGACCTTCAGCCTTTAAACCACGAGTCACACAAAGCTGTAAAAATGTGCAGATCCATTTACAGACCCACATTTGGGGCACACGACGAACTGGGAGCATTCTTCTAGAGACAGATCAGAAAATAGATCTGTCTAGAATGAGGGTGTCTCTGTCTCTGCCTTCCCCTCTCTCTCCCGCCCCGTCCCTCACCTCTTCCCCTCTGCCACGTAACGTGGGTCCAATTTATCTCAGAGCTGACAACAGAGCTAAAAGCCCAGATGACACCTTTAGCCACCTCCTCGAGGGAAGGTGGTGCTGTCAGACCTGGGCTGTGAAAATCTTCCGCATTTCCATGATGGAGAGAAGCGAATCGGCTCAATAGAGGCAGAATTTGGACTTTGAAAGAAGAGGAAGGTGCATTCTAGCTCTGAGACCAGAGTCCCCAGACAGCTTCCAGGCAGGGATGTGTAGCTTGTGGACTATTTGGGTTTTTTTAGATACACATATTGGTTGATTAATATTTACCCATGGGGTCTGCACGGAGGTGGGAGAAAGGGTAGAGAAGTTCATGGGCAGGTTCAAGAGGTCCCCATGCCCTCCAGGAATAGCAGTACCTTAGACTGCACAACCCTGGACCCCTGGAGGGTCCCCGGTCTCTGAGGACAACATGAGGGCCTAACTGCTGGCTATCAAAAGCTTCGTAGCTTCTTTTTGAACTTCCCACACTGTTCCTTTGGAAACTGATCCGTTTCCTGGACCTGCACCCCCGGGGTGTACCATAACTCCTGCAGCAACACGACTATGGGAAGAGGTCAAGTGCAGCAGGAGCTGACAGATACCATTTTTTTTTAATCTTTATTTTTGAGACACAGAGCACAAACAAAGGGAGGGGCAGAGAGAGAAGGAAACACAGAATGCGAAGCAGGCTCCAGGCCCTGAGCTGCAGCACAGAGTCCAATGTGGGGCTTGAACTCATGAACCATGAAATCATGACCTAAGCCCAAGTCAGACGCTTAACCCACGGGGCCACAGAGGTGCCCCCCAAAATACCATTTTTAATTAAATAGTGTATTTTAACAACTGATTCACACACTAAAGGCACCAATGGTGAGGCATTCATGCTTTAGGAGGGACATACCTATGGAAGGGACAACAGGTGGGGACGGGGGTTCGGACTCCCACCAGCTTTCTGGTGCAATTTCCCAGAGCAGTACTGGGATCTTGCTGGCAAATTCTAGCCCACCTCAGCCATGTCATGGCTCCGTACAGTCTCCAGTGAAGGACATTTTGCGAAACCATTTTCCAACACCCAGGACACATACTGTTTCTTATTTACTTTTGCTGTGATGGCTCTTACTATTCTTTAGCAGGGGAGGGGCAGAGAGAGGGAGACACAGAATCTGAAGCAGGCTCCAAGCTCTGACCTGTCAGCACAGAGCCCGATGCAGGGCTTGAACCCATGAGAGGTGAGATCATGACTTGAGCCGAAGTTGGACGTTCAATCAATGGAGCCACCCAGGTCCCCCTTTAGCAGCATTTTTGTGGTTGTGGATTTTCCTTTTCTTTCGACTTGGCTATTTTTACAAGAAAGAGATGAGAAGAAATGTGGGGGCAGTGTGGTATATAATGACCCTGATTGATGGTTCCAATATCCCTACAGATCCCAGCATTTGGGGAGCGCAGGAACCATGCTCCTGTCTCTGTGTAATCCTCACATTGACCCAGGCAGTGGTCCCCAAAGTGCAGGTCCCTAGATCCACAACATCAGCATCATACTGGGAACATACTGGAAATGCAAATTCTCAGATCCCACCCCACATGCACGGAATCAGGAGACACTCAGCAGTGGTGTCTAGCCATTTGTGTCTTAACAAGCATTCCAGATGATTCTGATCCTCACTTAAATTTAAGAACCAATGACTGGAGCATCCAATGCAGCTTTGGTCACAGGGAGATAACACCAGGACTCAACCTATTCCCGTATTCAGGATTGAGAACAGTCTGCTTCCTGTTGTAAAACAAAAACATGGCTGGCTAGCACCATCCCCTAGTCTCTTAGGACTCCCTGGAATCTGGGTCCATGGTGAGGTCTGGATTTCTGCATCTGCAGATGTGGAATTGTGGGGAGACTGTGCCAGGGCCACACCAGCTTCCAACTCTGTCCACATCCCCTTCTTTCTGGCACACTCACCACCAACTTCTATGTGCAGAACAATTCATCGACTTTGGCCTGTGGCTCGGTGGAAATGGACAGCGGGCGGTGAAGACAGCCTTGGAAACAGACTCTTGTAATGCAAACTGATTAGTGCTGTAGAGATGCTGGGCCAAGTGCCTGGGCACATCATGTAGCCCCAGGGAATACAAGGACACAATTTTCCCTCACTGTCTCCAGCCCAGCAGACATCCAGCAGCCCAGGGAAGAGGCACAGAAAATAAAGCATTATCCTACATGATACTGTCCCCATTCCTTCCTGGTGTGACAACGGCTATAATGCCCAGGTGGGGTCTGGCTATCTCTGAAGCTCCAGGTGGCAATGCGTGCATGCGTGCATGTGTGTGTGTGTGTATGTGTGTGTGTGTGTGTGCGTGTGTGTGTGTGTGTGTGCGTGTGTGTGTGTGTGTCAGTGTGTCAGAGAGATGGGAGGGACATTTGCAAAGGAAGGGAAAGCTGCTCTGTTCCTCGCATACCTTTAATTACTAAGATGTAGGAATGGAAAGTAAATTTCTAGAGTCTTTGACCAAAGTCATCTCAAAGATTTTGTCACCTGCCCCCTTTTTCAGCGTATTTGTCAATTAAAGATTCATTAAAACTACTGTGATAGTAATGGCAAAACCAGGGTCCCTACCTCTTTTAACTGATGCAGGGGCGGGGGGTGGGGTGCATCTGCCACATCCACATCTTCCATTGTCCAGCTGTGCCCATCCACATCGACTCTGGTTCCTTTCCCTCACCTGCAAATGTCTTCTTCCCAGCATTCTGTGGGGCTCCTCCTGGGAGCTCTGGGTCTATGAGTCTGGAGGGTTGGATCCTGTCCCATCCCAGTTCCACCATTTTTGAGCAAGGTCCTTCATCTCTCTGAGCTTCCTCACATTTGCAGTGAAAATAGGAGCAGTCCATTCCTGTTAGCCCCAGGGAGATGTGGTGAGGATACACGGAACAGCTCTGGAATGGGGCCTGGACCCTAATGGGGACTGGTAAGTGACGGTATTAGGAAAGCGATTCACAATAAGGATGTTGGTCTGAATCCTTTGTTTCGACTTATTTAGGCAGATGAAATGGGACCATGGGGTTGGGCTCTCTGGTACAGCCAAGTCTCTGGTCTCAGCCTGATGTTCACCCAAGGGCAGGCTGCAGCAGAATGGAAACGGGGAACAGTAAGCCAAAGAGCCAAACAAAGGCAATGAGAAGATTTGAAGAAACTGTCTCTGAATGCAACATGGGGAAGGCACTTGCTTCCTTAATTTCTTTCCGTTTTTTTTTTCAGAGAGAGAGAGAGAGAGCACAAGAAGGGGATGAGCAGACACACACAGAGAGAGAGAGAGAGAGAGAGAGAGAGAGAGAGAGATTCAGCACAGAGCCTGACATGGGGCTCGATCCCATGAACTGTGAGACTACGACCTGAACAAAGAAATCGAGTCAGATGCTTAACTAACTAAACCACCTAAACACCCCACTGCTTCCTTAATTTCATCTCGCCGCCAGTGGCCAGGAGAGCAGCCTGCTGGGCCTGACGAAGAGGCCACCCAGCTTCGTTCTGAGCTCCAAGGCTCTGTAGCATGCCCAGCACCCAAAAAATCAGAGTGTGCAAGGCTACCAGGAGCCCAGTGTGGACTGGAGAAGCCATGGCATTATCTTTGGGACATAAACCCTGTCACAAGCCCCCGCAACCTCACAGTGATCCATCCAAGATAGACTATGTCATCATAGCCTCCAAGGAGGTGGGCCACTGGGCCTGGCTGCAGCCACACCCTGTGCAGGAAACAGACCTTATTCCTGGGAGTCCAGGGCAGCAGGCTGTGTAGGGAAGGAACAGAAGGCTCCAGTCACTGAGAGAGCTCCACTGGGAAGTTTCACAGGGAAAACAGAGAAAACAATGCCGTAGGGACGCTGCTCTACTGAACAACACTGTCCAGTGGGTATGGTCAGAAAGGGAGAGTATGATCAGAAAGGTCAAGGCATTGCCTAATGCTACAGAACTGGCAAGGGACAGAGGCAGAACCTTGTGACCCAAGTCTCTAAAGATGACCCGAGGCATTGCCTTTCTTCCTGCATTCAGCAGAGTCAGAAAAAGGTCATGATCCTAAGACCCTGGCCCCTTTCCAAGGCAGACAACCCCCGGGGATTCCTCTTTCCGAATTCTTTGCAGTAAGCAGGATTCCCCTCCATAATTGAATGCGTCCACATGTCGAATTCTCTCCTCCATTTCCCTTGTCCTCCTTACTTTGCTTCTCCTCTCTCAGCCTCTATTTCTTCTCTATGTGTCTCTGCCTGTCTCTCTAATCTCTGTCTTTAATCTCTCCCCCACTCTCCCTTGCCCTCCTTCAAGGGCATTGTTCTTTCTTTCCACATCTCCATCATCCCCTCCATCATCTCTCCATCCCCTGCTTCCTTCTCTCTCCCGTTCTCCCCCTTCACCAACTCTTTCTCTCTCTCTCTTTTCTCCCCCATTCCCTCTCCCTTCCTCCCTCTCCCCCAGTTCATCTATAAGACCAAGAGCCAAAATGACAAGTTGAAGCAATCCACAGCGTCCACGGTGACCTGGACCGCCTTGCCCACGCACATAATCCCTCAGCACTGACCTGGACCAGTGCTTTACAGCTGCCTGATTAAAGCACCAACAGAGGTTTTGTCCGGATGTGGTTTTATAGTGTTTGCCGAACGGAGTAGTTGCATTTTGTCACCCTGCCAAAATGGAGCAAAGCTTTTTGGAAGAGGAAGTAGAAAATAAAACTCCAAGCCAGTCCCTCTTAGTATTGTTCTGCATGCCAGCAACTCGATGCGTTTTTTAGGGTGGCATTAGAGCAGCAGCGAATGCCACCCAGCCGCTGGTCCAGGCTCGCTCCTGGCCCGTGTGCTTCTCAGCATGGTGAGGGCGCTTTGAACAGGAGACAGCAAAACAATGAGAGAACTGGGCTTGGAGCCTTCGCCCAGACACAGAGGCTAAAAATGACTTCTACCCACAAGGGTAGTGTTCTTCTTCAGTATAAAGGGGACAGGAGGGAGCCAATGTCTTTGTAAAGGTGGCTTAGAAAGGGGGAGGCATGTGCCAGGGACAAATTTTATCTATTTCTGCAGCCCACTGCCTCAGGAGCCACCCAGGCAACAAAAGGAGATGGGTGTTATTAGATTTGCAATTCTATTTCAGAAGATAGAATGGGATCAAAGTCCAGGAGAAGCTAAGGTTATTTGGTCCCAACCTTCTCTTTTCAAATAAAGTGACTAAGGCCCAGCAACTGCAGGTTCATTGCCTGTGTTGCCCCTCCTGAAACAAGATGAGAACACCACACATTAGACCCTCACGGTGCTGTCCACCTCCTGTCACATCTGCTTTGTCAACAGAGGAGCAGAGCCTCTGGACCCTGGGAATTTTTAACATATGGGACTTGGAACTCAGCCCAACAAACCTTGGGAACCTCTGGGGGCAGCTCAGGTCCATATCCCTAAGGGCAGAGCACACACACACACACACACACACACACACACACACACACACAGTTAAAAGAATACAAATTCTTGTCCATGAGCAGGAGGGAGTCTCCCCTCAGTCCCATTGCACCAGATATTATGCTGTTAGACTGTGCTTTCTAATTCTAGTTCCTCAGAGGGAGAACTGTGTTTGTCTGGTTGGTTTTCACCTTCTATCTCCACCATTTCCTGGCATCTCAGATTTTCTCTGGACACAGAACCTGGGACAAGGACTCTGGTGCATATGCTGTATCAAGGAGGCACTCAGGGAGAAATGGAGGGAGGCAGGAGAAGAAGGCAGAGAAAGGAGGATGTGGTCTTAGATGAAGTCTAGCCTTGAATTGGCCCTGGGGGACTCTGGTTTCTCCAGAAAGCTCACCTCGGGAGCTTTCAGCAACCTGCATGACAAATGGGATCCGACCAAGGCACCCATGTCACCTCCTCCATTTGGAGACCCTGGAGTTGGAAACTTCATATAGTTCTTGATGGATCCCACTTCACAATGCCCTCTCCCATACCCAGCTAAGCTGGGTAGCATCAGATGGGAAATAGGCCATTCCTTTCCCTCTGCTACAGCAACGTCAGACTTAGTAGGCCTTGTCTTAATCTCCACGGCGCCCTGCCCTGGTCTCACCGGACCACACCAGTCCCCTCCCCAGTCTCCCTACTTCTAGGGTTGCAACCTCTAACCCTTCTGCCAGCTCTAAAGAAAACTGATTGACTAGAGCCCTCACTCCTGCTTCTAACTCTCCAAAGGCATCCTACTGCCCTCAGGATAAAGCCCAAGCTCTTTAACATGGCAAAAAAGAGTCCCTGTGGCATGGCTCTGGATTACCAGTCCAACCACCTCCCATGCCCTGCCCTCCCACTTCAATCACCAACCATACTTTATGTATTTATTCTCCAATTTGAATACACCTTCCCCTTTGACACCTGTGTGATCTTAAACAGTGTTCCCAGTCCCCGGAATATTCTATCTGGTTATTTCTTGACCAAAGTGAGTTCCAAAACTTCCTGCTGCTTAAAGCCTTTTTCTGACCTCATAAGCCACAACTTCTCCTTGGGCCATGGTTCCTATGTTGTATAGACATCATTATTTTGCTCATCAGTATCTCCTACCAGACCATGAGTTCTCAGAAGCCTTGAACCATGTTTTACTTACACACATATCCCCATCTAGTTCAATGCATGGAATACACTAGGCATCACAGATCCTCCTTGAAGAAATTGATAAATGCCTGAACAACTCTTTCCAAGGACCTGAATATTTCATCTCTGTGTCTCATCACCAATCCTGAGAAGTTAGGAAATGTCTCTCTCTGAAAGACTCTCATGTCTGAATGGTTTTCTAATTTCATGCTAATGGTACTATTCATAAGCATTCCTGTCTCTAAGCCACTGGTTATATGTCCCAAGGCCTTGAAACATTACTTTTTTCCTCCATCCAAATCCTATGCATTATTGGGTCATAGTCTAGCAGTCATCCTACCAGGAAGGTGCCCCCACTAAATATGAAATATGTGAGTTTATTTTTCTTCTTCAGACGGAGAAGATTCAAGTCATGCTACATTCTTGGTACAGAAAGCTAATATCTTTTCCATTGTTGGAGTAATGTCCCTTCGAGTAGTAGGTATAAAATAAGTGATCTCAGTGTTTCTGTACACCAGAGTCTTCCAGGAGGTGTACTCACTTCTCCTCCCCTCCTAAGCTCATGGGAGGTCATGTTTCAAGGCACCTGGCAGCAGGTAGGCCATGACCAGTGCTGGTCAATGAAAGAGAAGCAGAGGGGAAGTACGTTGCTTCCTGCTGAAGTGGATGGGCCTGTGTGCAAGCTCCAGTCTCCCTCGTCCCCTCCTCTGTGATCCTGGAAAGGGTGTTCCTCATGTTCAGAGCAGCCTGATTTACTGAGTCACCTCTTGGAGGACAGTTCCCCCCGGACTGTCTTGACTTTGCAGGAACAATAAATAAACCTCTGTTGCCTTAAGTCACTGAGTCTCAGGGGCTGTTTGTTACTGCACTAAAACCCATCCCATCCTGACTAGCACAGGAGGGTTGAAACAGAAGCCACCACACAGCCTGGGTGGACAAGGGTGACATCAAGCCATAAAGTGCTTGACCCAGCAGTATCTGATCTAGTGCTCCCACACTGTCTTGTATCCCAGTAAATGTGTTTGTATATAACTAGAGAAGTTCAACACTGAGAGTTACAGATTTGGACATCCAAATGGTATGCACTCTTGGCCAAGCTTGGCAAAGAAAAATGAGCTTTTTCTCATGCAAAGGATCATTGTGATCTGTGTTGGAACTGGAGGAGTCAAACCTCATGGCAGGGGTGGCCAGGCATCTATGGAGAAAGCAGGATAAGTAGTGTGACCAAGGGAACCAATCTCCCTGGGTTTGCATGAGGACAGCCAAGCCTCCTTAGTACAAACATAAACTTATTTAATGTTTAATCTTTGAAGGGCTAGAAAGGCCAAACTTTCATCTGTGGGGGTGGCTAGAACCATCACCCTCCACCATGCTTCTGCTGACCCCTCATACCTCTCTCTCAAGCCTCAGAAGATACTGGAATGAGCCAGACTCCAAAGTTTCCCCAAAGAGCAACCCAAGCCCTGAAGAATAATAAGAGAAAATCTAGGTTTCAGGGGGTCTGTGTATCCCAGATTATGCCCTGCCTCTCCACGATGTGGGTGAATAAGAGCTCTGAGTTTGGTCAAAAGTAGACTAACTCTATTTGTGATGTTTTATTGAATGTCTATTGGGATATCAGCAGGATTCTAGGTGCTAAGGATTCAGCAGTGGGCAAGCACAATCCCTGATGTAACAGAACTTATGTGCTGGAGCTGGCGAGACCCAGAATGCCAGCTTACGCTAAATGTTATAAGTCCATAAGGTGGTGGTTTGATGAAGACTCCATTGGGTTGTGGATGGTTGCTGTGGATTGAGTGGTCAGGTAAGGTCTCTCGGAACGGTAACTTGCAACTGGACCTGAATTATCATTGTAATACTTAACAATGGTAGCGTGCTTTCTTCAAGTCAAGGTGTGTTTCAAGCACTTTACATGTATGAATGACTTGAATCCTCTCAACAAGTCTATGAGGTCAGTAGTATTATCTCCTTTTTACTGAGGCAGAGAAGGTCTCAGTCACATGCCTAGGGTCACATGGCTGGAAGGAGGGAGAGGCAGAGCTCTAAGCCAAGCCCTCCAGTGTGTGTGCTCTTCCGCACTGCCCTGCTGCAGCTTAACAAGTGCTATAAAGAAATGTGGCCTGGGAAGACCTTAACAAGCACTCCAGGGCAAAGGATGGAGCAGACGCAAAGGCTCCAGGCTTAGAAAGCACACCTCCTGCCCATAGCAATTTCTACTGGGACCACTGAATCACTTCCAAATCTGTCCAAGCCCAAAACAACTATTAAAATCAGGGTAATTTCTAAGACCTCTCACCATTGTGCCTGATAACCTCTGAAAAAATATTGCCCAAGAAATAAGTTGCATATTGTACATGATCCTGACAAGACAAACCTAATTGCTCCCTGAAATATTAAAGCCCAGCTATGGCTCCTCAACCATCCAAGACCTTATAAAATTGAATATCATCTTGGCAAAGCTCCTTGCAAGATAAATGCAAGCCTACTGAAGGAAGTCCTAATTCAATGGCTTTCTAAGTATGCCAGCAGCTGATGAAGACAGGCCTGCAGGTTCCGGAGAAGCCCGATATGGATTGGAGTGGTATTGATACATTAACCCTACATGTGCTAAACCTGTGTGGGATACAGAGATACATACAGAAATAAGGATTTGCCCACAATATTCAGGATCCTGACTTTAAAGATTATAGTTAGAGCAATTTTCATTGCCCAGCTTGACATGGTGAAAATTTCCCCCCCAACTACCAAATTGGGGGATTTTGGAGAGGGGAAATGAGGCCAGGGCTGGCATATCCTCTGAATCTCTGGTCAGGAAAAACACTCAAGACTATTAAGGTGTTCGGCAACATTTGAAGGGGGTTTTTTTCTCTTCATTTGGCAAAACCCATCATGTCAAGAACTGGTGTGACGTAAAAGACAAAGAAACAGGAAAACTCTAATGCAGTGTGCATGGCCCCATAATCCAGAGGCAGGGCTGTCAGAGAGCTGAGAGCAGGGCCTTCCTCCTGGCAGGCTGATACGACCGTGCAGAGCACCACAGGTGTGCCAGCGGGCACAGGTGAGACACAGTCACTGAGACAAGATAAAAGTTCCACTGTGGAAGGGGGATGGGACATCTGTTGGAGACACGGGTATAGATTTCAGCTGGTTTCTCAAATCTCAAACCAGGTGGGCCGCATCTGGACAGCCAGCCAAATGTGAGAGTGGCTCATATTAACAAGAGTCCAGGATCCTCAGACCAATGGTTTCAAACTTGAGTCTGCTTCTCCAGCCCAGGATTTTCTGATTCAGTAGATGTGGATCAGGCCTGAGGAGAGGCAGCTCTCATTTCCCAGGCGACGTGGATATTGTTGATCCAGGGACCACAGTTTGAGAACCACTGCTTAGTGAACTAGGAAGAGATGGCGGAGGAAAGGAGGAGCTCTCAGAGGCACATCAGTTATCAGAGTCAGGTGGAAACAGGTGAGGGGAAAGCTCCAGGGGCTCAGTCACTGATGGTTGTTCAGAAAGATCTCTGACTGGGACCTGCCTTCCAAGGCACTCCCCACTCTGAGTGGAAGGAAGGGGACTAGCTCTTCGAGCACTGACTGTGGGTGGGCACTGTGCCAAATGCATTCACAAGGGTCATTTTAATCTCACGACAACCTTATGAGCTAAGTATCATGTTCCCATGTCAGACATGGATGCCCCTGGGAGGTAGACAGATGAATCAGAATTTAAATCTCTCAATGCTAAAGGACAAGCTCTTTCCCATAATATATTTGGCTTTCAGGTGCTGTCTTTTGTGACATTTCATACAGATGCATCAATAAAACACTAAGGAAAATTACCAAGGCAGTCGCAATGTTCAGTAATCAGGCTCCTACTGGGGAGGTGAACCTGTTTTGTTCAAAAGTTTGTTCAAAGCATTTGTCCTTTAGGAGGATTCTGGGAGCCTGAGGACTATAAAAGGGTTGCTATCTGAGAGGCTGCTGTCAAAGAGCCTAAGGATGGGAGTGCCCACCATCAGCTCACCCATGAGGACTCTGCCCCACAACCACCACCAGCTTTGGCATCAGCACCACAACCACTATAGGACGTACCCTCCATGAAACTGATAAGTAACAACCAGGGGCTGTAATTTCTGGGTCACTATACCAACACACACACACACCTGGCATACATTTTTTTTAAAAATTTAAATATTTATTTTTTAATTCCTCTGGGTGCACGCTAGAAGTCCAATGCGCTATCCATTGTGCCACAGAGCCTGCAAAAATATTTATTTTTGAGAGAGAGAGAATAAGTGCAGGAGAGACAGCAAGAGAGGGGGGAAAGAGGAACTGAAGCGGGTTCTGCACTGACAACAGCAAGCCTGATGTGAGGCTCGAACTCATGAACTGCGAGATCATGACCTGCGCCAAAGTTGGATGCTCAAGTGACTGAGCCATCCAGGTGCCCCAATAATTCTATGATTTTGACCTAAGTGCTTACAGCCCAGTCTCCCTTTCTATCAGTGTTTATGGTCCCTGGGAGATTTCTATTCGAGAGACTCTTTATCCTGCAGGTTGATGAAGGATGTGGACCTCATTTAAGTGCCCAAGCCCATGTTTTCCCCTTCAAGTTTGTCCACGCCCATCCTACCTTACACATTTGCTTAAAGGAAAATTCCATGTGTGACTAGAGATCCGTTATCAAGTAAAATGACAAAGACATGTCATAAACAATCCACTGGTCAAGGAGAGATGGACTCCAATGACCACCAAGGTCCCATTGAGCATGCCAACCTCTTGTCCCTGACACATTTGCCCCACCTGTGGGGAGCAACTAAGCCAGGGAACGCAGAGCACAGAGTTGTGTCGGTGCCAAGGCCTACAGCACATTCCCATCTTGGGACTCTCACCAGATTTCTGCTTGGAACAATTCAAAATTTTTCTAAAACTGGGAGCTGTCACTCACAGGTGTCCTTAACTATGTGTTTTTTGCACCATCTAAGCACATGGTCAGTGCACCCCCCCGCCCCCATCGCAACCGCAAGACCTCAGATATCAGGTAAAGTCTGGCATCGGCTACTGTCATAATGACCCAATGAGTCAGCATCTGACGTGGGCAGAGGAGGAAATGCTAAGACATGCTGTGTGTTTATATACAGGCACTCAGCTACTGCAGCTACTGAGGAGAGCTGGCCGCCTAACTCACTCTGCCCTCTCCCAAGGGCAGATGCAAACATAGCTCAACCCATTGCTCCTCTCCATTAGGCAAATATGCCATAACTTTTGGAAGGATATTTGACAGTGAGAATCTAAAGCCTCAAAATTGTTTATAGCTTGGGATCCAGCAATTCCACTCCTGGGAATCTAACCTAAAGTAATCATTCTAATGCATGAGAAAAGCTTCATGCCCAAAGATATTCATCATAACAGTGAAAAATCGAAACAACATAAATATCCAACTCTAGTGAAAAATAAAAACTTGATAGTCTGAGTTTTCAGTTGGATCTCTTTGGGAAGGGACCACCAAAATCTGTACATCTACAATACCCCACTCACACATGGAAGTTTACGTATGTCTGTGATCTGAAATATCTAGCCAATAAAAATGTTTTCAAAAGTATAATGACATGAAAAGATGCTTACAGTGTTGTAATACCTTTATGTATTGAGCAGAAGATGACTTCCACTAATGTGATTAATCTTGACTAACTGGTGGAAAGCCATACATGGAGATGGCAGGTTCAAAACATCTGATTTTCTT
This sequence comes from Suricata suricatta, assembly GCF_006229205.1. NCBI lineage: Eukaryota > Metazoa > Chordata > Mammalia > Carnivora > Herpestidae > Suricata > Suricata suricatta. The sequence goes on from NC_043704.1 coordinate 147,738,756, forward strand.
CCTTTCCGTAGACCCCACTAAGGTTATAGCCCAGGGGTTCCCTTAAAGGCAGAACTTCACAAAGAAAAAACAGGGGCAGGACACCTGGGTGACTCAGTGGGTGAAGCCTCCAACTTTGGCTCAGGTCATGATCTCACGTTCGTGGGTTTGAGTCCTGCGTTGGGCTCTGTGCTGACAGCTCAGAGCCTGGAGCCTGCTTGACATTCTGTGTGTGTCTCTCTCTGCCCCTCCCCCTCTCATGCTCTGTCCCTCTCTGTATTTATTTAAAAATAAATAAAACATTAAAAAATTTTTAAAAAGAAAAAAGAAAAAATAACCAGGAGCTCAAAACGAAATGCTGCAAATTGCCCAGTGATGGGAAGATGGACTGGAGGTAATTGATTTAGCAAACTGGAGCGATTTGAATTTTAAAATGGCAGTAGGGAGTTCAGGGCCAACCTGAACACAGCCGAGTCCTCAAAACTCTCAGGCACAGTGAGCGTTAAGTGCTTCCAGAAGCAGAACGCGGGGGAGAGAAGCCGAATTCCAAAGGGTGGTTGAGGAATCAAGAATTGCTTCAACCTCACCCTGCCTTACAGGATGACTTCCCACCTGGGAAGAGGTCTGGAAGTTTCTTCCTGAGAAGGTTGGGTAGAATCCCCTGTGCCAGCACAGGAGTGGGAAACCCTACCAAAGTAGGTGGAGAGTCAGGTGAGGTTAGGTGTACTGAAGGCTAAGGCCCTCTCTCCACTCTCCGGTGCCTCTACCTACCCACTGCTCAGCCCAAGAAGGACCCGAAGAGAGAGACATCAGATGTCTCCCAGTCAGACCACCCTATAGAAGTGTTCACAGTCTTCAAGCCAACCCATTTACACAGGGCTCCCAAGTTTTAATCCCCACCTCTTACATGTGAACCCAGCCTAAAATCATTCTTGGAAAACCTTTAATATAAATTGGAAGGGCCAAAACAAAGGGGTGAAAAAGGCAACTCACAAGTAAAATCTCTGCAGAAAGAAAAAAACTTCCATTACATATGTGTCGTCCATAAAAACAAAATACTACAGGAGGGGAACACTGCTACACTGTATTTTAGAACATCAGATTCGTTTCTACCTGACCAGTGCCTCACATGGCTCTTAATCTGCCTCAAACATTACTGCAGATACACCTGCCCGGCTGGATCTAGGTCACATGAAACTCTCACCTGCAAGGAAGTCTGGGAAATGTAGTTTTTAGCTTTTCTGTCTCTATAGTAAGCTAAGGGGGTCCAGAATGGGTGCTGAGTAAGCCAGGCTTACTTATGTTATCAGCTACAAACAGTGTTTTTACTGCAATGATGCTATCACACCTTTTGAACTAGACTCCAGCTTTAACCGTGATTTTATATCCCTATTACCTGTGTCTCATCGGTTCAAATAATGTTCAAATTTCATTTCTTCCATGGGAAATGTAATTGCCCTTCGGCAAAGTCAACCACATGGGCTCAGAGTTCCGGAATGTTCCAAGTACAGTTAAAATTCCCAAGCATTTTGGAGCACCTGGTGGCTCAGTTGGTTAAATGGCCACCTTTGGCTCAGGTCATGATCTCACAGTCTGTGGGTTTGAGCCCCGTGTCAGGCTCCATGCTGACAGCTCAGAGCCTGGAACCAAATACTGTGTTTCCCTCTCTGCCCCTCTGCTGTTCTCTCTCTCTCTCTGTCTCTCTCAAAAATGAGTAAACATTATTTTTTTTAAATTCCCTAGCAGTTTTCCTTACTTTCTACCACATAGGAAATATCATCCGTTTGTAAACCCAGGATATGCTTTCCTGACCAGAGACTTTTCCCATCGCCTTTTACACCTCCTCTGAAGAGGACCCCCCGGGCCTACCCAAATGCAAAAGCATTCCTAGCTGAGGGAAAAGACCTTAGTTTCTACAAATGCAGAGGACTTAGCTGATATGACTGTGAAATGTAAGTACAGTATGGATGGAGTGTCACAGATATGTTTCAATAAGCGACAAACGATCCTTGTGGAAGCCGCAAACTCCAGAGGAAGTAAGGCGTTTGGGCAAAGAATAAGCAGCTACAGCATCTTCTGCATGTGTCCATGTAGAGTTGCCTACACCACTGATGGGGATCGGGATTTAACTGTGCTGCCAAAGACCTGAGCCAGAAGCGAGCCACGGATATCCAAGCCATCCCAGAGCCATATTTACCTCTGATGATGCCATCTTTGCCCTGAAGGCGCGTATCGAAGTCTTATTCCACTGGGACATTCCTGTTAGGACCCCAGCTCCTTCGGCTTCGCTATCATCTCAGTCCCCGCTCACTCTCAGCCGCTGTCGGAGGTCTTCTCCTAACTGGCTGGTCAGTAGTGCCTTATATTAGTCCTGCATCGCCTTTGGAGCATTACCTGCCTGTCACCGTGTCTCACTGACAAGGTGAACCACCCAAGCCAAAGCCAGTCTTTTGAAAACACTTTAGGATTTCCCCCAGGTGGGTCGGGGGACGAGTGAAATAGGGGCTGGGGATTACGGAGGGCACCTGTCATGATAGCACTGAGTCGTACATAGAATTGTTGAATTCTGTCCGTACTGTACACCAGAAACTGACATAACCATGTGTGTTAACTACAATGAATTAAAATGTTAAATAAGTCAGTTCACTCGGTCCTCACAGCAACCCCACATGGTTGATATGATTCCCTTCATTTTATAGATGAACAAATAGGATTGGGGGGCAAATGGCACCCACTAAGTCACACAAGAAATCAAGAGCATTTTTGTGAACAAAACGATATCCTGAATCCCATGCGTGTATCCTCAGATGATAAATGCACATAAATTGTATTGACAGGATCTTCACATCGAGGCCTGTGATTAGGGGGGGATGAGGAGGAATGAAGAGGGGTCATCACTCCCCATGTCCCTCTTCTGAGAGACAGCTCGGTCCTCGCACAGGAAAGAGAAGCCCAGGAGGCAAACTGGAGGCAGACAAGCTCTCTCCCGTCTCTGCTGGTTTTCTCTTGGACGGAGATCTGATCACTCAGTAGTTCGGATTAAACTGACCCACGTCTTCCCCACTGGCCTGCAGGGGAAAGTTGCCTGCCTCCCCATCCTGTTCTGCCTACAGCAGGCTGTGCTCCCTCTACCTCTGGAAAATGACTTCTTTTGAGAAGCCTGATCCTCTATCTCCCTTGGCCCAGGAAGAACTAATCATTCTTTTTCTTTGTGCTCTCCTAACACAGAGCTGTATTCTAAGCAAGTGTTTACAAGAAGCAGTGTCGTATTGTGGGGAAAGCTTTGAACCGGGAGTTCGATGACCTGAATTCTGGGCCCACCGCTTGCTGGCTCTGCGATCTTCAAGGAGCCCTTTGTTCTCATCTGTAAATGCCAGTAACACTAGCCTCCCTCGCCTTGTGAACAGGGCTAAACGAGATGTTTGTGAAAGCACCTGGAAATTCTCAAGCCTGGAGCCTGGGGTGGAGGGTTTCGATTTTTAGTTTAGTTTTGTTTTTGTTTGGTTTGATTTTTTTTGCTTCTCTCTCTAGACGGTGAGGGCGATGACTTGTCTTAGGGACCTTTCCGTTAGGCTCTGAGCCTGCAGTCACTTTGACAGGGATCAGGGGGAGTGGCTTCTCAGTAAATGTTTACTGAAATTAACATAACACAGCTGTGAAAGGTGAGCTCGCTGCTCCTTGACTCATAAGATTTGATGACCGCACCTCTCTCTCAATCTCTCTCTGTCCCCCGCTCCCTACGTACCTCTCTGCTGGCCTGTGCCTGTACGTGTGTGTCCATCCCCAGTGTCACCTTTTCCTCTGAGCTGCGGCACCCTCGCACTGCAGAAGAATCCTGAGACTGACAGAACCAGGCAATGCTAGTGAAAGGTATCTTTTCTCCAGGATCATGCTGTCAGTGGGCTTCTGATTTTTTTCTCCTGCATCTAGACCTGCTGTGCCCAGCCTCAAGCCTTTGACATCAGGGAGCTGGTTTGGTCTGCAAGCCCCGGAGGGCAGCACACACTCCAGCTAGGTGGAACAGACAGCTCCCAGTTGGGCACTGCAGGTCTGGGCACAGCCTGCACAGGAGGCTTCTGTGCCTAGATCGCCATGGGGTTTACAAACAAAGCCTCGGCCACTTATTTCTGACACTTCTTTTCATTTGGAGCAATATGGTTGGTACTGTGCACAGAAGAAAGCTTTCCTAGGCAGGACAGATAACCCCATCACAACGAGCAACAACTCCAAGATGGGTGGATGTAGATGGTTAGTCTACAAGGCACACTACGCTCTTTTCTATGTAAATGACTTCAGAGTGTCTAGGGCGTTTCTTCTCCACTTCACTGATAGAAATTCATGGGGAGGCTGAAAAAAAATGGAAGTTGCTGAGACAGACCTGGGTTCTAGTATTCATTCCCTGTGTGAGCCCTCAAGTGAGTTAAGTTCTTTCCTCTTTTATCCCATTCCATAATGTTTATGAAGCCCCTTCCACAAACTAAGTAACTACTGCACTAGACGCTAAGGACAGACTGGAATAAAACACAGTCCCAACGTGAAGGTCCCCACAGCCCAGTAAATGGCTGTGCATGACAGTGCCTAGCTGGACACTCAGCACACGCTCATTCTCTGATAGTTTTTTTCTACTCATCCTTCTCTCCTTTATCACAGTCCCAAGCTGATATCTGAAACATTGCTATTAAATCTTTATTTCTTTAATTCAGGATCCAAACTTTTCAGTATTCAGACTGATTTTTAAACTCCTCCATAAGTCACATCTTTGATGGATTTTTGAATAACAAATATTTGGTATTTATAAATTATTCTTTAGCACATGTTAACCCAAATTATCACATCGAATTGATAAAAGTAAAGTTCAAAGAAACTTGATTTATCTGCTAGATGACTGTCTCATGGGTACGTGTCTTTTAAATATTGAAAATAGCTCCTAGCTATCTCCCTTACAATCTACATAGAATCCTGGGGTCCAGGCACCCTCAACTGAAAGCCACCACTATCTGTGATATTATCCCTGATAATATACATTGGTCCTTGTAAACAGCATTTCCTCCTCCTACCAGTTGTGTATTCCTTGGTGGGACTCACTTTACAATTCTTATCTGAGAGCCAACTTTGAGGAGGCAAGAGAGACTGCAGCAGCAACCCCAAAGTTCTCGTGGTGGGAAACAAGACAAAGAAGTGGCAATGTAACAAGCAAAATGTATTTTACAGACTTGACTTTGCCCCTGGCTAGCTCTGAAAAGAACTTAGTGAAGAGTTTCAGATATTGGTACTTTGATGAGTTGCTGATGCTTGTCCAAAGAGTAACCATAACCAAACATACTAGTCTGACTCTTTGTCCATTACCAGAAAAATCCTTCAAGAGAAAAGCTTAGATCAAAAAATACATCAAAAAATATACATGGGTCTTTGTCCTGAGGCTTAGCAGGGAGCATATAACATTAAGAATCAGGGCCTTCCCTGCCAAGACACTATCACCAAATCACACAACCAAAGGAATGGCAAACATAGTCACATAGTTTCCTTGAATGCTCATGGACTTGAGAACACAATTGGGACAAAAGTTAGAAAAGATGTATAGAGGTCCCAAGATGGCTTCCTCTTCTTTCAAGAGGATTTTATTTAAAACTTTATTTCCCCTTCCCCCTTAATAATCCAGTAAAGATTATCCTCCCCAATGAAAGATCTGAAGTTCCAACCCCCAGGCAGGAAAGAAAGTTAGAATTCACTGTTAATCAGGGAGCTCACTTCCCAACTTCTAAGGTGTTTCTGATGTCTTGGGACTGGAACAGCGAGAAAGCCTCAGGTCCCCAAATGCGCAACTCAGCCCTTGCTTGTTTCTGCTGTGCCCCGTAGGGACAAACAGCAAAGCTGATCCTCTTACAAGGACAGGGTTACCAACTCTAGGTGTCTGTACAGCCTATTTACAACCAATGGGAAGCTCCAGTGATTCTGAGAGAAGACAGCAGGAGACAGATTAACCTCCCTTGTACTGTCAGGGTCAATATTTGGAACCCAAACTGAATCTTCCTTGTGCAGAGGTGCTCATAATACTTTATGCTATTGAAGAACATGAATTAATTGTTACGGTTTATATTAGTCACATCATCTTAAAAGAAACTTTCATTTCAGTTTCTCTTGCAAAATGTGAGTGATCTGTACCTATCTTCCTTTTGTTTGTTCTTCTATGGAAACAATAGTGTACCTGCGAAAGAGGTATAGGGGGTGGGCTGGGAGCACAGTGCATTCTTAATATTTTTAATTCCATTTTCAATGGAGGCATTTTCAATGGAACTACATTCTCCTAATCTTTCTTTCTAATCTAATTTCTTTTCCTTTATATGTCAAAAAAAAAGTTGTCCTTTATATTTAAGCCAAAATGTTTGTGAAGGTCCTTTTAAATTCAAAGAAAATGAAGTCAGGCATTTTTGGTGCAGAGAGCAATTCCAGACCCAGTAGGGGAGCGCTTATGACTGAACAAAAACCCTTCTCTCACACAAATGTGAGCTCCCCGCCTGGGGTTCGCACATTAATGACTGTATGACTCATTATTCTATGTGCCTCCAAAGCAAAGGTTCTCCCGTGGCTAACCTGCTCTGGATGGCAGGTGTCAAATGTTAACCAAGGGACAACAGGTGTGGCTGGAGGTTTTTTTTCTCGGGGTCTTTTCGATATCATGCTTCCAAGCCCCTGTGATCTGGCCAACCCCAAGTTCCAAGGTTACCCACAGGCTTTAATTGATATCTGGCATAAAATGCACTCTTGTTAACAAAATCACAACTCTTCCCCAGAGTGCCTCATCCTTCACCTCCTCCTGTATCCGGGAGCAGCGGCTGATAGCTTTTCCAGTGTCAGACGGCTTATAACTTCTGCTTCTGTCTCTGGTTTTCTTTCCTGAGCACTGTGTATTTACAGAGGGCTAAGTGATGGAGGGGGTTGGAAAGAGATTTAATTTGAAGGAGTAGAGTTGGCAAAGCACGAACTTGCTGGACAGATAGGTCTAGTTCAAAATCCCAGTGAAATACTTTAAAAGGTGTTGGGCAGTGAGGGCATTACTGAAAAACCCTCAACCTCAGTTGCGTCATTTTGAAATAATAAAAGAATATTTATTTTGTAGAAGTGTTGGGGGGTAAGGGAGGTATGAACAATTGGTGGGAAGGTAGGACCTGCCCAGTGATTCTGTAGTCATTTCCGCTGGAGGTGGAATGGATTTCTTTGTTCCTGAATCTAGGCTCAGTCATGTGACTTGCTTTGGTCAATGAAATTGGGTCCAGGTGACAGTGTGCCAGTTCCAAACCTGGGCCTTAACCTGGAAACACATGTTTCCATTCTTTCTTGCCTTTTTTTCATCATAACAAAAGTGCTTTCCTAGTTATCTCTGAACATACTTAGAGCAGACCTGAGCCCAATCTGCAGTGCAAAACTAAACTCAGTAAGACTGACAAGGTAAGCAGTTCCCCAGCCAAACCCAGCCAGACTAGTTGGTGCTTAGCCAACCCACAAATGAGCAAGAAAAATCATTATTATTATTATTATCATTGTTGTTATTGTTAATGTTAATTGCTATTAATAATACTCATTATTGTTAGCCACGGAGTTTGGAGATAGTTTGTTACACAACCATAGCTGACAGATACAGTGCTGAAAAAAATGAATTTCCTGGTTTAAAATTAGACTTGACTAGCAGCCTCCATACACGTTTTCCTGTTTGCCTTCTCACCAAAATGTCAATGAAAATATAGTAAAAGGTGAAAAAAATCACACTATCACAAAACTCAGTCTAAAAGGTAGTTCATGCATCTGGAAAGAACAGATATGATCCAGAGAATACACCATCTAAAAATCAATAACAACAAAATGGAAAACTGAAGAGCAACCCCTTTCCACTGCCTGTCCCCAGGCCCAGAGGTTTTGCAATCAAAGCAGAATGGGAACCTCCACCCACTCGCCAAGTGTTCCATAACCAAGTGCATTGTTTTTATATCCAGGGTAAGACTGTGATTTGCAGAAATTACCTGAACAAGAGGTAAGGCGATATGTGTTTGGATAAATGGCATACATAGGGCAGTAGGAGTTCATGGTGAAAATGCCTTTGGTACCAGCGGAGGCAGAGACCCGTGGTGGCTGGTGCATTACGAGAACTGCAGATTTCCACTTACAACATTCAGAGCCCAAGAGTGTGGGTGAGAGAGAAAGATACCACCCCAATAAAGAAAAGGAAAACCTGCCAGAAAGAAGAACGTACACTATCAGCTACATGGATTTATTTGCCCTTTAACTGAATGTCTGGGATAAACTGAATCACAGCACAAGTAGACAGTAAATGTAACCAAAGCCTGGCTATTGAAAAATGCTGAAGTCTGGTCTGATAGAAAATACAGCAGAAAAAAAGAAATTCTAAGTTATGACAGCAGTATCTAAGAAAATTACATAAGCATTTTCTCTTTGACCCACCAAGCCCACATCTCAGACTCTATCTGGAAGCTATTCATCCATAAGTACTAGACAATAGGTGCTTGAGATTATTCAGAGGATTGGTAACTCCTTTGTCCAGAATACTCCGCTATCATACACAAAGAATGAGGAGACTTTATGTACCGATGTAGGGATCTCCAAGACATGCTGTTAGGTGACAAATACAGAGTTCAAAATTCTATGGAGTATACCTTTTGTGTAAGAAAAAAAACAGGAAATATACACACCCATGATTATTTTTATCAAAAGAAATACTGGAAGAAGAAGCCATAAATAGTCCAAAAATGGTTACTTATAGAAACTGAGTTCATGGGAACAGTCATAGAATGTGGAGAGGAGGATGCAAACAAGAATTTTCTGAGTATTCCATTTTATATAATAGACTCTTGAACCAGGGAAATTTTTTGCACATTCAAAAAATAATAGTAAAATTGAATCCAAGGTTGTGGGGGGGAGATAATCTAAAATGAGAAATAGAGAAAATAAACATTTCAACTGACATTTGACATCAGTATTCAGACTATACCTCCGTAGAATAATATAATCGAATGCAGGGTGTGGGCCTTTGTTAGGGTCCTAATTCAGGCACACCCACTGTGGAAGAATATTTGAGATAATCAGATGAATCTGAATATGGAATGGAAATGAGAGAATGCTAAGGTTTGTTATTTTCTTAAACATGAAATGGCATGGTGGTTGAGTGGGAAATGTTCTTATCAATTAGTGATACATAATAAATTACCTAAGAGCAAACTGATATATTGATATGATATCTGGGAATTGTTTTGAAAGCCATCAGCAAGGAAAAACAGTGGTTAAGGTGTGAAGAGGGATGAACAGAGCAAACAAGACTGGCAAAATACTGATCATTGTTAAAACTAGATAGTGGGTACACTGAGGTTCACTTCGTAATCCATGCACTTTTATAGTATGAAAATGTCTGTAATAAGAAGTCATATTAAAATATCATGAAATATGAGAGGGTATTGTTTTGAAAAACTTTGATTCAATTCTTTTTTTGAAAAAAAAACTTTAAAAGTTTGGGTATAAAAATGTTAGGAAAACATGAGTATGAACTAACTTATAGTAGAGAATTATGTTTCATTCTTTTAAGTAAGATAACAATTTGAGTTTCTGTAAGAGACTATTTCTATTCTTAGAGGAATTAAATCAAGGTATTTAGGGGTGAAGTGTCATGAATACATAGTCTAATTTCAAATAGTTCAGCAAACTGAACTGAATATAAAATGTATCACCCTTTTTTATATAGCTAAACATATTCATAATAAAAATTTGAGAGGCACCTGGGTGTCTCAGTCGGTTAAGCATCAGACTGTTCTGTTGATTTTGGCTGAAGTTATGGCTCCATTGTTCATAGAATTGAACCCTGCATTTGGACTGATAGCATGGAGCCTACCTAGGATTCTCTCTCTCCTTCTCTCTGCCCCTCTCCCACTCATGCTCATGTGTGTGCATTCTCTATCCCTCTCAAAATAAATAAATAATTTTTATAATTTGAAGAAACTACTAATGTCTAGCAAGAGACAAGACCATTTTAAAACTCTCAGGGACATAAATAAGTCTTGAATGAATGGGAAGATATCCATTGTGTCAGATTAAACAATGCAATAGTAAAGATAGGAGTACTCCTTCAATTTTTTTAAGTTAACAAGGTTCTAAAGTTAAAGGAAAAAAGAAACAATGGTGATTATTGTATAGAGATGGGCATTTGGAGAGTGAGAAGAGAGGAAATCTGAAAAAAATTGTAACCCACTGATGGGAATACACATTTATTCAACCATTCGCAAAAACTATTTGGCAATAGCTACAAGGTTGAAGATGTGCATGACCAGCAATTCCACTCCTCAAGAAATTTTACATACATGAAAAAAATAAATTCTCAGGAATGTTCATAGAAGTGACATGAGTAATAAAACCATACTTTTAAAGATTCAGAAGCAACCCAAATGCCCATGAATGGAAGGTACAAATAAATTGTGGTGTATTTATGTAATGGAGTGCAAAACACACAGTAAAAAATGAATACAGATGAATACCAAGAATTTAATAGCAAGCAAAAACAAACACATCAAGTCAAGAAGAGATCATCCGATCCAAGGACAACACACTGAGCAGCAGTGAGTTCTGGCACCATAGATGTTTGTTTATTTAGCGGGGAGGAGCCAAGATGGCTGAGAGGAAGGGAGCTCTGTAAACTCCGACCGCACCATTTATCGAACTGAGAAGGATATTACACTCATCTGCGAGAGTGGAAGGAGAAAATACGAACTCCAGAAGGAATAGAACCTCAAGGATACCTGAGTGAGTGGGGGCGAACAGGGGAGATCCGAAAACGGACCAGCCGGGACGGGCAGGGGAGGTAAGATCCCCAGCCCAACGTGGCGCAAGCGTGCAGCACCCGAGAGACAAAGGGAAGAGACAGAGTCGGAACACGCTCCTAGAACTGTCTCTGGGGAAGAGGTATAGAACACTTGGCTGCGCTTGGAGACAGAAACCCACTCCATAGATAACTGCTGGGTAGCCAGAATCCCGAACAGGGGTGACGCAAGAGAAGGAACAGCTTCCAGCTCTAAGCCATCTTGGCAGGGAATCAGAGGCATCTGTGGCTGTGAGAAGCAGCTGTGCTGGGGAGGCGCGCACCCCGGAAGGAAGCGGCTGGAGCGGCGACTGCACCAGGCGCAAGCAATTCGAACTTGGTTTTGGAAACGGGACCACGGACCGCATTTCCATGGCACACCTCGCCCCCTGCACTGACTGCGCAAATCCCAGGTGCCCACAGGGAAAAAATAGGGCGCACACCTACGTGACCCCCAACAAAGAGTCGGTAGCAGGTGGAGGCCTGGGCGCGCGCATAGACTTTAGGAGCTCCCAGCTCATTTCCAGCAGCACACAGCGTCTTGAGCAACAGTTATCGGAAACTAAGAGAGACTCGGTTTTTTGTTTTTTGTTTTTTTCCTTTCCCCCACTGCAATCGCAATCCTGGCTGGGGGTGGGGACTTCGCAATTGAGTCTGTGAAGGTGCGCACTTGCGCACTTCACCTCCTGCTGCTCATTTCGCCTCAGGCAGGGGCGGAGCCTCTGAGAACAGACTCCAAGACCTACCACATCAAACCACGCCCATCCACCAGGGGGAGCTGCTGCTTTTTTTTTTTCTTTTTTCGTTTTTGTTTTTTTTGTTTTGTTGTTTTTTTGTTTTTTTTAATATAAAAAATTTTTTTTCTTCACTAGTTTTGTACTTATTTCTTTGTCATTATTACCTTTTTTTCCTTTTTCGTTACTTAATTCCTTTAAATTTTACTCCTTATATTCCTTTCTCCTTTCTCCCTTACTTTTTCACTTTCTTGCAACCCAGATATATTCTCCTGTATCTCGTCCTTACCTCTCC
>NC_043704.1:147750715-147868801 GCF_006229205.1 Suricata suricatta
AGTACTACATGGCAATGAGAGGGAATGACATATGGCCCTTTGTAGAAAAGTGGATGGACCTTGAGGGTGTCATGCTGAGTGAAGTAAGCGAGGCAGAGAAGGACAGAAACCATATGTTTGCACTCATAGGTCTAGCAGGAAAACAAGAGAGACCTAATGGAGAACCAGGGGGAGCGGAGGAGGGAGAGAGAGCTGGGGAGAGAGAGGGATGCAAAACTTGACAGACTATTGAATGCTGAGAATGAACTGAGGGTTGAAGGGGGAGGGGGGAAAAGAGGTGGTGGTGATGGTGGAGGGCCCTTGTGGGGAAGAGCACTGGGTGTTGTCTGGAAAACAATTTGACAATAAAATATTATGGAAAAAAAATAAAATAATGAAGAGAAAAAAAAGAAGAGATCATCCAATATCACTTAATTGATACACAGTTCAAAAACAAGTAAGGCTAAGCAATCCATTGTAATATCGATAAACATGGGTGAAATAGTGTTCCATCTGATGATTAGATCGGGAAGAGGCCCTCCAAGTGCTCCTTCTAAGTAATGTGCTCGTTCTCAGGCTAGTGGGGTCACAAGTGTTTGTTTAATACAACCATTTCTTACTTATGGTAGAATATTCATTTACATCATTTGATCTTTAGTGAATATCATTTAAAATTATAAGAAAATTCACTAAGAAATCACTGTGTATATTTAACCTGGAAAATAGTGAAAGTATGGATAAAGAAAGAGAATAAACTTACTGTATTTACTGATAATATAAGTTATAGCAATTGAAAATAATCTGGCTCAGGAGAAGAGATAGAAAAATCAATGGAAGAATCAAAGAAAGTCCACAAATGACTTTAAATGTATGTTAGAATTTAGAATATGATAAAGTAGGGAAATATTATCAGAAATGAAAGGTACTGGGAAAATTAACTTAGTATCTGGGAAATAAAGTGGAGCTGGATCAACACTTCAAATTTCATACCAAAATATATTTCAGATAAATTGATGATTTAAAAGTAAAATACAGGGGCACCTGAGTAGCTCAGTTGGTTAAGTGGTCAACTTCAGCTCACTTCATGATCTCATGGTTCATGAGTATGAGGGCCACATTGGGCTCTGTGCTGACAGCTCAGAGTCTGGAGCTTGCTTTGGATTCTGTGTCTCCCTCTCTCTCTGCTCCTTCCCCACTCACACTCTGTCTCTCCCTCAAAAAAAAAAATTTTTTTTAAGTAAAAGTAAAATACAAAGCCCTAAAATTATCAGAAAATTTTGTCATTGGCTGTTTAAAAATAATTTTGAACTAAAAATACCTTTAAAGTTAAAGACAAATTAAAAAGCTAAAAAAAAAAAAAACTTCTGCAATGCATTTGATAGTTTCAGGGCCAATATTTTAAATGTTATTTTATTATTATAACACCTATTTAGTACCAACTACAAATCAAGCATTATGCTAAGTACTTTACATGAATTATCTCTTTTAATTATCAAGCAAACCTAAATGGTAGATACTCTTATTGTCTACATTTTGCAGATTATGGAACCAAGGTACTGAAAGATTATGAAATTTGCACCAGGCCAAGCAGCTAATAAATAATGAAATCAGGATGTGAAACCATCACGATTAACACAAAAGGCCCTGCTTCAAACTATCATTTTATGCTGCTTATGATCAAGTTCCTAAAAATCAGTAAGAAAAGGATAACCCAGTTTAAATAAATGGAGAAGATGGGGGAAACGCAAAGCAAATCTCAAAACAATAAATATAAATGGCCTATAGTCATAGATAGATGCCAAGAAAACAGCACTGAGTTATCAATACCTATCAGATTGACAATCTTAAACAGATGATAAAACCAAGTATTTAAAAAAATAAGAAGTGGGGAGAGAAGTATGATGATTCATTTTGGTGATATTGGGACTTGGTGCCACTTTTTCAAAGTTAGTTTGCCAATATCTACCAAAATGTAAAATACATGTGGTCTTCCCTAGAAATCGCTTTCTTACATTTCTTAGAAATGTATTAGAGACACACACACACACATACACAGGACATGATCGTATTTGCTGCAGAATTTATGTAATAGAAAAAAGTCTTGCTGAATTGCCTGTTTCAGTTGACTACACATCCAACTGGATCTCAGCTCAGGTCTTGACCTCAGGTCCTAAGTTTAAGCCCTGAATTGGGCTCTGTGCTGGGTGTGAAGCCTACTCAAAAAAAAAAAAAAAAAGTAGAAGGAGGAGGAGGAGGAGGAGAAGAAAAAGGAAAGAAAGGGAAAAAATCATGCTAATAACACTTTTAAAATATTTAAATATTTGACAGTAGGGTAATATGTAGATAAATTTTGACTGATCCATAAAACAGAATCCTATGGAGCTGTTATCAACAAGTGTGATAATTCTATGTGTACTGACATGGGAACATTTTCAAAATCAAGTGGAAAAACAAAAAGGTGTTGAACAATGTGAATACCTTATCTCATCTGAGTACAATATATGGTACCATATTGTAGATTTGGTACATTGGTAGATACCATGAAGCTATTGACAATGTTTACCCCCAGCAAGGGGTTATGTTGCAGGGCAAGAGATTACTTTTTATTTTATATCATTCTCTGCTGCTTGATGTTTAGGGATGGAACTATATCACGTTCGTAATATAATGTTCTACATTTAACTTTTAAAAGAGCCAAAAATAAGAAAAGAAAAAACTGATTATAGATAAAGCTTGCTTTGCTGATCATTAATAAAGAAAAAAAGTAAATACAAAATTATTATTTTAAAAATCTATAAAACACATAAAACAGAACACTCAGAGTTTTTACAATGTCCCTGGAAGTAATCAGATACTTCAGAATAAATTTCCCAATCATAAAAGAGAGAAGACTATATGTATATAATTAAATTATGCATACACACATATATATATATATATAATTTTAGTTACATATAAAAATAGCCAGGATAATTTGAAGGGAGAGATGTTCAGAAAAGAGCTTATTGTGAGATCACTCAAACAGTAAGATATTAAAGGGGCCAAACCAATACTACAGAAATGTAATTAATCTATGCTATTAAGGACAAATCTGAGAAGCTGAGAAACAATTCTGGAATATAGAGGGGAAAAAAGATAAATAATTACCAAATATATGTAAATATAACTGAAATAGAATAGGATAACTCACTAAATGCCAGCAGATAAATAAGTAACACCTGAGTTTTTGAGAGACTGTGTCTGAAATGTATATACCAGAGTAGACACTGGCTAAAATGGCAATGAGAATCCCCATCACTTCTGAATCCCTCTTTGCAGCGTGAGGGATTGCACACTTCTCTACCCTTCAGTGTGAGCTGATGGGCTCGGCATTTGCTTTGTTAGAGTCATGCTAGGCCAGTTCTAACCCTACATATTAAGGGGCCTTGAATGCCTCTGTGTTCTCTCTTGGAAACCTGCATAGCTACTATGTCAGTGAGCCTGAGCTGGCCTGCTGCAGGCTGAAGGTCTAGGTAGGACAGAGCCATTCCAGACGAGGACAGCCCCTAGCCAACCTAGCAGCTGACCACAGATGCCTGTGACCATCTAGGCCAGAAGAACTTGCCAGCGGAACTCAGCCCAAATTGCCAATCTGCACAGTTGTGAGCTAAATAAAAGATTATTGTTTTAAATCATTAGTATTTGGCATGACCTTTAAAGCAACAATTGCCAACTGATACATTCACATTCACCCTGAATGTCATTTGTGTGGGAAGGTAAAAAAATATAATCTCAGGAATAAGAGGGCCTGAAAATATATTGTCTTTAAAAGATTATTTGAAGATGGACATGAAACAATGGAAAGGATAAAGCAAAATTAGGAGGCCAAGAAAGTGATGTCACAGTGCAAAATTATAACAGACTGTTGCTAGCAATTGACATAATTCAGCTAAATTTTTGAAATATCACTAACAACAATGCAAAAAATAACAACATGTTCATGAAGATTCATGATATAAAAATAATTATGAAATTGCAAAAAAACGGAATTAAAGTCTAAGTTTGTCTAAATAAATGGAAAAGGAAAAAGACAGTAAGTAAACGTATGTTAAAACTCTTCTTTTAAAATATAAAGGAGACTTGGAGTGCCTGGATGGCTCAGTAAAGTGACCGACTTTGACTCAGGTCATGATCTCAAGATTTGTGGGTTTGAGCCCCATGACAGGCTCTGTGCTGACACCTTAGAGCCTGGAGCCTGCTTGAATTCTAGTGTCTTCCTCTTTCTCTGCCCCTTCCCCCACTGAATTCTGGTGTCTCTCTCTCTCTCAAAAATAAATATTAAAAATTTTTAATATATAAAAGAGACTGAAAAGATACCATTTATTATACTTAATAGAGAGATATGTATTAGAACATATTTGAGAAAACTATTAAAGGATAACAAAGATGGTTTTAAAATACACTGTGGTCAAAGTATGCCAAGCAGTTCATGCAAATATTTACCCCCAAAAAATAAATAAAAGCAACAAAAAAGAAGGGCGCCTGAGTGGCTCAGTCAGTTAAGCGTCAACTTCAGCTCAGGTCATGATCTCATGGTTCTGAGCTCAAGCCCCACATCAGCTCTGTGCTGACAGCTCAGAGTCTGGAGCCTGCTTTGGATTCTGGGTTTCCCTCTCTCTCTGCCCCTCCCCAGCTCACACTCTCCGTCTCTCAAAAATCCATAAATGTTTAAAAAATTAAAAAAATAGAAATAATAAAAAATAAAACCATGAACATTAAAGGACCAAATAAAAGCAAAATGACAGAAGTAGGGGCAATTATATCAGCTATTGCAGTGAGCATAAAAGGAATAACATTCCAAATTAAACATGGCTGGTAAAAAGGCTCCAATTAGGCAAGAAATCCAAAATTGAAAAAAATATGTCAGACAAATACAAATAAACAGAAAGTGACAATTGGAATAATAAAATCAGATAATGCTGAATTCAAGGCTAACATAGTAAAAGGGATTTTTAATGATTTTATAATTATCACATTATAAGGAATTAAATTCACAGTGGTGTTATAAACTTCCATGAGTCTTTATGTATCAATCAACATTGTTTCAATACTGAAAATGAAAAGTAGCTGAAAAACAAGACGAAATTATAAAAGTCGAGTTATGGTACTATCAACAGATCAAATAGATGCAAGCAAATGAACTCGAAACACAAATCAAGATTTTGAGGCTGTCCATCTTGGACAAGAGTCTGTCTTCTCAGAGACTCCTGGATCTTTGAGAATCTCAAGAACGCTCTACCCTTGCTGAGAAGCATGCTCATGTTGCCGGCATGTCAAGGGACTTATGGATACCCTGAAGCCCATTCATAAACTTCTTTGTGCCCCGCCATGGGTTAACAATACTAGATAAGAGGGTTTGCATTAAATTATTAATAAGGTTGTTTTCATCATTACCAAACTTTAACTCTATGGAGAAAAGATTGCCAGTGCCCATGGCCTGTTTGCATAAATCCATCATATAATAGACCACAAGGACAATCCAGTGCTCTAAAAACTATTCTGCAGGCCACGTTCTCTAATCAAAGTGCGCTAAACTAGAAACTAATGAGAACATTTTAACCTTAAAAATAAAGCCACTTGGATTTGTTAAAAACCACTCTCCAAAATAACCCTTCAGTCAAAAAAGAAAAGAAAATGGCCCCTAAGAAATTGAACCAATATAGGAAGGAATACCACATATCTTAGCAATACAGACCTATGTATGACCTAAGGTAACTTGTGAATTCATTGTTAAAAGCTAGCTCTCTCAACAAATTGTGTTGGGACAACAGGCTAATAAATGGGTGCTGGTCATAAAGGAAGAAGAAAGGCTATGAAGTGCTAAGTCAGCTTCAAAACAGATGAGGAAGAACGGGACAAGGGAGTGGGTTACTCTACACAATCATGAGAGGCGAGGAAGACCGCTGTTTTACCAGCAGTATGGACTGTTGTAGAAAGAGATTGACATAATGAACATGGAGCAGAATAGAGACCTCAGACACGGATCCCAATTTGTATGTGACCTTGACACATAGTAAAGGGGACTCTTCAAACAAGTAGGGAAAGTATGGTATGGCTGGTATGCAGTCCTGAGAAAACTCATTCTCTACGGCATGATGTGCTGCTGCAGGGAAAGAATCCCCAAAGTCCAACATACCCAAAAAGATGCTCACACTCACCAGAAGGAAGGGAAATAAAAATTCAAATGGAGCAAGACATCATTCTATATCCATTAAAATAGAAAAATTAAAAAGAGGGTGAAGGTGTCAGGAAAGAGGCTCTGTGTACAAGACCAGCGGGCATATAACCCAGCACTGTTGTGGGAAGCCACCGAACCCTCCTTAGTCAAATCAGGCATGCGCACACCCTGCGATGTGCCCATCCTCTCTAGAACGTGCATCTCAGAGACACTTTCCAGTAGGTTAGTAAAAGGACATTTCAGAAGATGTTTTTGGTCCATGCTTTGGGAATTGGAAACAACCTGGTTATCCAATAATTGGGGAATGGGCAAGTTGAAGGTAGAAAATATTTGGACATAACACTATTCATCCTTAAGAGCAGTGAAAGAAGGGCGCCTAGGTGGCTCAGTCAGGTAAGTGTCCAACTTAAGCTCAGGTCATGATCTCACAGTTCATGAGTTCCAGCCCTGCATTGGGCCCTGTGCTGATGGCTCAGATTTTGGAGCTGGAGCCTGCTTTGGATTCTGTGTCTCCCTCTCTCTCTGCCCCTTCCCTGCTTGCTCTGTCTCTCTTTCTCTCTCAAAAATAAGTAAAGATTAAAAAAAAATTTTAAGCAATGAAATATTTCTTTCAGCTGTCATTAACATATGTTGTTGGCTCAAAAGGGCAATAAAAAAAGGAATTTATAGCATACTAGCATTTGCATAAACTTTGCGCACACACCTAAACACACAAAGTGACATTATGGGTTCCAAGGACAACTAAATTTAAGAAAACACATAAAGAAGGGGTGCCCAGGTGACTCAGTTGGTTAAGCATCCAACTCCTGATCTTGGCTTGGGTCTTACAGTTTCATGAATTTGAGCCCTACATCAGGCTCTGTGCTGACAGTGCAGAGCCTGCTTGAGATTCTCTCTCTCCCTCTCTCTGCCCGTCCACCATTCATGCTGTCTCTCTCTCTCAAAATAAATAAATAAACACTAAAAAGTTATTTTTTAAAAAAAGAATACATGTAAAGAGAGGTGCCTGGGTGGTTATGTTGGTTAAGCATCCGACTTGGGCTCAGGTCATGATCTCACAGTTCGTGGGTTCAAGCCTGCTTCAGATTCTGCATCTACCTTTCTCTCTCTGACCCTCCCCTGCTTGCACTCTGTCTCTCTCTCTCTCAAGAATAAATAAACATTAAAGACAGAACAAAATTTTGTAAAAGGATACATATAAAGAATATTAGAATGGATACTTATAGGAAAAAATGACTCAGTGGAACAGGGATAGGAATTAAATAAATGGGCAATACAAGGGAAGGCCTGTACATGGACTTAAGATTACAATGTGCTAATTAATTCAACTTTCTTACCTGTGTCTACTTTCAAAGTAGGATTTAGAATGCTAGGCTGCTTGCTGATCCCTTAATTTAGATTCAGTTAGTATTTGCAAAGGATCGTCTGGTGCCGAGTATGCTCACGCTCATTCTTTCCCATCACGCTCACCAGAAACATGGATGTGTGATTGCCAACACATTGTAAAAGGAAACCGCTCCTGCTTCTAAAGAGTTTGCCCAAGGTCACAAAGTTAGTAAGTTAGAAAGAAAGGTCTACCTGATACACTGCAATCCTTCCAACACACTCCTTGGTTTCTGTGTGTGGTGTTAGGGAGCTTGAAACATTATTGGGACTCATGGATTTTAAGTCATGTTACCGGGCACGGGAGATGCTAGACTGGGTACTGACTGTTAAGAGCAATGAACAAAGATATTGTCGCCATTGTGATGGTACCGATCTCCACACAAGAGCACAAGAAGGCATGAATCCTCCCAGGATGGCCCTACCCTGTCGGCCCCCGAAGGAACCATACACAAGAAACCAGGGGTGTTTGAAAATGCAGTTGGAGATATGGTGGAGGCCTGCATGCTTCTTCCCTTCAGTCTACTGACCAGAATCCTCTCCTCTTTAAGGCAGATGGGGCAGGAGGGTCGCTGGAATGTCAGTCAGTCACATGGTTGATCACAGGGCAGAGGAGGGATGTACATGGTGTTTCTGGTTTTGTACCAGAGTTTCAGCTGAAGCTCCAAAGCAAAATCACATGAGTAAGTGCTTAAGACAGAGAGCCACTGCTCTCTGCGTCCTCCTGCCCTGGGCATCCTGCTAGACCACATTGTACAGCCTCCTCTTGTATGTACGGGGGGTCCTGCAAACAGATTTCAACAAAGCAATGTACCAAAAAGAGATTCTCACCACCTAGCCAAGTCAATGAAAAGCAGGCTATGTTAGTGAATCTATGAAGCAAACCACCTCAAACTCAGTGGTTTAAAATAACCAATTATTTCGATCACAATCCAGAGGTCAACAGGAATCTAAGCTGGTCTCATGATGGCCCCCTTTGTGCCTGCAGTCAGATGGAGGTCTGCTGACCTCGCTATTTGTGGAATTTGTCTGGCGGGCAGCTAAAAGGATGGGCAGCTGACCACATGTCTCTCATTATCCAGCAGACAGATCCAGAGGTGTTCACATGGAAGTGTCAGGATGTAAGAAAAAAGAGCAGAAAAGTGCAGTTTCCTGAGGCCAGGATCAAAACTGACAGAACGTCATTTCTACCACACTCTATTGGCCAGAGAGAGTCACAAAAGCAGCCCAGGTTGAAATTGCAGGAAGGTAAACACCACATTTTGATAAGAAAAGCTACAAAGTCAAATTGCCGAGTGTGTATTTAGGGAGGGGTAGAGAATTGTGGGCATTTTTTGTAATCTGCCACACTTCTCATGCCTTCTTGTACACTATTGGCAAAATCTTATAGAGGACTTAGGGGGTTTGTAAAGATTCTTTTTTTAAATGTTTATTTATTTATTTTTGAGATAGAGTGTGTGGGTGGGGAGTGGGGGAGGAGCAGAGAGAGAGAGTGAGAGAGAGAATCCCAAGCAGGCTCCACACTGTCAGCACAGAGCCCAACATGGGGCTCAATCTCATGAACCATGAGATCATGACCTGAGCCAAAATCAAGAGTTGGAGGCTTAACTGACTGAGCCACCCAGGCACCCCAGGTTTCCTAAACCAGAGTTCATAGATCTTCAAAGAGGCCATTTCAGGAATGAACTTAGATGGGAATAAGTTGCCCTGTGATGTTCACTACCCTATAACTGATACTACATTTCCCTCAATCTATTAATGTAGACCAAAAATTAATAGTATTATCAGTACTTGTGACACCGTCATTAATAGAAGCCACACATGTTTTCACAGTATGTTAGAGATATCTCAAAAACATCATTTTGTTTGAGGCTGATTCATAATTACATAAGATATTAGACTTGTTCCCTCAATCTCATTAGTGACTGTGTCAATAAAGACCCATGTATATGACTTTCAACACATTTTATTAATATTTTGATCATTCTTTTCTATTCACTTAAAAACATCATTCTGAGAAAGGGCCCATAGTCTTCACCAGGATACCAAAGGAAGCCATGTTGCAGAAGTCCTCTCCACATCGAAGGCCACAAAGACACTAGTAAAAGAAGCTTAGATGTGGAACTGCTACACAGAGCAGAGCTACCCCCAACACCCAGTGACCCACTTTGGTCAAGGACACGATCAAGAAGTAAAATCCTATTATTTATAGCCCCTGAGATTCAGGGATTGTTGCTTACTACATTTAGCCTATGCTGGCTTAGACAATATCCATGCTTTACCAAACTCATTCAGTCCATCTTTGGCATCCAAACTACATAAAAGAAGTTGAGTTTATTAAGGATAGAATCATCAGAGAGGATTCTTATCTTCACTTCTAACCCACAGCAAGTGGGAGTTCCCCAAAAACTCATTTTTAGAAATGGTATTGTCCAATGGGAAGAACAAGCAGAAACTGGCTCTCTGGTCCAAGAAACTTGAAAGAGAGAGAGAGTTGTTGGAAGAATTGCCATGGGCCCCCTAGAACCCAGGGAGGTGTGAAGGTGAGAGGTTAGCTGGAGCATCAGCTGAGGCTAGAATATAAATGAATTTCAGAACAAGGAGACAACAAAATACAATGTCTCCTGGCCCCTGTCTATCCTCAAGCCATGACCTAAGTTGCCTCTGAACTGGAGAGGCTGACATATTGATGTTAGATTAGGTTGAACTTTGTAGTCTTGCAATTGAAACTATTCTAATACCTCAAAGTGACTGGAAAAAACAATGGAATCTTCCTTCAAGATCATCCAAGAAGTAAGGTAAATTTTTTTATAAAAATGTTTGTGGGGAAAGACTGATTTCTATTTATACACTATTAAACCCACAGATAAAAGCAATCCAAGGCAACTTAAAATTCACCAGAAGGTGTTTCCACATCCTAGAGCCTGAAGTGTCTTCCACACAGTTGAACTGTCTGGAAGGAGCTGAAAAGCAGCAGCACCTCATGGACACTTGGTGGGTGAATTTTGGCCTTAACCACATGTTTAGGAAGAAGAAGGTCAGGAGTGGGCCATTCCCCAGATATTCTGAAGTTCATAAGATGAATGCATCCTTTGTCACCCCAACTCAACCCTTCTCAATAAAACCTATCCCATAGCTACAAAAGTATCCAAACTTTGCAGTTGCTGCCTCTGAAATATGTCTGTGAGTCCAAATGTCTTATATCCCCAAAACATGTTTTACTTCCAAACCAATTTGTCCACCATGTTCTTTTTCTACCAATGAAATACATCATATAAAATAATCACAAAGGCCCGATGCATGACCACATAAAAAGATATATTTTCCTTAAACATAAACTTAATCTAACAATTTTTTCCTGTTTTCATGTGATTAATTACTCTTTCAACCAGCATTACCCTCATTAGCCACACTTATCTGCCGAGATTCAGTGCAGGAAAAAGTCCAGAGGAAGACCTGGGTTTGCGTGTTGATAGTTAAGCTACACATAACAGACACTGTAAGTGTCTCATCCATCATACCTTGCCATTTTGGTGTGTGCAGGCAGACTTTCAACTGCCAGTACCTGCATCTCTTTACCTGAGGGTTTTTTTCCAAAGCTCCCAGCAAGACTCTGAGATTTGGGAATAAAAGAAAATTAACATTTCCTAGAGCAGCCCCCCACTAATGATTGAGGGGAGTGAGTGTATAAATACTCCCACTCCCTCACCACAGGGTTGGAGACTTCTGACTCCAGTGTTCTACTGTTTCCCAGAGCGTCCCCATGGGATCAGGCTCCAGTTGTCCACAGTGATGACTGGCTTATTGACACACCCTTTTTTGGCTTACTTCTCTCCCCTGTCCAACTTCCCCAACCCTCCCAAACCTCTCACACCTCTCAAACAAATTATTTAGACTCAAAACTTTGTCTTGGGGTCTGTTTTCCATAAACCAAGATGGCACAGTAGCCCTGCCTATTGGTTATCTGTGGCCCCAAAGAATACCTTAGGCTCCAAACAGACTTAATAGCTTCTCTCTTAATGGGCAAATGGAGAGGCAAATGTGTGAGTTCAGAGAGCAAAAAGCATTCGATAGCTCCTTCAGTGCAGTGAGAGACAATCCCTAGCCTTGCATCTGCTTATTCTCTCTGGAGAGGTCTCTGAAAGTGCCTGCAATAGAGTTTTTCTGCCTGCATTCCTCGGCATGGGAATCTTCATGCTTTGTTTTAATGAGAATAGACATGTTGGAGAAAAGGAGACCTTCTGAAACCAGATGGTCTCGGCCAAGCATTCTGCTGCCCTTTGCATCTTTTTGAAAGAATTCCTTTGAAAATGGTTGGTGCTGGCTTACAAGGTGATTTTCAGAGAGGAAGAATAATGCCAGCATGAGACTTTCATTTGGACCATAATGCCACATGACACCAAAGGTAAACAGAACACCCAGAACACCCAGACTCAGAATTAACTGTGACAGATAGCTCTTAAGCATCAGCCTCTGGTGGGAACCAGACTTCTGTTCCACCTGATCAAGGAGAGCCATCATTTGCTCCCCACAAAGGGAAGGCCTCTCTTCCGTTAAACCCCTCACCACTTGCCTTCTTCACTGGTTCTCCCATTTCTGTAGTTACGATCAATGATCACGCACTTCCTCTTGGGCTCCCATTCCTGTCCAGAGCCACGTGAGCTTCATTTCTGTGTCTCCCTCTGGAAAATGTGGGTTAGTATTCCATCCCCACCTCAACAAGGTCTCAAGACTAGAATTCCATAGTTCTTGAAGATTCTTGAACCCAAGTCATGACGTTAACCAGAGTTGCTGCACTTTTATAGTTAGAGAATTAATCCTTTAAATGGTCTTTCGTTATTTAAAGATGAGCTTCACTTGGGCAGTTTGCAACTAATGCCCTATAATGTTCATTCCCACTGACAATAATAACAGTAGTAATAGATAATAATAACAAATATGGATAGCAATTGCTCTTTGCCAGGCCTATTTTGGGAGCTTTATGTATATTAACTCATTTAATTCTCACAATTTTATGAGGCAAGTATTATTTTTTCTGGGGCAACAGAGTTGCAAAAGGACTTGCATAAGCTCACACAGGAAGTATGTGACAGAGCCCAGATTCAGGGCTGCCACGTATGGCTATACAAGTTGTGCAGCACACTCCACCAAAAGGAAGCCTTCATATCAGCTGCTATACAACTTTCTGAGCCCTACACAAAAGAATCCAAACCCAGGAGGACTCTCCAAAGTCCTCAGGGGCTCTCTAATCAAAGAAGGTAAAGAGCAGAGCACAATATTTATGTATAATGACTCTCATTGCTGAATTGCTTATAAAAACAAAAAAGAAAAAAAACAAATGAACAAAAACAAAACAGAAGCAAGAAGAGAGGAAAGATTAAGCCAATTACATCAAAATCACTTCATAATTACCTTCAAATAATTAAAACTCATGTATATCTTGTTTAAGATATATTTTTTTTCTTTTAAGTTCATTTATTTATTTGGGGAGGGCAAGCTGGGGAGGGACAGAGAGAGAGAGAGAAAGAATCCCAAGCAGGCTCTGCACCATCAGCACAGAGCCCAACCCGGGGCTCAAACCCATGAACTGTGAGATGTCACGAACTGAAGTGAAGTCAGATGCTCAACTGACTGAGCCACCCAGGTGCCCCAAACAAGATATATTTTTTTAAATATCTCAAATTATGTTAAGAGATTAAAGAAGCAATTTATGGACACCTAAATTTAAGTCAGTAAGGTAAAAACGCCATCCACCTTGAGATCCTGATATGATGTCATGTCCTGGGACCAGTCAGATACCTGTAACAAGTCAATTAATTATACATTACTCTTATCATCATGTACAGGGAAGCAACTAGGGGCCAATGGATAAAACATTTCTAGCTTTAAGGTTTTTATCCCTGACACCATTCTCATTCTAGTACATCCATGATGTTCAATCAGGTCATCTCAAACAACATTACTAAAATAGAAATTATTGCAGAGTAAAAGAAGGCAAGTAATGGCTATTACCAATGGGATCTAACAGGCTTACCATTACCCCATTACCCCGAAGTAACTGGCCATAGAGAACCATGAAATATGTTATTGAATACCCAACACAGTTACAAAGGAAGTAAATCTAGAGGCTATATGAATATTTCTTTCAGAATCTACAAGGTACTTAAACTCAAGATAAACATGAATTGTTCTTTCTCATAATCAGGATGTGAAAGTCCAGGATCTATGATGCATGGATGCATGGGAGGAGCCTCTTGCAAAAATCTCACCCTCTATTGCTGAGACTCTAGATGGTGGAGTCTAGAAGTCCTGGACCCACGGAGAGAGTGTTTCTTCTAGAAGATACCACCCTTTCCCTCCCACTGAATTGGGAAATAAGACCACCTGGTCACTTCAAGATTTCTTTATTAAATGGCCAAAAAACAATAGGGAAGGTAGTATATATCTTCTAATCTCTTTTTCTTCCCAGAATTACTTCCTGTGGAGACAGCCCTTCCCCTGCTCCATATGATCCTAAGAGGCTTCCACTTACAGGATCCCATCCTTTTGATCTTTCAGACCATTAGAATGGATACAGAAGTTAACCTTGGCCAAGTTCTCTCTCTATCCCAGATATTGATTGTGCTCTTGACTGAGGACACAAAGAGCCAAAAGGTGGTTTGAGCAACACTCTAAAGAATCCCTAGACAATGTCAATGCTCTAAAGAGTTCAGTGAGTTGTTTCTTCAAGCTGCCCTGATCAGGCCTGGTTTCTTTCTGCCCTTTGTAAGACCTGATGTTCATTTATTCCTTTGATTCTATGAACTACTTCATATCCTTCTTAGTGATTAAGGAATTGGTTTTCACATCAAAACATACCCTTCTTTACATAGGATGGAGCCTATGCAAATCTTTTTCTTTTCCTTGTAAGGCTAGATCCATATTTGACTCTACCAAAATGGGGAATCAGAGGGAGCCTAGAAGACAGGAGGGAGAAAGAACTTCTTCCTCCTGCAAACACATTTCTTTTTTCCACCTGGGCAATACCTCTTCCTTCACTCCAGTAGCAACAGATTCCAGAAACAGTTGGCTCTAGGAGCATTGCTTCTATTGCTCATTGTTTATTTCCACATGCTCTGGACCAGCCTTATTGTTTCTCCTCTGCCTGCAAATTACCAGCCCCTACAAGGCAGGGCCTTTTCCTCAGAGGTCTGGGTCCCAGCTCATTAGGGCCCTGCCTGCAAGTCTCTAGGTTCTGACTTCTCCAACCTCCTCCCTTTGTTTCTTCAGCCCTAGGAGTGCACCAGACTCTGGCCATCACTAATTTTATATTAACCTAGTGTTCTGTATTTGCCTTTTCTGGCCTCCAGTACCCATTAATCCAAATTCCTTATTAAACTCCCTCTGTGAAAATAGCTGGAGTATCTTCTCTTTTCCTGAATGATCTGTCTTCCAGCACATTCCCTGTTTCTTTTTCTCAAGTTAAGGAGATTCAGTGTTGTCAATTGAACCCTAAGAAACTTAAGTGACCCATCTGGCTGTTCCTTACCCACATGAAGACTGAACTCACCCGAAGTCACATGGCTGATAACAGATGAAGCTACGAGTCAGTCAAGTCCAACTCATTCTAAAGCAGTCTTTGCCTTCTCCTCCAGATCACAGAGGCCTGGGACTAAAAATTATTTTTAAAAACAGAACTTGTCAACTTCTAGCCTGAACAAGAAAGCCTGCCCTTTCCTCCTCACTAAGCACAAAGATAAACACTGCAAATAACTCAAGAGATGACCAAAGGGGAACTCGGCAAGGTCAAAGAGGAAAGTGAGCTGGTTTGGATTCCAAGACTGGAGGAATAACACAGAGGCAGGGCATTGTATGACTTCCTAACCTAAGAAGGACGTGATCCAGGCCACATATTTCCTCATCCACAGCCTGGTCACACAGAAGGCAACTCAGGCAGGTTCATTTCCCCCCCCCGCCCCCCCCATGGGACAGGAGTCCACTACACTACCAGGAGAGCCCCGCCAGTGGAGTCAAACAGAAACCCCGCTGATAATAAGGATCTGGAGGACATTTTCATTCCCCAGTGGGCCTGAGATGCCCCCCTCCACCCAGCGATGCCACACAGCTAGGAGGCACCAGAAAGGAAAATACACCAAAACAAGAGGCCATCAATGGCCGTTGGATTCGTTTTATAGGAAGCAACGGTGAAGACCGAAAGGAAATAACTAAAGGCTTTTTTCCTGAAACTGTTAGCTTTGCTGTCAGATATAGGCGGTGCCTGTCAGATAGAAACCAAGTCTGTGCGGTCATAACCAAGGGTCTTCTAGAATACATAGCTGCAGATAGTACATGTCCTGGCCACTGGGGACAAAATCAGGTAAGAGGGTTTGCTCTGCCACACTGCATGGGACAGGGACACTGGCTTCCATACCATCCCTGACTTTGTTTAGAGAATAGTACCCAACAGAGATTTGCAACCATCATATTCTTCAGGATATTTCTCAGATATCTCTCTATCTCTCTACCTATCTATTTATTCAGAAGTAGGGGAGGGACACAGAGAGAGGGAGAGAGACTCCCAAGCAGGCTCCGTGCTTTCATGACTTGAGCCAAAATCAACAGTGAGCCTCTTAACTGACTGAGCCACCCAGGCAACCCTCGGTGTCTTACTTTTAAGAAGTTTATCTTTCACCTATTTATTCTCTTCCAGAAACTTGTTTTAAGCTAATTGAGGAAGCAGAGAAATATTTTTCAGCATGGAAGCAAAATCCTAGACCGGAACAGAACTGCAGTCGGGGAAAAGTGAAAAACCAGGGGAAGTTTACGAGACAAGAGGGCAAACTTTTAAAACAGCTTGGTTTCAAATTTTATTTCTAGTTTTGCCAAGTAGCATTCTAACTAGGAGATTTTCCTCCCTTATTTCTGCAAAAAGCAGAAGTCAGCCCAGGAGGAGGCCACCAGGGCTGTCCACCAAGCACTTCCTGAGGCATGACCTTACAAGAAGTCACTCTCGGATCATTTACAAAAAGAGGAAGGAAGCCAGCACCTCACAGCTTTCCTGGGTTTGTGATCCCTCTGCCCCAATCAGCTCTTTCCCCAGAAGAAGGCGTTTTCGGCAAGTGACCAGGAAGAAGTAATGAACAAATTCCACTTACAAGGTATCAATTACAGTGCACTTCCTCGCACCACACCCCAGAGCATCAAAATGAACTAACTGCACCAACGCTACAGAGAGAATTTACTGGAATGTTGTAGAATGCATTACCCAAACACTCATTCATTCGTTCATTTAACAAGTACTGAGCAACTTCTGTATGCCAGATATTGCTCTAGGAGCTGAGACCCGGCAGCACCAAAAAATAATAACAATAACATTTAAATGTTAAAGAAATAAAAAGCAAATCTCTGCCTTAGGAAGCTTACTTTGGGGAGAAAGGCCAAAGACAAATTAGCATCTCATGCCTCATGGTGATGGGCATAGTGAAGAAAAATAAAATAGGTTAAAGGAGGCCGAGTCAGGAAGATAAGGAATAGGAAACATCATTTGAGGTACTCAGAGATCATCTCTCTGAGGAGGTGGCATTTTAGTAAAGATGGAACTGAACAGGGGAACCCTGTGAAAGAAAAGCATCCAGGCAGAGCGAACCCAAGGTGAATGGGAACATACTGTTAAACAATAAGACAACAGGTCCCAAATGGAGTTGCTTATGCTAAGCCCCACATCAGTGAACCGAGACCTCACCTACTAGAAATTTGGCTCCCCAAGAATTGGAATCTTAAACCAATCAGGTATCACCTGATCAGCCCTGGTTAGGCCATCTGCCTGATAGAACCTACATCCCCTGAAGGAAATCGACCTCACAGTAACCAACCTGCTTTTTAGCCTGGAATAACTTCCTTGTTCCTGCTCCCTTCTGGCCATAAATATCTTTCCTTTCGTATGGGTCCTTGAGGATCCTTTCTATCTGCTAGATTGGATGCTGCCAGATTCCAATTGATTGTTGCTCAAATCAACTCTAAAAATTGTTAACATGCCTCAGATTATCTCTTAACAGTTCTAGGGTCAGAAGAGGGAAGTGAATGAGACACTCTCCCCCCAAGAGAAAGGAGATAGAAAGGAAGGTAGAAAGGAAGCTGCTTTCTCAGCTGCCTCTAGAGGTGGTAAGTAAATAAATGCCCGTAGGATCCCAACTCTGCAGTTCTTGTGGTTTGAATTCTCAGACTCTATTTGAGTATTTCTTTTTCTGGGCTGGATCTGGAAACAGCAGAGTTGTCTTGGGCTCAACTTAAAAAATCAGGCTGTGTCCCTATACATACTGGCTCCAACTGGGAAGGTCTCTGGATCTTGGGATGATCATACTTTTTGCACCATCTTTGGGGATACCTCTTATAACCAATACTGCCAGGAATACTTACTGTTTGTCCCAATTGAAACCAAGAAAGATATCTGAAAGGATTTTTTTGAAGAAATTCTGTGGTCAGAGGTTAGCCAAATTGGAAGCTTGCATTCAGAACCTGATAGAAAAAATGTTAAGCCTTCTCCCCTATGCTAAAATGTCTCTGTATGTGTTATAGATAGATGATATTTTTCTACCTCCAGATGGTATTGACAAAATTAATTTATAATGACCTCTCTTTAATTAAAGACAAACAAACTTTTATATCAATTAAGTGTACTGTCAGAAACATAGAAATGAACTTAACTGTTTTTCAAGTTCACGTGATTTAAGATAATCTTCAGTAAATAGAAGCTAGTTTAAGTTTGTTGGTTTAAAGCAGGCATATCTTTAGAGTTATCATCATTAAATATAATACTTTTATTCTACCTAGGTTTACTAAAAATCAAATAAGCTCATGTTATCTCTGTTACAGAATTTGCCAGTGAGAAAAATAAGGTAATGGTTAGTCATCTAATGTCTTGTAAAACTTTCATGACTAATCTAAACATAATTGTTAAAAACAAATGAATTAAATAGATGTAAGTAAAACAAAGTTATAAATGTATAGTATGTCTACTTAAAAAATAGTTTTCAACATCTTTTTGGTAACTTGAAACTTTAAAGTTATACTAAGTGAGAGAAGTTAAATGATGAATATTTATTGAATATCTAGATCATTTCCAAGTAAGATAAAATACTGAGGCATTAATTACTGAACACAGATTTATCCATTCTTGGCTTCCTTTTACAGAGGAACTAAAGACATTTGGGATATTAGTAAACATGTTTTGTGCCACATTGGAAACTTTACTCTGAAGAGAAGAATACGTGTCTAGGAATTATGAAATGTATTTATAAATTTGCTAATCTCCAATTACTTACTTCGTAGTTCTCACTAGGAATTAAGGATTCTAAGGGTTAAGAATTCTAATTAATATATGTACCTAAAGCTACTAGAAATACTAAGGCTTTTAAAAACAAGCTATGGTATCATTGGTGTACTTGTGTAAAACTAAAACTCAGGCTTAATTTTCTCTCATCTGCTAAAAGAACAAAGTTCCTCTTGGAATACTGGTCTGCTCTTGATAAACTATTATGAAAGATTTTTCTTTACCTTTTCTTAAAGAAAAGGTTTTATATTTCACCAAAATAATGTACTACACATCATGCTGTCTTTATCAGGTCTTTGACTACTTTAAAAAACCCAGTTTTCTCAATATTAAGAGTGCTGAGTTTTGTTCATAACTGTATAACCTCATGAATTTGCCTTTAACATCTTCTATTGTCACCATGGTTAAACAGATAATTAAGTATTATTTCATAATGGTCTGTGATCCTGTTTAATCAAGTGTCCAAGCTTTTTGGCATTTTCTCAAAATCAAATTCTAAAATCTTTTTGACCTCAAACTAACTTCGAGATTTCCTCTAGGGTCCCTAGAAAATCTCAAAGGATTTGTCTTTCACCTTGTGAAAGAGAGATGTTAAGCTAATTAGGTTTGTATGCTGTGCTAAATTATACAGGAAACATTGTCAGATAAGAGATGATAAACCTCTTTTAGGTTGGATAGATGCATGTTATTAATGTAAGTGTTCTAGAGATTGTATGAAATTCCTGGAAATCTTTTAAGTCCTGGTATAATGTTATCAGTCATAATTAAATTATTATCTTAAAATGTTGTATGTCATAGAAATTTCCTTGTCAGTTTTATTATAATGAACTTTTATCAGATCTTTAACCATGAGCATTTTAAAGTCTTTTGTCATTTACAGATAGTTATTGTTGTAGTCTAAAGTTTTTACAGAAGTGCTTCATCTTGGGAAAGATTCACGGAAAGGACTCTGACAAGTACTTGGAATATGAATTTCTGATAAGTTTAAGATCATAAAACTGAACTTGGTAAGAACTGTCAGAACTAATAGAAAACCTGGATTCAAGCAGAACACAAATTACTAATATGAAATTGAATGAACTTATGAGGATGTTTTATATATAATTATATACTATATGTTTTACTTTTTGTTTGAAACATTGCTAGTTTCTTAATGTTTAATTTTTTCAGATTTAATAAAAATGTTTTCCTCCTAAGTTATCTATGACTGAAAGCAATTGTGCAAAGTACACCTCTGTAAACAGAATTTAAACATTTACTTTTTCACTACCAGATCCCTCCAGAATTTGGAAACTTGTGTATTCTTATTTTCATGACAATATAGTTATCTGCATAAGTTTTATGGAAACATTGGTTAGATCACCAGTACTTTGATTGGAACGTCGTATTTGAGAATGCGCAGAGAATCTGATATGACCAGACAGTTTTAAAGAACTAAAATTTATTTTTTAAAGCCAATAAAAGCCCCTGGTGAAAATCGGCCTGGTATCTTGCTTACAGGGTTCCTGGCAGCCTAAACCAGATAAGTAAGGAAGGTTAATTCCTAACATGCCCAGGAACCTCAAGATATCTTGGGGACCTCATGAAGAGAAGAATTTACCCAAATCTGTAGAAATACCTGCAGGTGCAGTCCAATTGTGAGTCCTTGGGTTGGTTTCTTAACCTGGTGAGGCTTTCAAAATTCCAATCTAAAATTCCTTATGAAAAGTTCCAGCAAAACTGATTTTAAAAGGGCTTATATGGTCAATCACTATCCTTGGCTATTCTATGTAAATAACCAAGCCAAGTTTAATGGAACTAGACTTATTTTTGCAAACAAATTAGTCATACTGTGATGATCTTTGATAGAAATGATGGTAATGGTAGAGGAAAAACTATGTGTCAGTCAAAAATTATAACACAACTTTGTGACTACCAAATTCTAGTCCTGCTTTTTGTCTTTGGGTTTTGTTTTATACCTAGGCACTGGACTGGACCCTAATTCTTCTAGTTCCCTCAAACAGCTGGCTACAACTCTCCAACTAATGTTTCAAATTTTCTCCTAACCTTCCAATTTGGAATCCCCAAGAATAGCCCTTGAGCCTCTTTGGAAGGGACTATACCAGACCTTCCTCGCCACTCAGATGGCAGTCAAGCCTCAGGGACTTGAACCCTGGGTCTACATCTCCCAATTAAAAAGGACCCCTCCAGACTCTTGGAACTGCACACCAGCTGGAGATATGAAATTAATACTGACTAAGGAGGTTCCTCCCTAGAAGCGGATGGCACCTTGAGGTGAACAACTCTCCAAAAATCAGGTTCAATAACGTCAAATCCAACATGAAAGGTTTGTTCCTTTTGTCCTTTGGCTACTTGTGTTTTCTCTCTGGGAGGATGATGCTCCTCCACTCTGGTCATTTTCTCTAAATTTACTGCTGAAGTCCTAGCTGCCCAACAAAAGTCCCTACACTCTCTGGCAAAAGCTGTTCTTGATACTAGGCGAGCCCTTGATTATAAAGCTGAGCAAGGAGGTGTGCAAGCTATGGCCAACACCACGTGCTACACTCGACACTTCGGGGGCAGCAGAGACACAGCTACGTAAGATCACTGAACAAGCTCATTGGCTTAAGAAGGCGACTCCTTCAGTGGAGTCTTTCTTTGACTTACTGGATTCTGATTGGTTTGGGTCTCGGGGACCATGTCTATAAAGTGCACTCTAGACGTTGGGACTCATCCTGCTTACAGTAATCATAGTAATGTCTCGTATGCTCCATTCTCTCATGCTGCACCTCTCAGGAAAGGGGGTTGGGAGAATAGGGTGCCTCTTTCCTTTTGCAAACAAACTCTTAAATTTGTTTAATATGCTTCAATTTAGCTTTTCACAGTGCACATTCACAGGACGCAGGGAGATGAGCATGGATGAGGAGGAGTGTGCTGAAGGGCGAGCAGGAGGTGGGCACAGGAAGCAGTACACGGCCTTGCATGGTTGTGGCTTTCACTTTGCTTTCCACTATCATAATGGCTTTTACTCAACTGCCACAGGAAGGTTTTGAGTTCAAGAGTGCCACAATCTGGCCAAGGTTTTGAAAGAGCCCTGAGGATGGTTGTTGGAGAGTAGGCTGTAGAGGGAGCAGAACAAGTTAGGAGGATATTGCAACTGTAAAGGCAAAAGATAGTGTTGGTTGATCAGGGTGGAGAATGGAGGTAGCAATGGTCAGATTCCGAATATCTTTGTAAAGTAGGACTGATGGAATTTGTTGGTGGGTTGAGACATAGGGTGAGAGAAGAAAACAGAAATCACGTCCAACTTCATGATTTTTGACCCACAAAACTGGCAGAATTTATTGGCGAGTAGAAAGTTGCAAGAGAATTAAATCAGGAGTAGGCACGAATTGAATTAAGAGCTTGCTTTGGGATGTATTAAGTTCAAGATACATGCTACATATCCTGGTGGGTGTGTCAAGGAGACAGTTGGATTTACACGCCTGGAGGTCCTGGAAAAGGTTAATGCTGGAGCTACATTTGGACGTCATCACCCATATAGCTGGTATTTGAAGCCTTGAGTGCCTTCTTATTTAAGTCTTTTGAATTTTACTGATTGACTGGACTGATGCCGTGGTAAACAGTATACAAATAGGACAATAGAAATCTGTCTCTGGACTCAAAGTAGAAACTTTGAGATCACAATCCGTTTACTAGCTCTGCTTGAGGAATTTGATGGGCATCAAGGTGAGCATAATATAAGAGTATCACTCAAGGAAAGAATTTAGACCAAGATCATCAAAAAGCATTTATAGAATACATCAAAACGACATCTGAAATACACATATGGGAGATGCAAGTTATATATACATACATATGTACACACACATATATACATGTATACACAAGCGCACGCGCACACACACACACACACACACCACTTGCCGTAGGCATTTATACATAATTATCCAAAAACAATAGAATCCAGTTCCATCTTTTTTAAAATTCTCTATCTCTAGTCTTCCCTATCTAACTCAAGATTTTCAAATCGCTCTCTTTTTTTCCCCTTTCTTGCTCATCTCAAATCAAAATTCCAATTTCTAAGATGACTCTTACCAGACCAAACACTTCGAATTGGGGGAGAGCAGTATTTTTTACAAGCTAACTTGGGATCTGCTATCATTTCTTAAAGATGACACTTGATTTCTCACCTAATGTGCTAAAGAATGGAAGAGAGGAGGCCTCTAGGGAGAGAATGAAATTTTCATAGCTTAAACGCTAAAAATAACAGCCCCATAACACTGAATCTCATTACCAAGCAGCGAACGCTCTCCCTCTCCCTTCCACTGTGGTGTTCACAAGATGCCTTTCAGAAGCCCGCACATTCACTCTACCCCCATCACACACAAACACACACACACACACACACACCCCATCAGTTATGCTGTTACTTCCGGCTAACTTGGAAAATCTGTGTCAGAACTAGAACCTTCTCTTGTCAGGTTATCATAATTTACTACCCAGAAAATTAGTCTGTGGTTGCAGGCCATTTAGCTCCTTATGTGGTAGACTTGGGCAGAGCTGGTGAGAATAATGAATGCGGCTGCACGTCCAGCATGTTGGGTGGATAGAGATTCAGACCCAGAGTGAATTAGAGACATTGGAAACCCAAGCCAGAGGCACGACCCAGCTCACTTAAGCCTTGTCAGTCTCTGTTTACATCACGCTCAGCCATAAAAGAGATAATGACAATATTTCCACATATTTCTAAGCTGCTGCTCTCTGGGGAAGTCTAAAAGTTCATAGTGGCCTTGTAAGTAAGTGCCAAATCTTTAGCAGACAATGAAAGAAACATGGAACCGACATTTCACCAATCACTAGATCAGCTCTCCCTAGGCCTCCAGCAAGGGACTCTTTGCAAGGCTACCCAAACGCAAGGGGCCACAGGCTGAGCTGCCGAGCCCACATAGCTACTGGTCCTGCTCTCATCCTGTCCTGCTCTTTTGCCTTGAAATCCTGCTGTAAGCCTCCTAGGGAAAGCTGTACCCACCCACCTCCACCCAATAATCATGTCCTCAAATGTTCCAGCAGGAAAAAGACTGCTTTTCCTCTTCTCCTCACCAAAGCCCTTCTTCATTAACTTCAGAACAGAAGCATTTCCTTATCCTGCCAAGGTCTCAATTAGCAGAATACAGGATTAACATATTCAATCCCACTGACACTCAATGTCCTAGGCTTTAGAAAACAATTTTGACATCTGTGGAGCAGTCTAGGGTTTACAAATATCTTCACATCCCTCACCACAGTGAGTGCTTTCAACAGAGCTCTGGGAGAGGCAAAGTGGGTATTGCTTTCCCGTCTTACAAGTGAGTAGAGAAGCCTAGGAGTTAAGGCGGCGCAGAGGCCAAGGTCAGTGGAAAGGCTGGCAGAGGGACACTAGCTGGAGGTCCCTGAGTGGCGCTCTCTCGGAATGCACTGTATCACCATGTCTTCCATGGTGAAGAAAAAGAACTCTGATGTCGGATGGACCTGGATTTGCTACTCAGGCAAACTTATGAATTCCTCCAAGTCAATTCACTAATCTCTAAAATTGATTTATTGTCCCTGCAAAGGCTATTATGATTCAGGGAGGTGGAGCGTTGCAGGCCCCAGGCACAGAGCCCAGCATGAGTTCTGGGAATGTTCACTCCCTTTGTGTCTCTTCCCCTCTGTCTGCACCAGCTTCAGTACCTGCTCCAGTATCATCCCCATAATTGTCGCTTGGGTGACAATGACATCTCTCCTGTTCCCCGTGCATACTACATACCAGCCCACGTGCATTCCAGACACCTGTCTATTTAATCCTCACCACAACCCTATGAAGTAGCACTATTATCTACCTTATTGGAAAGCCTGGAAAGAAAGACTAATTCTCAGAGCAGTCTCCAAGGTTGAGATCCCCTCCCTGGTCTGTGTGACTCTACAATCTCAGCCATGTAGGAACCATGCCTGCACACCCGGGTCACCTACTGAGCACCATCCCCTCTGCTGGCCTCACAGACCTGCCCTCCCCTCTCCGCTCTCATGCCCTGGTCCTCACTTGTCCTGAACCACCATGTGACTAGACCCGCAAACAGCTTCTAGGACCTAGGCCCGATTCCTGTTATCAGAGCTCTCATTAAGGGGCTGCCAAATTTAGCAAATAAAAATTCAGAACACCCAGTTGAGTTTGAAGTTCAGAAAAGGAACAAACTATTTTGGTGTAAGTATGTCCCAAATATTGACTGCTGTGCTGACTTGCGTGGAACCCATTTACCTAAAAAAAATAATTATCGATTGCTTACCTGAAGTTCAAATGTGACTGGGTGTCCTGTGTTTTATGTGGCATACCTAGGCCCTTCACATACCACAAAAGCCTCTGGCTCTGCTATGTGCACTGTGCCTGTCAACCCTCTCCCTCCAACTGCACTGTGATGGTCTTTTACATCAGATTTCAGGGGACCATGCCTCTACTATTCACAGCTTTGTAGACTCCACTTTTCTTGAATCTGGACCACCCTATGACATTAGCAGGAATATGGTGTGATTGATCCTGTCCAGTTCTGAGCCCACGCCTTCAGAAGTTTCTGGGTTTGCACTCTTATAGGCTCTAAGCTCTCCTCGGAGAATCTTCCCATCCTGCTGGGGAGACTGCATGGAGAGGTCATATCATGGAGGGGGAGGGCCCCCCAAACTACATGAAGGAAAACTGAGGGAAAGCCTATAGCAAGAACCAAAATGTGATCGTAGTCAAGCCGTTCTACCCAGGCCCCAGCCGTCTGACATCCTTGGTCAGGTGTCGGACATGTGAGTGAAGAAGGCATCCGAGCCCCAGCAGACTCAGTGAGGCGATGATATTCTGTCTCCACTGTGCCCTGTCCAAATTCCACACCCTCATCACCATGAGAAAGTAAGGTGGTTAGCTATGCAGCAAGAGATAACTGAAACACATTCCAAAGCAGCCTCTGCCACAAGTGTAGGGGTTAACATTAGCACACAGTTCAATCCTCTTACTAACACAGATCCCCACCCCCCCAACCCAACCTTTCAAGCTCGGATTCGCGATCCCAGCTCCTTCTGTGATTGTGACTTTAAAGGCTGCTGGAGCCCACGTTTTCCAGCCACAGCTGTGAACTAAGCTGTGACAGGGCACAGTGGGCAGTGATCTTGTGCAGCACAGCAGAAGCAAGTCAGCACCAGCCCACACAAGGGAGACATTAGCAGAGCAAGGCCGACAGAAGATGGCCCGGCACCTGCCTGGGCTCAGCTGGGGCTCCTGACAATCCTACCAGTTTTGTACTTACCTAATCACAAAGTCCACCTACATACCTTTCAGAAGGAAAATTCCAGGAACTGTGTGCCATAATATCCTTCTGCATTATTACCTGGGTTGCTTCACTGAGGGGGGGTTGATAAAAACACAGTGAGAAAAAGTGCTAACAGCGGCGGCAGGAAAACACAAGACCTTCTCATATTGATGTGCAGTTTAAAAAACAATAGAGCCATTATTTGACCCCCAAATTGGCTAAGTCATAGCCTATGCCTCGTGTTTCATGTCCAATATACTGATTAGGCTTGATTTTAGTGGAAGACTTCTGTATGGAATATTAAAAAGAGGAATTCACAATTCTCCAGAAATAGGGCCGATGTCACGGGACCCTTAAAATATGTATATCATTAGAAAATGTATCGAAGGTGAAAACCTTTTGACAGAATTAGTTAATGCTGTTGGAAAGGAAAGCTCAGAGGGAAGACTCTCAAAAGAGAACGCATTGGCTTGAAGTCTTTGCACTCAGCCATAATATAGGTACCAGAGAGTAAAAAATTAACTCATGATGTGATAGTTCTTTTTAAGAAATCAAAACCTCCCTTTGTTTTGACTTAATTGATGTCTCCAGAGTGGACGTCTCATAAGGGAAACTGCCCTGTGGCCAGAGCCTTAATTGAAGGTATATTCATTTAAGTGCTTCTTATTTGCCAAGCACCAGGATTGGTTCTGGGGATCTCACAGTAAGTGGCATGTGGTCCTGGTCCTGGCTCACACAGGAGCCACAGGTGAAATCGAGGAGACAAGGAAGGAAGTGGGGCAGTCGGCAACATTGTCACAGAGTGACAAGGCCAATTCTGCCCTAGGCCAGAGACCTCTCAGACATATGCCATTCCTGCGAGTCCATGCAGAACCCTGACTCTTCAAGTGCCCTTGAGGAAGCAGCTGTGTCTGTGAGCAGCCCATTGGCCAGCTTTAGCTAAATGCTAATTATTTCCCATGGCATTGAGTTCCGTGGTATCAGACAGACCTGGATTCAAATCACTAGCTTTGGACAATACCACCTTTTGAGACTGGGTTTCCTCCCCTGTAAAATGGGGATAATGACATCTACTTCACAAGTGTTTTGTGAAGTGCAGGATGACTTACATCAGCTTCCTCAGAAGCAGAAGTAAAGCCAAGGATTCAGGGACAAGTGACGCAGGAAGACAATGCTCCCAGAGATTCCAGAAGGGAATGGAGGAAGCAGGGCAGGAGGCGGAGGAAGTCAAGTGAGGCGCGGTCTTGGGGAGGGACCTGCAAAGGGTGACCGCAGCCTGATGCCAGAGGGAAGCTCTGGAATAGGAGTTACATGCCAGAGTTTGTCCCCACTGGAGGCCAAGGAGATGGACCTTCTCGTTCCTGGTTCCATCAGTCACCAGCTAAGAGCTGCCACATGGCTGGAAGGGAAGCCTACACTCTCACGCACTTCCCACCCTGCACGCTGGAGCAAAGCAAGTCCCACAGCCGGGCACAGTCTGCCAAAGAGCAATCTCAGGGGCCAGCTGTGGGGAAGAATATCCCC
This sequence comes from Suricata suricatta, assembly GCF_006229205.1. Taxonomy (NCBI): domain Eukaryota; kingdom Metazoa; phylum Chordata; class Mammalia; order Carnivora; family Herpestidae; genus Suricata; species Suricata suricatta. The sequence goes on from NC_043704.1 coordinate 147,778,413, forward strand.
ACTGATGCTGGGGGGTAGACACACAGGCATGGCAGAAGGGGCCCAAGGAGCCAGGGGACAGAGCCAATAACACCCACGTCAGTGTGTCCCAGACACGGTAGCTCCTCAGCATGTGGCCCTTTCTCGCTTTCCCTCAAGGGAGGGGGAGACATCTCCACTTTCTGCACATTGCAGTCAAGGCGAGTCCATGACTCTCTCTTATTTGCAGCTCAGAGTCACGTTTTATGACAACAGGCTGAGATTTCCAGGGGTGCAGACAAATGCACGCAGGTCCAAGGAAGAAAAGGGGGGGTCGATCAGTGACACACTCTTGTGGGTTCTCGCCCTTCCATCTCTCAGTTTCTTCTCCGACAATTCCCTAGTCAAATGGAAGAGTCTCTTCCACTCTGTCCAGAGCCACTGGTCAGCCCCATCTACTTCTCTTAGGGGTAACTGCTTCCCCAAAGCCAGGCCAGACCTCTCATAACTTGGGAGGGGTTGGTGCCCAAACGAAGGAGAGCACATAGTTCAAAGGAGTCCTGTGTCCTAAACAAGGACAGAAGGGAGGGGTCAACACAAATCAGGCTTCAGCAAAGGGGCCCAAGGAGAAGTGAGGTCTTTGGAGAGTCCAGTTTGGGCCAGGATCTCTATTGCTTGGGGTTTAAAAACTCCTGTTAGTAGCTGCAACCCAACAGCTTCTTATGAGAGGATAATTTTTGTTAGGAAAATATTTTGATAGACCACATTGTCTGGGGAAGTTGAGACACTAAGAGCCTGGTCCATAAGAAGGCAAGGAAATTAAGAAATAATTCAGTCATTCTCCCTGGGAAGTTAAGCATTTGGAGAGAAGGGATGGGAAGGATTGGGAAAAGAGAGAAGGGGGGGAAAGACACAAGGCTGAGTGGCTAATGTCAATTCTTTTAGTCTCTTAATCTTCAGCCTTTTCTCACTGGGATGGTCCTGCCCCCAGCCTATAACTGTGACCCCTCCCAAGCATTCCTGCCCTGCCCCCACCTGAACCCATAGCCTCCTGTGTCCTATCCATTCCCATTACAGCCTTCTGAACCCATCGGGCCTGGCCAGGGCCCGAGCTGCCCACAGCTTCTAAGCCACATCAGGAGCCCCACCGTCCGTGCTCCCACACAGCCACACGGACTGCTGATTATCCACTTCTTATCTGTCACTCTGGACGGGACACCTGCCTCTTGCCATTAACACCACACTAGGCTGGAACATCTGCAAAGGCCTGTCTTGTCTTCCTGGCAACAGCACCTCAAGAAATGACCCATGTCCAAGGCCTCCTGCAGGAGGACAGGACAAGCATCCTGTCCCTGTCTTCCTGCTGGCTCTCTACTATTGATATTTTTTGTGTGTGCTCTGCCTTTGCTGTTTAAAAAGAGGCATTTATAAAATGCTTCTAATCCCCAAAACTCTAGGTAATTGAAAGCATGAACTGTATTGTTTTCATCTCTGCCCTGCCACCACCCTCATGGCACTGGCCAGTGGCACTGCTTCCAGGGCAAGCCACGGTCTTCGCTCCATTTCCAGCAAGTGGAGTCATGGATCAAATTGACATCTTCTTAAATTATAATTCCATCTGTTGGTGAGAATGTGGGGAAATAGGCATGACCATACTCAACGGGTGTCAAGTACATGAATTCGCCCTCTCTAGAGGTACTTGGCAATAATTATCAAGAGCCCTCATGTGCATGCCCTTTGATCTCATCCTTTGACTTTGGAAAATGTCCCTATAGGAAAGCACAACGTTTCATGTGCAAGGAAATTCTCATAAGGAAATACTTACAATAGTGAAACCTAGAAATAGCCTCTAAGTCCATTGATAGATACATAAGTTTTATTATGTAGAAATGATGAAATATTTTATTAGACATCAAGAACCAATGTTCGAAGAATAATCATTATGAGAAAGAATGCAATTCTGCCATTTGCAGCAACGTGGATTGAACTGGAGGGTCTTATGCTGAGTGAAATAACTCAGTCAGAGAAGGACAGATGTCCTCCTATGTTTTCACTCATATGGGGAACTTGAGAAACTTAACAGAAGACCATGGGGGGAAGGGAAGGGAAAAAATACAAACAGAGATGGAGGCAAACCATAAGAGACTTTTAAATACAGAGAACAAACTGAGGGGGGGAATGGGTGATGGGCATTGAAGAGGGTATCTGTTGGGATGAGCACTGGGCATTGTATGTAAGTGATGAACCACAGGAATCTACCCCAAAAGCAAGAGAACACTGTACACACCATATGTTAGCCAGTTTGACAATAAACCATTTTTTTAAAAAAAGAATAATTTTTGGTGTAGGAAAACATTCATTTTATATATGTAAATATTAATATATTTGTATATATATAATAATGGTAATTTTATCCCTCCAAAATGACATACATTTATAAATATACCAAAACATCAGACTGTGAATATTTTTTATTGTTTCATAATTAGAAAAGATAAATATTATGCATTTTTTATCCAAAAAGTAGGCCTTTGGGTCAAGGTCATCAAAAGGCAGATAGAGTATTTACTTAATGGCCAATTTCTGAGAAGGTCCTACTTGGTCAGGCACTGTGCTAGAAACTCTAAGATTTAATAGAGCTGCCTTTCTTTTTTTCCCCCCAGCCTCACTGAGGTATAACTCACAAATGAAAAATGTATATATTTTAAGTGAACAATGTGATGATTTGATATACATGTGAAATGATTACCACCTTTAAGCTAATTAATACATCAAACACCTCACATAGTTAACTCTGTGTGTGTGTGTGTGTGTGTGTGTGTTGAAAACACTTAAGATTTACTCTTTCAGCAAATTTCAAGTATAAGATACAATGTTACTAACTATAGTCACTATGCCTTCTGCCAGATTCTCAGTATTCACCTTCTAACTGAAAGTTTGTATCCTTTGGCTCATACCTGCTCTCCTTCCTCCTACCCCACCCCCAAGCCCCTGGTAACCACAGTTCTGCTCTCTGCTTCCAGGAGTTAAATCTTTTTAGATTCCACTATAAGTGAGCCCATAAAGTGTTGGTCTTTGGTTTATTTCACTTAGCATAATGCACTCAAGTTTCATCCATAGTGTCACAAGTGACAGAATTCCCTTCTTTTTTATAGTTATTCCATTGTGAGATACATGTCATATTTTTTTTTATTCGTTCATCCTTTGATGAACACAGGTTGTTTCTCCATCTTGGCTAGTGCGAATAGTGCTGCAATGAACGTGGGAGTGCAGATGTCTCTTTGAGGTTGTTTTCCCTTGAGACATACACCCAGAAGGAGCATTGCTGGATTATATGATAGTTTAGAATTACCCACAGCCTCACTTGCTATGTTTTGTCTTTTTTTTTCTTAATCCAAGTTAGTTAACACATAGTGTCATAAAGGTTTCAAGAGCAGAATTTAGAGATTCATCACTTACTTCTAACACCCAGGGCTCATCCCAACAAGTGTCCTCCTTAATGCCCATCCTCCATTTAGCCCATCCCCCCACCACCCCTCCAGCAACCCTGTTTGTTCTTGTATTTAAGAGTCTCTTATGGTTTGCCTCCTTCTCTGTTTTTATCTTATTTTTCCTTTCCTTCCCCTATGTTTAATTGCTTTTGTTTCTTAAAGTTCACATTTGAGTGAAATCATGTGATATTTGTCTTTCTCTGACTGACTTATTTCACTTAGAATAATATATTCTAGACTTTTTTTTAAATTTTATGTTTTTTATTTATTTTTGAGAGACAGAGAGAGACAGTGCAAGCAGGGGAGGGTCAGAGAGAGAGGGAGACACAGAATCTGAAGAAGGCTCCAGGCTCTGAGCTGTCAGCACAGAGCCCAATGCGGGGCTCGAACACACGAACTGTGAGATCATGACCTGAGCCAAAACTGGACGCTTAACCTACTGAGCCACCCAGATGCCCCCAGCCTTTTTGATAATAGCCATCCTAACAGGTCTGAGATGCTATCTCATTGTGGTTTTGATTTGCATTTCCACGACGATAAGTTGCTATTAAGTTGTATAAGTTACTTATATACTTCAGATATTAACCCCTTACCAGATGTATGGTTGACAAATACCTTCTTCCACTCTGTAAAGATGAAAATCGTTTTGTGAATTATTTCTTTTTCATTTGTGAATTATTTCCGTTGCTATGCAGAAGCTTTTTAGTTTGATGTAATCCCACTTACTTGTTTTTGCTTAACAGAACCCACTTTCTACTTAATAGAGTACACTCTGTGCCCCAGAGGTTGATTTGTCACCTGACAATGACCACAAAGTGGGCTTAGCGTGGTGGGAGCACAAGTGAGGGAATTCTGACTTGTTGGGGGAAGTATCAGAAAAGCTCACTGAGGAAGTGATACTCCTTCAGTATCTTCACTCACACCTTCACTTGTCTGATCAACAACTATGTCTCAAGCATCAACAATGCCCCCAGGAACTATGCTGGATGTTGGAACATAATGGGAACAAGCTCATGGATCCTCCTCTCAAGGATGGCACTATCCAGTGTAGGATGGAAGGCCCTGAAGGGTGAAGGGCTTTTACCTCCTGGCATGTGACCTGGTGACCCCTGGGACCCCTGCCTTGCCCGCCACTGTAGCTTGAGTATCCAGGCTTCCTTCTCCGTATCCACATTTCTCCTCCCCCATGTCCCGTGTATCTAACTAGTGGCCCCTATCAATGACAGCTCTGTCCCCTCAGTTCCACTTAAAACCCCTCATCCCAAGCTCTGAACATTACTTTGAGTCTACTCTAGTGCTGCCAGGTATGCCTTCTCTGTGTCCTCATTCTCCCTTCTGTGAGAGCCACTTCTCATAGTCCTGCTGAGAGCTCGGAGGGGGGGGGGGGTACAAAGTCTCACCCTTCCCCATTATGTCTGACGGATGGGAAAGGGCCCTAGAGGGAAGAGGGCCGGCTTCTCCCTTCCGGGAGTCTGGAGTGGGACACGCAGGCTGGGAGCAGGCTCCTTGGACTTCCCTGGATGGCACGAGAGAGCAGGGTCTGAAATGGCTTTTTTTGGCCTGAGGCATCGAGTGCTAGAGGAATCAGGCCCAAGGGAAGAGAGCAGTAGTGCCCAGACTGCATGGCACCTTGTAGAGACCGAGGCAGTGAGCTGCTACATTTCCATCTCCTGAATTTGGATTCTGGGGAATGTCTCCCCTGTTGTCCTCTGTTTTAAAAAAGCTTGTTTGAATGTGTCTCTCCTTCCTACAAAAGATACTCTTTGATTAAAATGATCTCCAAGAGGAGCTTTCCTGAAACCCTTAGAGGGCCACATACACTTACTGGAGAGACCTCTGGTTGTATCAAGACTGGGTCTTGCTCTGAGCTTTGCACAAGGCACATGCTCAATAAATAAATGTTGGCTGAATGAACGTAGGAATGGAAGGCTGCCCCAAAGGGTCTTCTCCGGCTGCCCGAGAGTCCTCGTTTGCCTGTCCGACGTCCACAGCACTACAAGGCAAGTGGTCACATGGGCTCGTGCACAGCTTGGATTCTTGCCTTGAACTTACTCCAGTCGTCATTGAACACCTGCTTCTTTGGCAGTCCGGGTTGCACTGAGCCCTGCCAGTGGATATTAAAGTTCTTCTCTGTTCCCAGTCTCTAGTGAATGATGGCTTTTGTGACAAGGAAAATGCTCAGTGTTCTCTTGAGTCCCATCAGCAGCCAGAACTGTGAGTATCGGAGCACAGAATCAAGCACAGAGAGCCCACAAGTGAAGATTTAGCTCCTGGTTAGCAGGAACAGGCTTCACAAGTAGTTTTGGAAATGAGGTCAAACCCATTTGTTTCCAGATGGTCCCAGAATACAAAAATATTCAAAGGGTAATGGAAAATTTTCAGGCATCTTAGGGTCATTCATCATTGCTAAACAGCACCTTGATTCCTGAAATGCGGGACATATCTGTCAGGGAGGCTGGCTGCCCAACATAGTGGACTTTATTTTTTCAAAGGAAAGTGATACCTTTCTATTCCAGGATTCATAAGCCATATCTCCCTTTCCAAAGTATTTGCTCCTTCCCTGCTGTTGTCAAACAATTCATTTATATTTTCTTCTTTGTATTAGTCATTTAACAATATTTATTGAGCACCCACTATTTGTCAAGCTCTTTTCTGGACATGGAGATAGAGGAGTAAGCAAAACACAAACTGCCTTATTTTCACAAAACATATATTCTAGTTGGCACCCAGAGGAAGAAAGACAACAAACTAACAACAACAACAACAACAACAAAGAAGTAAGTGTTTATGATTAGGGAGAAAATAATTTGGAATTATGGACACTCAAAGTTCTCCAAGTAAGAGGGAGTTGCTACCTCATATAAGGTATTCAAGAAAGGCCTCCCTGAAATTGTGATATCTGCATGTTTCTGGGTGAAGAACCTTCTGGACAGAGGGAACAGCAAGCGCAGAGGCCCTGAGGCAAGAGCTACTGTATGTTTCAGGAAAAGGAAAGAATGGTGTAAAGAAAAGAGGGTAGAAAATGAAGTCATAGATGTGTATGCAAATATAGTACTTCCTATAGACTGCGAATTCTAAAAAGCAAGGACATGTCTGCTCATCTTTAGACCTTCCCTAGCGCTCCCTGAAGCCCCTGGCACATAAGAGTGTGTTAATAAATGTTAATTGTGGTTAGAAATGAATGCATAGTCTACTTATGCTCTGTGTCATGACTACTGCACTCCTTTAATTATTATGAAGTAAATAAATTTAATTTAGTTTCCATTTCCTTTAATACTGAACTAGGTTTAATTCCTGAGGTAATAGGGATGCCTGGGTGGCTTAGTCGGTTAAGCATCTGACCTCAGTTCAGGTCATGATCTTGTGGTCCATGAGTTCAAACCCTGAATTGGGCTCTGGGCTGACAGCTCAGAGCCTGGAGCCTGCTTCAGATTCTGTGTCACCTTCTCTCTCTGCCCCTCCCCCACTGATGCTCTGTCTCTGTCTCTCAAAAATAAAAAATAAACGTTAAAAAATTTTTTGTAATTCCTGAGGCAGTAGATAGAGCTCTATTTAGATGATGAGTGGATGGGTGGATGGATAGATGGACCAACAGACTTAGATATACAGATGTCAGATTTGAGCAAAACCCTGGAACCTGCCATGATCACACATCTGTACCCACGACCACGATCCAGTGAGCTTCTCAGTGTATCCCTGACCTATTTGCAATTTTATCCATCAAGGGACGCAGCCTGAGGAGAGTGAATCACCAGCCTAAGGAGGTGAGATTATGGTTTGCTAAAAACACCACTATCTCAAGCTCAAGAATGTTGTGCTGTTGTCACTGGAATATAAGCTCAGCTCTGGGCATCTTTATCTCCCTGGCCTTGGGAGGTTATTACCCCGACTCAGTAATTCTGATTTGTCTCCTGATCGTATCTCTTGTCTTTATTTCCCACCTTCCTGGATGATTTATAGGTAACTCCAGCCTGTGTGTTCCCACATAACACTAAGAGGTAGGGCTCAGCTGACTAAATTATGCTTAGAACTCCCCACCCAACCCCCAGCCCCACAAATGCACTACAGGCCATTAAGACCCACCAGGTTCCTGGCCAAGGTTTCTTCCCTTATTTCTTCTGTCTTGGTGCTGGCCAAGCCTAAGGCCTACCTTCACTAATATGCCACCAAACTAAAAGCCAAATGAATACACGAATGACCAAGCTGAAGTCTAGCCAAGTCTTGCAAGGAGAAAATAGAGATGGTTAGAAATTGTTGGGATGAAGTTGAACAAGTTTTAAGGAGTTTTTAAATTTTTATTTCATTATTTCAAGAAGAAAACAGTTGGCTCTTTGTACATAAATAAAATCATTTCCCTCTATGAAATCAGTAAACACATTTACCCATGAAGTTATTATGACAGATCTAAGGGCATTAATTGACATGTTGTCCTAGACTGAGAGTTCTAATAAGGACGTCAGAAATGAATGCGGTACACTGTACTTCAAAGATACTCTGGAAATACTTCATCAATCTCACATAAGATAAAATCCTAATCTATATCTTTCACCAAGTCCTCATTCATGCTATGCTTCATAGAAGCTCCTTACAAACCATGACTGGTGTCCAAATACAAGACTGAAGAGAAATTTCTCTGGACTTTGAGCCAAGGGAATGTAAGACCCTCCTCGGGTCAAGCTGACCCTAATAAAAAAACTACCAGCCATTGCTTCACTCTCCAACCCTTTTCTGCTTGAATAATTAAGGGTTGGAAAATTAATCTCTGGAAGTCCTAAAATGTAACCCATAAAAAAAAGATTGACTTGTTTTCTAAGACACTGTTTCTAGACTCTAAGATACTGTTGCTAGATCCCACCCTTTAACCGCAAAGTTCTCGCTTCTGTGCACCTGCTTCGCCTCCTCTTCGGACCTATGATTGGTCACTTCAAATTTCTCCTAAGGCAAAGATGTTTGTGTGTCGAAATATAACTGACAACTATAGAATGCTGTAAACTATGATTGATGACTTATTTTGTCTTGCCAAAGCCCTTAAAAACCCTGAGCTCCCGCTCGGTGGCGCTCCCTCCTGAGGACTTGCCACCACTCGGGAGGGGCCCTTCGGCCGAACTAAAATAAACCCCTACACCATCTCCATTTGTATCTGTGGGTTTCACTCCTGGTGACTCGCTTCAGGAGGGAAAGGTCTAACAGGAAGGTGTATGTCTTCTGTGTAACTAGTCTACTTCTTTTTATCTAACAATTAAGAACTATATTAACTAGATGAACTGGGTTCCGTTTGGCTTTTTTTTTTTTTTTTTTTTTTTGCCTGTTTGCCTCTTGTTTGTTTGCCTTGCCTTTTAAGAAGTTCAAAGCCTGAGCATTAAACTCTATGTCATTACCTCTCATCCCAGTTTCCCGGTATAATTACCCAGTCCCTGCTGACACTACATAATTTCTGATCTTCATTTAGCTCTCTTTCAGCTTTCCCATTTTTATAAGCTTTACACTCAGGGAAGTTTGAGGATGGCTCCATGAGAAATAAAAAAAAAAAACTTTTTATGGTTAGTAAGCAAAGAGTTATGTGATGCATTGCTCTAAAAGTCAGGGAGATTCCATGAGTTATGGAGACTGGAATTCAAATATAAACTTTAACAATTACTAAGAGTGTGAACCTGATTGAGCACATTCCTTAAAATTTCTGAACTTTAGTTTCTTCACCTGATAAATAGGGTGATGATGGTAAAATACCATAAGGATTAAATAATATTGCACACAGAAAATGCTTAGAATCTGATCTAGCACTTTTAATGAATATCCCCATGTGAAATGAGAACCTCAAAGAGGCCTTTGAGAAGCAACTCTGATTTACACAATGTATGAAAGTGTTTCTCAAACGTGGGAAAAGAGCTGGAAGTTCACACTTTGTAACTAGTTTACTGGCTTTAAATCCCAGCTCCTTAATCTAGTATCTACAACATCAGGCAAATTCCTTTACCTCTTTATGCCTAGTTTCCTAATACTAAATTAAAATAAAAACAATGTTTACCTCACAGGGATATTTTAAGGAGGGAACTCAGTATAGATGCTTGAGAAAGTGTCCGGCATACTATAAGCACTCAATAAATACCACTACCAGTGCTACAACTGTGATGATTAATAGTAATAATAAGCAGCAGTCATAGCAGCTGACTCCTAAACTCAAATTAAATTTCAGAAACATCTACTCCATTTTGACCCCTAGAAACACAGAAAATAATAAACACAGAAAACCACCTTGGCTGGAAACACAGAGATATTTTTCCTGGCTTGGTTCTCTGTTGCACTTTGGGAGCTTTTCTGATAATAACATAAGAGACAAATATTTGTATGGAAATCCATGTGCAACATAAGCCCAGAAAGGTGCACACTGCAATTTCTCTAGGACAATGAAGATGTTTTTCTCTATTCTATATATCTCATCTAGAGCCAAGAACTAAGTGAATGGAAAAAGCCCAAAGTTCATTCTTGAATCATTGTGTTTTCATTTCCTTTTACACCTTGCAATATGTTTTCATATTTAGCCACCATCTCTTTTGATTCTCAGGGTGAGCCCAAAATGAGAGCTGGACAGTGCAATTATGATCAATAATAAAGTGAGTAATAACGTGAACTGACCATCTCAGAACCTCCCAACTGGTGACCAGCATGGCTTCAAAGCCAACTAGCTCCTTTCCTCAGATGATGCACATTGCCCTAAGCCAGACATCCACACCTGAGCACTTTCATCTGTAAGAAATCATGGCACAGTGATCACCAGTACATCTGTACAGAAGACTCCAGATGCTTGAACTTTGGCTTTGACTTTCCTCCAGAAAGGTGCCTCACTCTGCACCTCTCAGAACAGGGGAACTTTGGGAGAACAGGGTGCCTCATTCCTTTTGTTTCTTGTGCATCTTGTTTCCGCGCATAGCCCTGCCACCTCCAAGTGGTCCACGAAGCACCCACCGCCAGCAATAAAGGAGGTGCGCCATCATCCCTGGTACTTAAAATGGAAAACTGAAGCACGTAATCACAGGATTAGGAATGGTTAAATCCAGGGCTGCTGAAAAACCCTTTAGAACTAGTCGCCAAATCATTTGACTTTGTTGAAATCTCTTTTCTCTTTATGTAAGCCCTTCTGAATTATAAGAGAAATGTAATTAAAACCATGATTTTCTCTGCTCTGATGAACAGCTCCTGCTATCTAAGAAAAGAGGAGAACCTCAATAAGATGCCTGTGGCTATTCCAGCCCTTGGGAGTAGGGAAGGGCCTCTCGCACCATCCAGACCCAGATTGTTTGGAAACTGACCACACACGTAGGTTGGGATCTGGGCTGGCTATTAAGCTGCTGTCTCTCAGCGCCACCCACCCTTCTGTTTCCTGGTTTATCATTCTGAGGCTTGACTCCACAGACAAAAATCCTCCTTTGCCATCTGGCTTCCTGTTAGAATCTGCCAATAAAGGGTGTGAAAGGGAGACCACAAGCCTGGAGGAAGAAGGGATTTTCTCCTTGTTGCTTGCTCCCTGTTCCACAGTCACCTGAGCAATGGCTCTCCAGCCCAGGAGCAGCATCTGGTTCCAGAGCCCTGTTTTCCATGTTCCTGTACGTCTGATCCAAGCTTCTAGGTTTTAATAATCCCAATCTCTTCTCTTTGCTCCACCAGCCCCAAGGGGAGGGGGGTAGATGTTTTCTACAGTCACTACATCTTTCTTTAGTTACAGTGCTCCAAACACCAGTTCAGGAATTCCATTCCCTAAGTTAAATGATCTCTGTTAAAATAACTGGTACGGTTGGCTCCTCTCTTCCTTGTGAGGCACTGCATTCTGCAATGCAGCTATAGATCAAGTTGGTGAAATCTATCTAGTACCAAACTTGGTGGATTCTAGTACATAAATTTGTCAGCTCCCCTATGAGATGAGGTGTGATTGTGATTAGTGTGAATAATGCTACAGTTCCTTAAAAATAATCCTTAAACACTGTTTTAAAATGTTGCACTACCTCCAGTCTGTCATCCAAGTGGACACCTTCCCAAGATCCTGGAACTAGGCTCAGTCCCCTTGCTTTCACCTTAGGGTTCTGAGCAGAACAATTGTGTTGAGGCTCAGGGTTTTCTGAACCAATTCAGCTTCATAATAATGACATTTAAATCAAACACCTTCAGTACATGGCTGGGCCATCCCCTTCAAAAAGGAAAAAAAATACCCAACATATCATAAATGTCACATAAACAATGATTTTAAAGATTCAGATCATAGGTGAACAATTTCCAAAATAAAGATTTCTTCTGCACATGTATTAATGGTGCTTTGGAATTTTTTCAAAATTGTATCTTAAAAGGATGTTCTCTGGGCCAAGAAAAATAATTGCAAATTCGCCGCAGCAGATTGATAGAAATTCAGGGGTTTAGTCTAAGAAAATACTTTTGCTCTTTGCAGAGGATGGCATCTGGGAGGATACTGGGCTGTGTGGTAGTTAGAGTCAGGATTAATAGCCCCTTCTAGGCAGAACAAAAATAATGCTACAGCTGATGATAGAGACAGCCTTTGTGCATTCTCAAGAATGCCAGTCTCCCCAAATAGAACTTCATTAACCTGCCCAATTTCCATTGGGTCACATCACATCACCTCTTTTCTACTCATTAATTCCTAGCGAGCCAAACAGCCGAATATCATGAAATGTTTAAATATCTCCCTTGCTTGTGTCCTGTAACTTAACTCCATCTTTTCCTCTCTCTCTTATTTTTTTATAGACCTCATCCCCAACCAAAGACAATTGGTATTAAATACTTAGTCGACAATCGTTTTTGGATGCCTACTATGTGCCAGGTACTTTAATTATAGGCTGAGATTACCACCCATATGAAAGATCAAATGTAGCAGAGCAGAGGATGTGAAAGCTTCATGGAGAAGGTGATACTCGAATTCCTCCTTGAAGATGAAGAGCTACCTTCCAAACATAGCTGATATTCAGTGAGTATTTACTACATGTTCTAAACTAGGGAAGTGCTTCACGTGTATTGGGAAAGAATCATAGTTACCTTCACATAGAGATTTAGAGTGACTTGTTTTTAGGTCACACCTAGTATGGGGTGACACAAAGAGTCACTAGAGTCCACTAAGACCTCACAGTGTGGATGTAGGTAAAGGCAGGGACGAGGAGCATTGTCCAGGCCAAGCGAGAGCACTGAAGAGTATGGGCAACTGGGAAGCAGTGTTCAACATCTTATGAGTCCTATTCTCTTGAAAATAAGGAGTAAAAATTCAGCAAACCTTTCAGCCCTTTCAAAACCATGCAACATGCTTGTGATTTAACTGAGCTAATATTTCCCATTCCTGCGGTTTTTCTCAGACCTTCCAACTGCCTGGTAACCACAGAGAAGACAAATCCATATCATTTCATGGAAACCAGCCTCCAGGAAACAATCCTTAAGAAAAGACACAGTGCTTTGTGGATATTTTGTGTCCCCTAAACACCAAGCCCAGAAATAGAAACATCACACACTCTGTACATGCTACTTAAATGATGAACTTTCTGGCCAATGCTTTGCTGTTGGAATTTAACACCATATCTGACTGCCAAAGAAATAGTCACTTGGAAGAATTACCTAACCAAATCAAGAAAACCAAACATTAAGTTCAATGCCTAGAATTAGGATGGAGAAGAATTGGGTTTGATTTTAGACAATTTGCTCTTTTCCAAAAAGTGCCCTAATGGCAAAATCAAAATTCTACCTCCCTAGTTGCATTTCATTCCAACCACTAATTAAATCGATTTTCTTTATTCTTAGCTCCATTTATTCGTTGGTTCCTAGCACCAAGGAGTCATGATTTAGGTATGAGCATAGGCCATTAAGCTGATGCAAAGTTACAAAGGTTAAAGAACATTTGGGAACTACAAGAGCAAATCTCTTCAGAGAAGAGGAAGGTACACGAGGTGAGTAAGATACTATTGTGTAAAGAATCTGCTGTGAAGCTCAGAACATGACCAGCATGAAAATAGTTAAAACACATTTTTCCAAAGTACTTAACCTTGTACCTTAATAAAAGTCAGACATATTAGAAAATCATTTTGGTTGCAAAAGACTCTAAATGAGGGTTTCACAAAAATTTCCCCCAGAAAAACTTAGGGAGTTATATTAGTTTGCTAGGGCTGCCATAACAAAATATTGCATGTATTTTCTTACAGTTCTGGAGACTAGATCGAGGGATTGGCAGATTTGGTTTCTCATAAGGCCTTTCTCCTTGATTTGTAGGTAGCTACTTTCTCACGGTCTCATGGCTTTTTCCTGTGAATTCATGTGCCCCTGGTGTCTCTTTACTTATAAGGACATTCCTGCCATAAAGTCATGCCCTTCTTGGGGCAGCCTGTATCTGGTGACTGAGAGAGGAAGGGGTGAAGGCCCAGCCATTTCAGCCCAACAGGGATATCCCTGAGTAACACCTGATCCAGAGCACTCGCCATATTGGCTGAGGCTTATCAGGCCTGCAAGTCATGCAAACCAGGGGCACTTTTTGGTCAACCTAACCCTGCCCTCCTGGTGTTGATCTTTAATAAATATCTTGCTCTCCAAACTCCATCTCTCCTTCTTGAGAACCCAACCTACCACAAACAGCTTTCAAAGCTCTGCAAGAAAATACACTTCAATATGTAATTTTATGTCCAGCCAATATGTCACTCAAAAATGAAGGCCGAATACTACACCATGCAAGACTCATAGAGTTACATCCTTATGTCCCCTTTCTGGGGAAAAAAAATTACTAGAAAATATGCTTGAGGAGACAAAAAAGAAAATGTCCAAGAAAATGGAAACTATGAAAACAGTAGGTCCAAAGCCACAAGCACACGAGAAAGGAAAACCAGACCAGGGACACAACTGTGCAACAGGCCATGAAAAGTAAAAAGTCCCAACCAGAACATCAAGTTAGAGTATCAGGAGAAAAATCTTCACAAAAGGGTAGATTCTTATTCAATAGGTATGCGATCAAGCAAGAAAAATCTTTGTAAAATGGTGATGGGATTACGTTTCAATAAGCAAAAGGAAAGAAAATTAGAAACTTTAGACACAGCATCAATATTAATAACACACATATAAATCACACTTAAAATGTCACTGTTTTGAGAAGCTGACGTAAATGAAAATACATTCTTATTTTAACATGTTAAAAGCTTATTTTGAAAGGGGATGACCTGAATCTCCACGACATGGGATTCGTGTCATTTCCTCTTCCCAGAAGGCCACTCTGCTTGATCTTTGGGTGAATAATCTGTAATCATAACTTTGCTAATGACCCATACTGGTGCTTGAATTCTCAATTCAAGCTACAGTCAAAGCAAGGAAGGCTTAAGCATATTTATAAAATTGAATGAAAAACTAATAAGCCTTGACTATGTTTAATGATGTAGTTGGAAGATCATGAGAATTGCAAAGAGGAGAAGTGAAAGGAAGTCTATGGCTTCTAATTTCATCTTCTGTCTCTCAGAAGAGTGAGTCCAATTTGTCTAAATGTGATGGATCAAGACGAAGCATTTGAAGTATACTAAAAATTATTCATGTGTCCACAGAAGAACCCACCCAATAACAAAAAAGTAGGATGAGAGGAGGGAAGGGGGGGAGAGTGAGATAATTCTTTTTATTTCTTTGTAATCATACAGAGCAGAAAGTCTGCAGCATACGTTTAAAATTAATAATTGGAGAAATAAAAGGTTCACATATTACTGAGACTTTTGAAGATAACTATTGGAGAAATCAAAAGCAAGAAGAACCTACCTGTGGCGTGGGAGTCACAGGAAAGCAGGGACGGGATAAGGAACAGGTGATTTTTACTGTATGCCCTTCTGTGCTATTTGAATTTAACTCTCCACATGCATAAATATTTCAGCTGGCTTCTGCTTTCCCTCTGCCCCCTTTGTCAGCCCCTATTCATGTCTGTCTACCTTAACTCTTAGGTTTCCTTCACCTTCAGAACACAGTTTCCTCTTTAAGTCTACCTGTTCCACTCAGCAGAACTCTAGGACTCAGGAATAAGGTGGCTCAGCCCTCCATCATTCCCTTTTCTGGCCACTGGCCTATGCCTGATGGGAGGGGGACAGGAAGTAAAGTCTCATGTCCACATCTGGCCTACAAGTGCCTTGACTAACTTCCTAGAAAGTCCAGCTTCATTGAATATGCTTTTTGAATGCACTGTGCCACTCACTAGCCATGTGACTTTGAGCAGGCCACTTTACCTCCAGCAGTCTCCATTTTCTCATCTGTATAATGAATACATCTAAGGTCCAAATTCTGAAAGTCAGTGATCGATATGGTACAAGTGGAGAGATAAGAATCAAGACACCGTTTGGAAAAAATGAATCTTAAAGACATTTTCATAATTTACCCAATTACAAATCAGAATAGAATTATGAGGGAGGGGAAGACAAAAACAAGAACTTTGGCAAGTAGAGATACCCGAGCATCCTTCTATGTCACCAGAAAAGCCCAGCAGAGTAAATTTCACCTGAACTGAGCATCTTCAAGCTATGTGACCTACAACAGGTCATGTCACTAATCTGGGCCTCAGATTCCACATCTACTTTGTAGTAGGAATAAAAGAGATGCTCTTTGGAATCTTAAAGCAAGGCTGGGATTCTGGAAGGCTCCCTGGTCCAGCTCCACATCCTAGCAGCCCCCAAGCTCGTGGCCCAGCAATGCAGTCCAGAAAGGATACCACTTCCTCTACCCCTGGCAGGTCCAGGATTTTTCCTAAATCTGACCCTAAACACAAGATGATGTCTCTGGCCATTTCTCTCCTGATCCTCACCTCATGTCTAGACTGTTCCTTTACCTGCTTCCTAAGTCTCTATTCCCCAGGCTGTCCCTCCTTCCCTAGCCACCATGTCCAAGACTTGAGTGCCAATGTGGTTTTGTCCCATGCCTTAGCCAGTGGCAAGGT
The DNA here is from genome assembly GCF_006229205.1 of Suricata suricatta. NCBI lineage: Eukaryota > Metazoa > Chordata > Mammalia > Carnivora > Herpestidae > Suricata > Suricata suricatta. The sequence continues at coordinate 147,794,790 of NC_043704.1, forward strand.
CACTCCACTGAATAGCCCAAGAGTTATACCAAATTAAATTAAAGGTATTTTGTAAGCAGTGAGAGTTATAATAGATTACCCACCGAAATAAACCCACAAGTGATGTGCTCAATGCATAATTGGGATTATCATTAAAGGTCAAAACTCAGTTCTCAGTGAGGAAAGGAGCAATCCATGTGGAACTAAATCTCCACCAGCCAATGAGGACCAGGAAAGGGGGGCTGGGATGCCACCAGGGAGTAATTTGGCCTGGAGAGCTCATTGCCCTGGCAAATGAGAATTAGAGTCTAATTATCCCATTGGCAGGTTTTAGAAATTGTTAAAATAATACTCTCTACAACTGTCACAATGTCAAAACTATTATTTGCCTGCTTGAGCAGGTATCGTACAATTGTCAGGCATTATAAAGTGCATATGTCCTTGTAAAATTAAATGAGAAACTTCCAGAAATTGGTGTAAGCCGGGGCCCCTAATTACAGCACATACAGATACCTAATGTCAGGAGGTGAAGAGGGAAGAACTCTGATTTTCCTTTTTCTTCTACTTTTCCCTAAGGCGCTGAATTCTAAGCACACACACTAAAGGTAGAATGCCCCACTTGAACCTCAGGGAGGGATTCCAAGCCATTTTGCCTATCATTCTTGCCTTTGAGCCATCATTGGTCCTTCAAAATGTAATTTGCTCTGCACTGCATGTAGACTTCACCTGCATTGTTGCGCTTGGTCGTCCACGTCAGCCTTGCACGTTCAGCTGGGCATCATCTTTGCCCATTTTACAGACGCAAAGCTGAGTGGTGTTTCAATTCTCCTAATTCCAAGACATCCACATGGCTCCCTATGTGACTGTCTTTCTTCCTGGTCCAGTAAGTAAACTTTCACTAGAATCACCTCAGCGTTCACCTTCTAATGCTGTTTCTTGGACTCTGAGACTCTTAGACAGATGGATAGGAAATAAAGCAGGCAACCACCGGCATGATGCCCCCTGGGCTATTCACAAATAACAGACATTGAATTAATGATGAGTGATCAGTTGACTGAAATAGTAACACCAGGAAGGGTACCACCCCCCACATTGAAGAAGGACTCAACCAGTGTTAATTAGTAGTCTACTATAGACAAGGCATGTGTGCATCCAGGTATGTTACACAGGAAATAAGGCAGATTTCTTCCCTAGGGAATCTAGCCCTTGAAAAGACGGGAATGTTACTTTCTAAATATAATGGCTGCTCTCATGAAGGAACAACATGCTAAAATGTCAAAGGGGAGAAGGAAATATTCACAGCTTGTTGCCAAGGGACTCTTCCTCTTCTCCATGGCTATCGAGTACCTCCTATGCACTGCATTACTTAGGCACATTTGTGACAACCTTCACAATTCTACAAGAACAGAAGTCACACACACACGCACACACACACACACACACACACACACACACATCCGGTCACCACAACCCTCAAGGTCATCTTTAGTTTCCAGTGGGAGGCAGTGTGGGTTCTTTGCAGATTAGTGGGTGCACCCACCCGAGACCCTACTAGAGCTTTTCTACCAGGTCATACAATTATCCCCCAGTGGGGTGCCTGGGTGACTCAGTCGGTTAAGCGTCCAGCTTCGGCTCAGGTCATGATTCACGGTTCGTGGATTGGAGCCCCACATCGGGCTCTGTGCTGACAACTAGCTCAGAGCCTGGAGCCTGTCTTCCAATTCTGTGCCTCCCTCTCTCTCTGACCCTCCCCTGCTCATGCTGTCTCTCTCTCTCAAAAATAAATAAATCATTAAAAAAAATTTTTTAATTATCCCCCAGACACTGGGAGTGTTGACTGTCAATCAGCTCCCAGTGCCCCCTTGCTTCAGAAAAATGCCCATGGCAGATGAGAGCCACCTGGCCTGAGGAGTCATGTTGTCACCCCCAGGGATGGCCCATAGCAGGTGACTTGAAGTGTACAGTCAGCTTCTTGGCCTCAAGGGGACCACTCAACAGTGTAATTTATGCTCCAGAATTCCCCGTGGAACAGGCCAAGGCCGAGTTTCCTGAGACCCCAAACTGCTTCGCCCTTCCCTCTTTCTGCCTGCTCCCCACGTCCCCCAGCCTTCTGCTAACAGCATCCCTTTCATAACTCCCAGGTATCTGAATCACGGCCTCGGGCTTGTTGCTTAGACCTAAGACACTTACCTAGTCTTTTGGATCCCCATTTCTTCACCTGTAAAACCCTAGCAATTCATCACAAGTGGTCATGAAAACTGGGGAGAGGATGTCATTCAAGTTCCTCGTAAATTCCCGGGCTCCATCAATCACAGCAAGGATTTATCCTCCTTAGTTACACTGCAGAGAATATCTGGTCTCTGGGACAATAGAACCAAGAGGCCCAGGGACTGAGAACTAGAAGTAGCCAGAAGTTTGTACATGCGGGAGAAGCCAGTCCGCCCAGAGCACTGAGGACCTGTCAGGACTTGTGCCAACAAAGTGCATTCTGTCCCCAGTTGACCACAACAGGTGGGGGCAGGGAACTGGTCTAGGACCTGGTAGGGGGGAGGAGGGACCAGGTGGCAGGGGCAGCAGGGTGCCATTGGAGGACTTTCAATTCAGTACATTTGTAGGTTAGCTTTGCTGTTCACCTTTTAAGCAGAAGGGCAAATAGATTGCCCACCGGATGAAACAGCTTTCTCTGAAATATTGCTTCCTGACTCTGCCGTTTCATCTTCATTGGCTGTGGCTTCCCTCCACCTCGTCCTTCAGGCTGGCGTCCCACCGTCGCCGCGGGGCGAGCCCGAGCTGATGAGGACACCTGGCTTTTGTGGCAGCTCTTCAAAGCTGGAGGTCAGGTGTGTTTCTAGGATTTAATTAAGCTGGAAATGAAATCCAGCCCTGGAGTGGCCCATCGTCTTTATTATCACATTTCTTACCGCTTGTCAGGCCACGGTGGCTCTGGGTCTTGAAAGGGAAGAAGTGGGAGGCTTTGCAGGCAAGGGCTCGGTTAATCTGTTTCACGCGGCAGTTCAGGTACCTGCCTCCATTTTAGCAGGATGGAAAAAAAATAAACTCCAGCATTCTGGAAGCCTTCTGGGGAAAAGAATTACCTTGAAATGAACAAAAGGAAAATGCAGTTTGAAATTACACATTGTTTCAAATCCAGTTTCTTACTATACTATAATATGTGCCTGCCGTAAAAATGTATGAGATATAAGCACATAGAGAAATACAGAATCACACGTAACCTCACCAGCTAGATAGATAAAACCACTGTTAATATTGTGGTCTCCTTCCTTCCAAGTACTGGTGTGAGTCCCAAGGGCTAACGTGCAGGTAGTGAGAGACAGAAAGAACGAGTCCTCTCTTTCTTCCTCCCTCTCATGGGAAGATCTGATCCCATAGGGGCTGCAATTCACCGTATAATCCTTTATTATTTATGCATATATTCACTAACATAAATTCATACAGGACACTAATTCACTAAGACCGAGAGGGGCCCCCTCCTTTTTCAAGCAAACTGGAATCAAGGGGGAAAAAAAGACTTAAAAGAATTTCCATGCTCAGTAATGGCACAGACTATCACATTGCAGTCATGTTTTCTGTGCCTAATAAAATATTCTATAGTCGCTCAGATTAATCAAATGAGATGAGGGGATTTATACACTGCCGTGCACTGAGCAAGGGGCTTAACAGCCTCCCAAAGTAATAGCATTTGACATCGGAGCTGTTAGGCTGCATCAGCAGAGGGTATTCATTCTGTAGCCTGATTTGTGTTCAGCGGTGGCGGTCCCCTCGGGGTCCCCTTACTGCGGTGAGAGTTGGCAGCTACAGGGCACTGACCTTTCTCACTCTGGAGATGTGATTGCTTTCACACCGATCACACAGAAACACTTAGCAGATCTCATACTGTTAACTCCATCGCACGCCAGCAACGCTGGCATTTTATGATTGTCATTCAGCTAAAAACTCACTAACATGGGGAAGCCGCGCCAAATTAATAAGTTCCATGGTGGTCACATAGTCAGTTTTCATGCAACTAGTAAGCATCACTTTGGCCCAGGGCAGAAGTTACAAAATTGTGGACTGTTGAGAAAAAAGATAAAACTTTGAGAACTTCTCATCCAGTGCCCTCATTTTACAAGTAAAGGAAACCAGGGACCAAAGAGGAGGAAGGATGTTTTTTTCAAGGTCACAGAGCTAGGATGGAGGAGTGGCTTTCAACCTGCATGTTTGTAGCATCAGATCTTAAATGAAATACTGCATGTATAACTACAACATGCCCCAAACATCTAAGAAAGTGGCACCCTGACTGAAACACAGTTGGCATCCAAAGCTTTGCCCTGCCTTTTCCATCTCAGCTATGAGATACCTTGGAGAGCTCTGAATCTCCAGGAAGCATACATTAAAACCACCTTTCCTAGCCTAAATGTCCATCCCGTGATGAGTGGATCAAGAAGATGTGGTATATATACACAATGGAGTACTATATGGCAATGAGAAAGAATGATATATGGCCATTTGTAGGAAAGTAGATGGACCTTGAGGGTGTCATGCTGAGCGAAATAAGTCAGGCAGAGAAGGACAGATACCATATGTTTGCATTCATAGGTCTAACAGGAGAGACCTGGCAGGGGACCATGGAGAGAGGAAGGGGGAAAGAGAGCAGGGAAGAGTGAGGGACACAGATCAAGGGAGACTACTGAATACTGGAGACGGACCATGGACTGAAGGGGGAGGGAGAGGGGGGAAGGGGGGGATGGTCATGGTGGGGGGCACTTGTGGGGAGAAGCACTGGGTGTTATATGGAAACTAATTTGACAATAAACTATTATTAAAAAAAAAACCACCTTTCCTTAGCATTCTGGCTCCAGGAACATTTCTTGCATCTCCAAATATTCTTTATATAAACAAATAATCTGTGTTAGACTGACACATAATTTAAATTGGAAAGGTATGATCTCCTAGTCTCATTTGCAAAAGGAAGACATTAATGATATCTTGCAACAGCAAGGGAAATGCGCATTAGAAGTTGAACAGACAATGAAAATGAGTAGACATTGTATAGCCTCTCCCAGCATCAATGCCAGCCATGGTCTGCTGTAGATGTTGTGTAGGTTTGGAGGAACTAGCTCCAGCCCCAGCCCCAGCCCCAGCCCCAGGCCCAGCCCCAGGCCCAGGATTCAGGATTGGCCTTAAGCCAATCAGCTATGGATAACCACTGAACTGGGGAATGTTAATAGTTGACTCAGATCCACTGAATAAGAACAAAAGGAAGTCAAGGCGGTAAAACCAAACTGGTGGTTGCCAGAGGAGAGCGGGTAGAGGTGGGTGAAATAGATGAAGGGAATTAAGAAGTACCAATTTCCAGTTACAAAATAAATAAGTCATAGAGATGAAAAGTACAGCATAGGAAATACAGTCAATACTGTGGTGATAACGTTGTATGGCGACGGATGGTAACTATACTTATTGTGCTGAGCATTACATAATGTATAGACTTGTTGAATCACTGTGTTGCACCCCTGAAATTAATATAACACTGTATGTGAACTGCACTTCAATAAAATATATATATCAGACAGGTCGATAATATTCTCCAAAGAAGTTATAAGCTTCCAGGTTATAATAATTCTGAACAATAAGCCCAAAGTTATAGATAATAAATTTGAGGGTAAGGTCACATCAGACTTCTAGATAGCTCCACAAATAAATCTGGCACTGTTGTGCAGTTCACCGAGTCTGAAGAAGTCTTGGGACTTCCCCAACCAAGTCAGGTGCGCACTTTCAAGACTATGTAACTAAAGGGAATGACCCAGTACAATGCACTTGGACACAACTATAACTCAATTTGTTATTCTCAGTCTTCCCAGGCTAACATAACCCAGTCTGCTCGATGTGTGAAGTAAGGACTGGCGACTCGAAATGGGGCTCAGTAACCCCATATCCTTAGGAGTCAGGCCGAGCTGTCATTAAACCAGCTCGAAAGTCTTTCTTGCAGTGTAATTATACCTCATGGCCAGAGTGATCGTTTCAAAGATAAACATGTGACCCAGTTAGTCCAGTTAGAATGTCCTCCTGAAGAACATTTTGTTTGACAGTTTATGTAGAGATGTTCTTTCCCGGGCATATTATCAAACAAACATTAGTTGTCTTTTATCCTGTCTGCCTTCCTAGAGCCACAAAGGGATTCACCAACTCTGTGTCACAGCCTGTGTTAGGCAGTGGGCTAAACAGAATTTCTGCTCTCCAGGAAGTCACATCTTACCAAATATTGGCAGTAGCAATGAAGTTAGAGGGCTCTGCAAGTTATTTTTCAATACCTCAAAGGTCCAAGAGAAAAAAAATCACCTCATTAACCAGAATAAGACTTAACTGTGTATGGGGCTCTATGTGATAATACTGGTTATTACAAAGTGATACATTCTGGTTGAAAGTTAGAAATGGGGAAATGTGGTGAGCACAGCATAATATACAGAACTGTTGATTCACTATGTTGCATACCTTCTGAAACTAATGTAACCTTGTATTTCAATGATAGATAGGTGATAGATAAATAGACATATGTATATATCTATATATACATATATATTTTTTAAATATTGAAAAAAGAAATGGAAAAATAAATCTAAAGCTAATTAGTTGTATTTTTATGGTAAGAAATCCTCCAATATAGAGAGGTTTTTTTTAAGAAGGGGGGATAAGGAGAAACAGACGGAGAAGGAGAAAAAGGAGGAGAAGGAGCAAGAGGAAAAAAGAAAAAAGGGAGAGGAACGAAAATGAGGAGAGAAAGAGAAAGGAAGGAAGGAAGGAAGGAAGGAAGGAAGGAAAGAAGGAAGGAAGGAAGGAAGGAAGGAAGGGAGGGAGGGAGAGAGGAAGGGAGGAAGAAAGGAAGAAATGGAGGGAGGGCGGAGGGAAGGAAGGGAGAAGGCAAGGAAGGGAGGAATGAAAGAGGGAGGGAGGAGGGAAGGAGGACAGGAAGGAAGGAAGGAGGGAAGGGAGGGAGGGAGGAAGAAGGAGGGAAGGAAGGAAGGAGAGAGGAAGGGAGGAAGGAGGGAAGGAAGGGAGGAAGTAAGAAATGAAAGAAGGAAAGAAGGAAGGGAGGAGGAAGGAAGGGAGGAAGGAGATAACTAAATTAATTTTAGATTGACAGGGCAGTAGATGGGCCCATAACTCAATCACTGATATACTTGCTAAGGTGTCTAACTTCATTCTTCTGAACTATTCTAGTCTCACCTCTCCTGACTTGCAAGAAAAACCACCTTGAAAATACCCAGAAACAAGACACGAATAAAGATGAATAAATAGCTTCATTTTCCCTATACTTCACAACACAAGAACAACCTCATTTGAAATATATACACTGAGCTTGCAGAATAGGGGCTGCATTTGTTTCCTGGGGCTGCCATAATAAATCAATCCAAACTTGGTGGCTTAGAACAATAGAAGTTTGTTCTTTCACTTCAGGAGACGCAAAGTCTGAAATCTAGGTGTCGGTGGGGCTCACCAGCACTGAAGGCTCCCATGAGGAATCCTTTGGGGCCTCTTCCAGCTTCTGGTGGCTCCTAGAGATCCTTGGCCTGTGGCAGCAAAATCCCAGTCTCTCTCTGTGTCCTCACACAGCCTTCTCTGTGTATCTCTTTGTGTCAAATATCCCTGTCTTTTCTCTTGTAAGAATACTTATAAGGACATAATCACTCAAAACCCAGGATGGTTTTATCTGAAGGTCTCTAACTCATTTCCTTCTTCAATGACCCTTTTTCAGATAAGGTCACATCCACAAGTAGCAGGATATACCTTTTTAAGGGACACTATTCAAGGTACCAAGTTGGTGAATGTGTACTCCTAATGTTTTGACACCCATGCTTCTGACTGTGTGAGGAAATCACCACCCAAACCAACACCAGCCCCCCAAAAGCAGTATGACTGAAACTGAACTCATTCCTCCCCCATTGTATTTCTCTCCCTGAATTTCTATTAATGTCCCACATCGAATTGGTTGCTATGCTCCATTTGACACCTGCAATTTCTCTTGCACCCACTTCCTTCTCCATCCTACAGCCACCATTTCAGGTGTTGGTATCCCTTCCATGCCCCAACCTTAGTATTGGCCTCTTTGATTTTGGCTTCCCCATCCTTTACCCCTAATCCAACTTCCCACTACTAAGGATTAATTTCCTAAAATAACAATCTGTTCAAAACCCATCATCGACTTTCCCCATTTATCTCTTCTCAAACATCACAGATACTACAAGGATCATTTAAGCTGCCCGATGCCACCAACTCCAAGAAACACTCTGTAACCACCCCAAGTAGAAGTTTCTTCTTCTCTGAATTCCCATAGTTGCTCCTCTCCACCTCATATTATTTAAATCATTGGTCATTTGGGGCAGCATTCTACAGTTATTTCCGTCAAGGACTCACCTTTGGATCCCTTCCAACGGTCACATATTGAGTCATTTATCGTCCATTTCTTGTATTTCTCGTCATCCCTGTTGCTCTAAGAGCTATTGTTCACTCTTGGGTTGGGTCCTGGCATGATTCTACCTTCTCTACCCTGCCATAATTGACCAGACATGAACAAAGTTTGGGAGAATCAGATGTTCTTCCTTGGACTGAAAATTGAGGCTGAGATATTACAGTTCCTTCAGGAAATTGTTTATTTAAACAGAAGAGGAATTTCTACATACCTCCAAAGGCAAGGAAATCAAGAGCAAAAATGAATTATTGGGACCTCATCAAGATAAAAAGCTTCTGCACAGCAAAGGAAACAATCAAGAAAACTAATATAGGCAACCTACAGAATGGGAAAAGATAGTTGAAAATGGCATATCTGATAAAGGGCTAGTATCCAAAATCTATAAGGAACTTACCAAAGTCCACACGCGAAAAACAAATAATCCGGTGAAGAAGTGGGCAGAAGACATGAATAGACACTTCTCGAAAGAGGACTTCCAGATGGCCAACAGACACATGAAACGATACTCAGGGTCCCTCATCATCAGGGAAATACAAATCAAAACCACACTGAGATGCCACCTCACGCCAGTCAGAGTGGCTAAAATGAACAAATCAGGAGACTATAGATTCTTGTGAGGATGTGGAGAAATGGGAACCCTCTTACATTGTTGGTGGGAGTGTAAACTGGTGTAGCCGCTCTGGAAAACAGTGTAGAAGCTTCTCAAAAAGTTAACAATAGAACTCCCCTATGACCCAGAAATAGCACTGCTAAGAACTTACCCAAGGAATACAGGAGTTCTGATGCATAGGGACACATGGACTCCAACGTTCAAAGCAGCACTTTCAACAATAGCCAAATCATGGAAAGAGCCTAAATGTCCATCAACTGATGAATGGATCAAGATGTGGTTTATTGATACAATGGAGTACTACATGGCAATAAGAAAGAATGAAATCTGGCCATTCATAGCAATGCGGATGGAACTCGAGCTTGTCATGCTAAGCGAAATAAGTCAGGCAGAGGAGGACAGATAACATATGTTTTCACCCATAAGTCAGGAGAAACTTAACAGAGGACCGTGGGGGAGGGGAGGGGAAAAATAGTTAAGGAGAGAAAGGGAGGCAAACCATGAGATACTCTTAAATAATTAGAACAAAGTGAGGGTTGATGGGGCTGAGGGAAAGGAGAAAATGGGTGAAGGGCATGGAGGAGGGCACTTGCTGGGATGACTGAGTGTTACATGGAAACCAACTTGACAATAAACTATAATCAAAAATAAATTTAAAAACTTTAAAAAATAACAGAGGAGAAATTTATTTTCATTCACATTCACACTGGTGTGGTCAGTGGACCTGTTTGTCACTGGTCCACTACAAAATGAGTATAGAAATTGAGAGTATGCATTTAAAAACTTTTATAAGAATTTGACAGAGTCTTTGGATATCTTTGACTTTAATCATTTAAAATGTAAGAACTGTATATTTTGTATTTATTTTTATTTTCTAAGAATTTATCCTTAATGACATTGTTGAAGTAAGTTGACTCACAAAAATTTACCCAAAAGTCAGTGTTTCATATACCCTTTGCCCAGCTTCCCCTAAAGATAGCATCTTATTTACCCATAGAGCATTGTCCCAACCAAGAAATAGACTCTACTATTTCATTTGTATTATAGTCTACAAATACCCATGTATAACACGTTAGAATGCTTTTTTAAAAACTGGCTATTCACCACAGACAATTTGGAAAAATCTTGTTTACATATCTTGTTACAAAAATAATTAAAAGCAGCAACAGAAAATGACAGAAGAGTGGAAATGCCACAGACTTGAGACCAGCCAGCTTGATCAAGCCTCCGCCTACTCCCAGGGAAGCTGTGGAAAAAATCCATACCTAGAAATGGGGTTAATAATTACTAACTGAAATAGGGAGATAACAGGTATTCTGTATCACAGAACTACAAGGATCAGAGGCATTTTAAAAATATTTTCAGGGGTGCCTGGGTGGCTCAGTTAGTTAAGCATTGGACTTCGGCTCAGGTCATGATCTTATGGTTCCATGAGTTCGAGCCCCACATCAGGCTCTGTGCTGACGGCTCAGAGCCTAGACCTGCTTCGGATTCTGTGTCTCCCTCTCTCTCTACTCTTCCCCTGCTTACTCTGTATCTCACTCTCAAAAATAAATAAACATTAAAAAAAGTAACATATAAAAAATATTTTCAAACATAAACCAGTGTGGTTTCTATACTACTAAAATCATATTTATGTCCAACTTACAGATGCATCATATTAATTCATGGATTGTGTCCCAATGAACCCCTTATTTTACAAGTTCTAGATAATTTTCAAGCCCTTTCCACATGCATTATAAACCTCTTTCATTTTCATAAGGGTGGTTTTCCCAGTTTTACCCACGAAGCTCAGGAACATGTAGAGGCCAGGGCCGAGTCAAACAGCCAGGATGAAAGTTGGGGCAGGAACTCAGGCCCTCTGCCCCAGAATGAGCTATTTTCACTCCCCACCTGGTGCTCTCTCAACTCTTCAGTAACCCGCTAACCCGAGGGAAGAAAAGGATAATTTGTGCAGGTTTTACAAGTTACATTGTTAACTTAAAGAACTAGTAAAAAAAAAAAAAATACTCACTGTTTCATGATAGTTGGCCTTTGTCACATATGCTTTCTCTTCATTTATATGTAACTGTCTCCTTTCTTTCCCTTTCCCAAAAGTGGCACCATAGAGGTTGCTAAGCAATTGTCCCTGACAAAGTCTCAGTGCCTGTCAATAAAACAGTGTATTCTCCCATTCTCTCTTCCATTTTAGTGCTGAGGATGGTGTCAATCAAAGAACATCAGTAAATGTTGGCTTTTGAGAGAAGGCAGAGAGGCCCTGACAGGCAGGGAATAAAAGATGACTATTTTTAAACTAACAAGTCCTTTCTTAAAGTAAGGCAGTTGAGTAAGAGACATACAAGTTTCACTACTCCACTTTTCTAGAAGGGGAAAGGGCTTCCTCAGGTCAGGCCACCATCTTGATTTGAGAAGGATGTCTTGTTTGTCGAGGGAGGAATTTTCAAAAAAAAAAAAAAGTGCCACCTCTCTTTGTAAATTCAAAGAGAAAATACCATTTAACAAATGGACATCTGAAAATAACATTTTTCACAAAGGCTCACAGATTTAGAAGACTGTCAAAAGCTTGGCCATAATATTTAACTGAAGAAGACCCTCAGAGAATAGAGAATTGAAATGCAGTGTGAGTGTAATTAAATGGTATCAAAGTTATCAATCTATATTTATATTCAATGTATTTCTATATCCAAGTCAGTGTGTATATGCCTCCACAAGGGTGGCCATCTTAGTACACACCATTGCACTACACAAAGACAAATACACAGATATTAAGATAAAGGAATATTTGCTCCCCTACAATACATACAACTACTTTGACACAGAATTAATACTGCAGACAAACGTGCAGAGCATCTAGGTAAGCCAGAGACGATTTGTCTTATATTCAAGACTGAAATAATCGATCAAACCACTATACTACTTACCACCTCCCTAAAAAGGAGCCTTCAAATTGTCTCACCCAACTGACCAAAGGTCAGAACACACACCTCTGCTACTTTAGAATGTCAACTAGTTCTTGAGCCCACACCTGAGAATCATTTTTCTGAACAGACTCATTAACCTTTGCTCAAACATATGCATATGTTCCTAGCAGGTGGCAGAATTCTTTAATCCCTGGTAATATCAAGATAATTCTAGCACAAACACCAAAATGTCAGTGTTGCTAACCTTTTTAATTACACAACCACATTATTTTCATGTGACATAGGAAATGACACACTGCAAAGTTCTACTCCAAATAGCTTGTACTGAAGGCAAATGCACGTGAGGAAGATGGTACGTGAACTCATCACAAAAGCTCACGACGGTAAAATGGTAAGATAATTGACTTGGTAAGTCCCTGAGAATAGAGGTGGTAAGAAAGAGCAAACCCAGTGACAAGTGTTGAATTCTCCACCAAAGTAGTACAGAAAAGCACTGGATTTCCCACACTGTACCAAGCCAGGAAGTGTGACACCTTCCCCTGGGAATAAGAAGCACAGAACACACTTTTATTATCTCTCCTTTACAATATTTAGGAAACCTGATGTCTCACATATTTTTCTGAATGAGAAACGATGCATTCTCTATAATATTTATGTTTGGTTATTAGTTTTTCATCTTCCTGGCAGTAAGCACTCCAAAAGTGCTTAATCCCTTCCAATCTACTCTCCAGCCTCCAGATTCAGAAAGAAGTTCAAATAATATTCATAATCTTGGGGCCTAGGTTTAGATGGCACTTTGGCACAGGTACCTAAATTGGAACCCTGAAGCTACCCGGTTTGATTTCTAGTCCCTTCCCATCTCTTCCATGTCAGAGAATTGTAGTCATCTCTGCTCCCTCTACCGAAATGTAATCAGTGGTGCAATAGAAGAAGTCATCGATGGGGCTAATAACACCCACATACTAGAGTTGATAAAATAAATAATAAAAATAAAAATAAATAAATAAAATGCCTGGCCCATTATTTGCCAATAATAGGTACTTAACAAATGCTGGCCTACTGTCCTCCATTACCATCTTTGTATCAGCAATACAGAACTTTATATTTTGGGAAGTGCTCTTTATTTTTAAATTTTTTCTTCATATTTTTCTCAGCACTATTCAACCCATTCCCCAACCATTTCTGCTTTCAACATGGCAGACAATAACCCAGAAAATGTACTAAAGTGTTGCTAAGCAGCTAGGTGACAGTGGAAGATAATGATAAAAGGAATACCTAGATAACCTTGTTCTTGACATTTGAAGATGGTGAAATGATGGTATAATGTCATGTGAGTGAAAAATATCAAATCTCATGGAATGCTTATATCTCCCAGGTTATCCCAAGATAAAAATCATTCTCCATGTTGTGGGTTAACCATTCTCTGCAATGCTCACTGACTCTGTATCATGACGTGCAGTTTTCAAAAGGGCCAGCCTATCACCCACAGTTATTCATCAGCACTCGATAGCTATGTCCATGTATAAGCCAGTAGAGACATCAAGATGGTGTGAAACTGTGGGCAGCAAGACCATATACAAATACCAGTCCACATAGAATGTCCAAAACACCTGCCTCACTGTCTCTATGCGACTATGCAGTTGGAAGCAATGTAGACTTAGAAACATATCCCTAGCTGTGTGACAGAGATGCCTAGACTTTGGGTGTGAGAAGCCAGAATTTAAGGTGAAGATAATGTAAGCTTTCCTACATCTTCTCATATTCTCAACTGTTCATAAGTGTGTGGGTGAAACGGTACATTTTAAAAATCGCAGATCTGCTTCATGTTACCCCTGACCTGTGCTTCTGAAGGACTAGTATGCCTGCCCTATTTCAAAATTAAATCAGAACTCTAGTATATATACCTCTTCTGCAAATCTTACAAAGGTGAGAATTAATAAAATTGCACAAATTCCATTTTAAGTGCAATCAGGACACATGTAATCTACATAGAGTCCAAAATTTATGAAAGGCTCCCAAAAGCTGTCAAGATGAGACAGAGGCTGCACAAGAAGTAACAAGAAGAGGCATCAGGGGCAATGTAAAGGCCCAGCCAGCAGGTCTCAGGAAATGCCAGCAAAAGGTAGATTTCCTGAAGATGAGGAGCTCATCCTGAAGTTAATTAGTTCTCTTGCTGGTCACAATGAGACGGGTAAAGAAGGCTGGAGGGAAAAGTCTTCCAGGACTCAATTTTGATTTGGAAAGACAGAGGAAATAAGGCTCCGCTCCAAAAAAAGATGCAGAGCAGAGATGAGCTATAATTTCAGGAACTGGTCTGTCTCTGTGGTAGTAAAAACCAGCAAGTGCTCCGAGTGTGAAATCTGGAAGGCTCCTCTGGGCATCCTGCTTTTCCTCCCACCATCACCAAAGAATAACCCATAATGAGCTCATCCAGGAGAATAAAATTAATTTAAAGTATGAATAATAAAAAGATACAGGAAAAGCTTAATAGAAGAAAAACAAATTCTTACCAGAAAAACGGTGCCAGGGAGCAGACTGAAATTGAAACCAAGCATTTTACCAGGAATTATTTTCAATATTCATGAAATAAGTATCTCCTGGAACAAGGACCCAATGCAGAAATGCAGAAGTTCAAGGAAAAGATGGTGAAGCAACAGGAATATTGCTCTTCCCAGGATTTCTTGTTAAGGAAAAGAAGACCAAGAGAGTAATTGCTAAGACACAAACAAAGCAGGGGTCACAATAGTAATATTAGACAAGTTAGAATTAAGGCTCCAAAGAACTTAACGAAACAAATTTAAATTTAAATTTCCTGTTCAAAGTGAAGATTCTCAATCTGTGAACATCTATGCACCAGATAATTTAGCAGGAATGTTTATAAAGCAGACATCTCATAAGCCATGAAAAGAAAAAGAGATGCGTTAGTGTTGGAGAAAAAGCCATTTTTCTTAGCCCTTGACATCAATCATTATACAAAACAAACAAACAAAAACAGAACAAGAGCAAGGATACAGAAGATCTAAATAATAAAGCTGATGAATGGTCTTGGTCCTCGTTGACATATATCAAATTTATTGCTCTTAAATAAAGAATGCATTTTATTTCATTTCCCATGAAATAGTCATAAAAATTGGCCATGTATTAGGCCACAAATAAAACCTCAGTAGATTCCAAAAATAAAAATAGGACAGATAGCTTTTTCCCATTATAGTGGAATTAAGCTAGAATCTGATTACGGAAGAAGACAAAATGGCCATTTCACCCCTAAATATTATTTTTTTCTTAAACAATTCTGTAATCAAAGAGAAATAAACTGAAATTACAGATTTCTCAAATGCATGAATAAAGAAAACTATAGTCATCAGAACTTGATAAAAATCAGCCAAAACAGTTTCAGACAATAAAAAATAACCTTAACCACCTATTCAACCAAAAATAGAATAAAATAATTAATTATATATTCCATTTTTAAATGATCATGAAAGATCAGCCTGGGTGGCTGTGTCATTTAGGCGTCAGAGTCTTGGTTTCGGCTCAGGTCATGATCTTGAGGTTTGTGGGACTGAGCCCTAAACTGGGCCCCATGCTGACAGCACAGAGCCTGCTTGGGATTCTCTCTCTCCCTCTCTCTCTGCCCCTTCCCTGCTTGCACTCTCTCTCTCTCTTTCTCTCTCTCTCTCCAAATAAATAAATAAACATTTAAAAGAAAGAAAACAAGGAAAAGGAAATGATTGTAAAATAAACCAAAGGAAAAAATAAGAAAGGTAAAAATATAAATCGATGAATTAAAAACCAGGAAAAATTTTGAACCAAAACAGTAAAAGATGATTCTTTGGCAGGGAAGAGAGGATAGTAAAACTATATAAGTAATTCTCTATTTTACCTTTGTCCAAAGGAGGTATAAATATAAAAAGGAACAATATCAAGATGCATAGAAAATTAAAGAATCACAGAGAGTGCCTTATTAAATTCCATATTAACAAACTTGAAAATTTATATAAAATAATTTTCAGGAAAATAGAATTGGCCAAAACTTACCTCAGAAAAAAACCCAAAAATTTAAACATATTGACTTCCATAAAGGAAATAGAAAAGTGTGACTCAGGGGCACTTGGGTGGCTCAGGTGGTTAAGTGTTGACTTTGACTCAGGTCATGATCTCAAAGTTCTCGAGGTGGAGGCCCACACCAGGCTCTCTGCTGTCAGCATGCAGCCCACTTTGGAACCTCTCTCTGTCTCCTTCTTTCTGCCCCTCCCTTGCTCGTGCACACTCATGCTCTCTCTCGCTCTCTCTCTCTCAAAACTAAATTAACATTAAAAATTTTTAAAAAAGAAAAATTGAACTCACTATATGCGTAAAAATCCAGAAGTTTAATAACATGCCATTAATAAGTTTGTAGGGAAACACCGTCGTACATGACTAATGGGAATGTAACCCCACTTTGAACAAAGTTACAATATATTTCAAAAATAAAAACACATACACACTTTGACCCTCATATCTTTTTCTCAAAAATTATCTCACAGATATACCTACACAATGTTTGAATTGGAATATATATTAGATTAATAATAAAGGTTTGGAGACAACCAATGTTTTTCGATAGAGATTGATTGACTAGTTCATCCTAACAATGGAATATCCTATAGTAGTGAAAAAAAATCGGAAAGTTCTCTATGTATTGATATGGAAACAGTACTTAGATATGTTGTTCGCTAAGAAAATAAAGTAGTAAAAATCTACATGTAAAAAAGTAAGGCATGTTTTTATTTTCTTGCATATGAGTAAGAAAATTCTAAAGAGGATAAACTAATAACAGTAATAAAGCATGAGGAACTGAAAAGAGAAAATGGGGAATACATTTCACTGTTTGTCTTTATTATTTTTAGTAAACAAAAAATATTTTAAACAAAAAAATAAATTTGGTTCATTTAATAAAATTGGATTGCATGCTTGAAGCCCAGATCCTTATAACAAATCACTCCAATAAAATAATTTCCCTAATATTGTATAAATCTGGGTTTTCTTTATAATATCATATCATAGACCAAGATTTGTTCTAAAACAAAGAGCAATTTTTCCACCAACTTACTGAAGTATATTGTATCTGAGACAGTTATATAGGCATTTACACATTTACATCATTTTCTCAAAGGCAATGTTTTTTTCAAAAATGATAGAAGTTTGAGACTCAGTACTTTTACCTTGACGTGTCTTCATTAAAAACTTTTCCTTTTTAAAAGTGTTTGTCACTACTGCTTGTTTATATTTTTAAACTCTGAGTTGTCTGACAAGAGTTCTCTGCAAAAGAAAGCTGATATTGTACAGAATGCTTGCCAAGTTAAGAGGGTGAAACAATGGAAATCACTGGATTTGGAATCACAAAATATGGGCTTGATCTCAATATAAAGTCCTAACTTTCCTTTCAGAGCCAATGATCTATGTGAAACTGAGCAACTGCAGCTTCCCTAGAGTCTTCTCTGCCTCTGCCTCCAGGACAGACCTCGCCCTCGCTCATGCTGTTGTCCTCAAGACCTAGAGAACAAGAGGTCTACTGTCCGCTGGCTTGTCTACGTCAAAGCAAGATGTCTCAACCTTGACACTACTGATATTTTGAGTCTGATCACTTTTGACTGGGGGCTGACCTTTATTGGGAGCTGGCTGTACAGTATTTAGCACAACCCCCGGCTTCTTACTCACTAGATGTCGGTAGCTGTCTCTCCAGTTGGGATAACAAAAAACGCACCAGGTATTGTCAAACGTGTCCCCCCCCCCCCGTAATAAAAGGGTGAGCTTCTCACAAGTAAATATCTTTCCCCAAACCTCTCGCTAACACAGATGAAGAACCAGAATCAAGTTCTAGCTCTGCCACTTACTGGCTGAATGACCTTGGACAGGCCATTTCCTCTCGCTGTACCTCCATTTCCTCAGCTGTAAAAACCTTGTAGCAATGTCTGCTCCCAGGAGTAAGAAGTAAGAAGTAAATGACATGTGTCATGAGAACACCTAGAGAGTACCTGCCCCTAAATAATCTACCAATAAACATAGTTACATCTACTCCTGCAGCTTCTTCTTGTTTTTTGTCTTAACACCTGCAGGATAGCTCCTCGGACTCCAAGGAATTGCTGTCTGAACAACTGAGTTACTTAAACTGAGTAATGAGCATTTGATTTTCATTCTATTTGTTTAACCACATAAGTATATATGGTTCACATTAAATCACTAGAGAGCAGTGATATATGCAGCTTCGTTGACGTTCACCCTAAACTTCTGCCCACTTCAAAGAGCAGAATGCCAACATTTAAAAGGAGAGAACAGAAAATGTAGCCGCTTTAATGAGGAGCTGGAGACAATACAACCAAACTGAAGTAACTTGCTGCCCTAGTTCACTCCTCTCATCCCTTCCCCCACATTTTAAAAAGGCAAATTAAAGACCCAAATAAAATCACCCCCACTGAAAGATGAGAAATCATTAGAAATGAAACAGCATGGGCTCCATTGTTTAATATTCCAGTAAGAATTAGAAGAGCAGAAAGCAGGTGTAATACAATTCAGAAAAGGAGTCACTTTAGAAAACTTTTCAAACATATTGCTCTTTATTTTCAAATAAAGAAAACAAAAATTCCTCAAATTAAAAAAAAAAAAAAAGAGAAGGGGCGCCTGGGTGGCTCAGTCGGTTAAGTCTCTGGCTTCGGTTCAGGTCAGATCTCATGTTCGTGGGTTCGAGCCCCGCATCGGGCTCTGTGCTGACAGCTCAGACCCTGGAGCCTGCTTCCAGTTCTGTGTCTCCTTCTCTCTCTGCCTCTCCCTCTCTCATGCTCTGTCTCTCTCGGTATCAAAAATAAATAAAACATTTAAAAAAATGAAGAGAAAAGAAAAGACAACCCAAAGAGATAGAGAGCTGTCAGTTCTCAGAAAGAAAGAGACAATGGCTTAGCACTTTATTTTTTTTCCATAATATTTTATTGTCAAATTGTTTTCCATACAACACCCAGTGCTCTTCCCCATAAGTGCTGTCCTCCATCACCACCACCCCTTTTCCTCCTCCCCCTTCCCCTTCACCTCTCAGTTTGTTTTCAGCATTCAATAGTCTCTCAAGTTTTGCATCCCTCTCTCTCCCCAACTCTCTCTCCCTCCTCCGCTCCCCTGGTTCTCCATTAGGTTTTTCATGTTTTCTGTTAGACCTATGAGTGCAAACATGTGGTTTCTGTCCTTCTCTGCCTGGCTTACTTCGCTCAGCATGACACCCTCAAGGTCCATCCACTTTCCTACAAAGGGCCATATGTCATTCCCTCTCATTGCCATGTAGTACTCCATCATGTATATATACCACATTTCTTGATCCACTCATCAGGCTCTTTCCATGTTTTGGCTATTGTTGACATTGCTGCTATGAACATTGGGGTACATGTGCTCCTATGCATCAGCATTTCTGTCTCTCCTGGGTAAATCCCCAGCAATGCTATTGCTGGGTCATAAGGGAGTTCTATGGATAGTTTTTTGAGGAACCTCCACACTGTTTTCCAGAGTGGCTGCACTTTAAACAATGGGATATTCATGATCCTTCCAGTAAGGTGGTTTTACTGACGGTCAGTTCTACCATCTACTAGTTGAGTGAATCCTGAGCAAAGTGAAATCCCCCTCTGACCTGTTTCCTGGCTATAAAATAAAAATAAAATCTACTTCACTGGGTTATGATACGAATTAGCAACAACAACTTAGCCTAGTAATAAGCTCACAGGGCACACTCAATAAATGTCTTTCCTTGTATTCATCTGTTCATCTCTATTTGTCCCTTCCTTTGTCCCTCTCCATCTGTCAAACTCTATTTTTTTATTTTTTTCTTTGTTGCTTATAAAAATATATATCTAACTCTTGGTTATCTGTGATAATGAGAAGAAGGTGAATAATAAAAATTGAAATCTACAAATGATTCTAAAGACTCCCCAGCCATTAATTTCAATCAACTTTCCCAACAAGAATTTTTCCACAGTTCATAATAGAATCTACACTAATGTACCAAATTCAGATAGTTTACAAAACCAATAAGAGAGGGAAGCAAAGAAAGTATATAACATACAAATGTAAGCTCATACATTTGGCTAATGGGGAAAAAAATCTCTTATTCTAAAATAATTGAGCGAACATGATCTGTTTGTAGCAGCTCAATCAAAGCTAATGATATAATGGGATGAGTAAAACCAAGAGGGAGATAGAAAACATCCTGATACATCACTCTAGAAAATGGACTATTGACTTCATTGCTTGGGTCATTCTCTCTTTGTTATGCTGTCCTGCAATCTAGGAAATCCTGCTGATTCTGCAAGGAAGGAAATGTTTTATATCTGTGTTGCCCATCATGGTGACCCGATAGCCACATGTGGTTACTGAGCACCAGAAATGTTACTAGTATAACTAAGGAACTGGGTTTTTTAATGTTATTTAATTTTGATTAATTCAGATGAAAATGTAAATAAGCGGCTACCATATTGAAAAGGTAGATCTAGGCTACACATAATCTGATACGTGGAAATAATTTCATTTAGACTTAATTTCAGGGCACCTGGCTGGCTCAGTCAGTAGAGCATGTGACTCTTGATCTCAGGGTCACGAGTTCAACCCCCATACTGGGCATGGAGCCTACTTCAAAAAAAAGATAGACCCATTTGCTCCATCTTTACAAGTCTCTTCTCATTAATGGTGAGTGTGTCTTTCTTCTGATAGTGACCACGTTTTCTAGTGAAAGGTCTCATTTTCCATTACTCTCTCTGCTCCTGCCCATACTATCATAGGAGATAAATAACACTTAAATGTCCAAAGAGGGAGTTATTGTCAATAAGCAAGTCTAGACTATTGACTGAGCAACTTGCCTAATAAATTTAAATACCTCTCCATGCTTTGTACTATATGATAGAAGATATTCTCCAGCATATTCTCTCTACAGACCCAACAGGGTGTGTCCTAAGGCTGTTTCTCACACTGTTCCTCAACATAGGCTCATGACTCACCCCAGAATACAAATCTTGAGGGAGGCATTATTATTCCACCCAAGTTCACAGGTTTTTTGGGAAGAGAAAGAAATATTTGGATTTCAAAAGAAGAAATTAACTGCAATCCTTTACGCAGTCTATCTTTATTTCTTAGCTATGATTTTAAATAACTATTGGACAACTGTAGATTCCAGAATGTTCTCCTGGAAAGTACTTGAACACAGACATCTATGCTTCCATGTAAGTGTGGAGTTCTACCCCTGCAAAAGTGGTCAAATTGAAAATAAGAACAATACCTTCTTGGGAATCTTGAGGACCCTCCCAAGGACTCATGCCTAAAGGGAACATCTGACCTCTCCTAGAGGGTAAATAACACTGATGAACTTCCCTAACCTGAATTAATTCTACCCTCCACAGCTCCTGACCTCCAAGACGTTATCACAAAACTTCTGAAGAGTAGATGTGCCACCCACTGGGCACAAAGCACATATGGCTCTTGGTTGTAAATCACTCTCTGTCAGAGTGTTTTATCATGGGATTTAAAGCAAATGTCCCTTAAAGGAAGAGACCATCTTATTATGTTTATTCATAATGCCTAGCAGTCACCTCATACATAGTTAGTGCTCATTAGGTATCTGTCAATTATAGAAAGATAAATACACCATAATTGGGATATACAGAACTCCAACCGTGCCATATTACCTTTGAATTATTTGAAAAAAAAACTTTTAAAATATGTTTAAAAACAGCAATGCCTAATTTACATGAGCCCTTCAAATTATTGTCATCCTTAAGTGAAAGTGATATTTCAGAACCATAGCTTCTCTCCCAGGAAATATTTCTTTTAGTGTATTCTCTGGCTCAAAATAAATCTCAATAGCCATCCCTTCCTATATACTTCATTTCTTCTTTAATTAATTCTTATTTACAGAAATCTTTCCCCAAATTCATCTAATATTAATTTTCTCTCCCTATAATCCAATCTCTAGCTAATGACTTTCCTAATTCCCTTTCATTGCTGAATGTCAGGTCAAACTAAGTCAGCTCTGTTGAGAAGGGTTTTATGCGCCGGTAGCTGGTCTATAAGGTGGCTGTAGGATGTTAACTCCTAACTGGGTATAAGTGTGGCATCCAAAATTTACATTGATGGAAGACATTGGCCTTGGGTTTTCCCCATTCAAAGAAGTCAAGTTCAAGGCTTCATGGGGATCCAATTAAGGTGACTGGAGTAAATGCTTTTTAGCTCTTAATTAAACAACTTAATTCATGAATCTAAAAAAAGGAAGTAAGATCTACACAAAGTCTAGGAAAAGTGGCACTGATGAACAAGAATGTTCTGGTCACTAAACATAGAATAATCTTATCTGTGGCCTACAGAAAATACCCTCCTATGGTCATTCAATTTCATTCCTTCTGATTCAACTCACTAATAAACCTCCCAGTTACAAAGATACATGCCCCTTATCTTAGTGCCAAGAAAAATGTTCCTGGGTGGCAGACACAAATATATGGTCACAGGAAATGAAATCTTACTTTGTAAATTAATCAATAGTATACTCTAAACATGAGTCAGTTCCCAGAGCCTCATCGAATCTGAGGCTGTGGCAAGTTTGGTTTCCAGGATTGCCCACTACAGTTCTGACCTTGCACACCGTCTCTAAGAAGTAAGGCGGCCCCTCTTGAGTATCTTCAACTCACCCTCTCTATTCTCAACATTCTACCTGAAAACACCTAGACAAGTCCCATTCTTTGCACCATACTTGCAAATATGTTCTTGTCTCTCCAAGATGCTAGAAAAGCAATGAAAAATGGCCATTTGCCAACTGCCAATAAATACAATGTCTTGATTTGGGGCATAACTGTTCTATATTCAAATAACCCCCCATTTAACTTTGAAGCAAAACATCTTCTGAATCAAATGCATAAGCCCTACAGACACCTGCCTGATGGAAAGTGAATACATTTTTGAGCTAAACAGACATGGTTTGAATTCTTAGACCCATTTGCATTCACTTGCTATATGAGATTAGACGAATCCTTAATCTCTCCTATCCTCAATATCATTATCTGTAAAAATAATACCTACATCACAAAATATTATTATAAGTATCCAAGGAGAGAATTTATCTTTAAGCATCTGGAACATAATGGTTATTCAAAAGAATTCATTTCCGTTTCCTCAAGCAATCTTCTCTGACTGATTGCTTCAACATCCAGTAGCATTTGCAGAACCTTTAACATCTTACTGAAAGAAGTTCTACTCTAAAAATCTGTTCTAGTATTATTATTCTAGCAGTTTTTCCTGAAATTGCAAGCCCTAAGCTTATTGTCCTGTGTCCAATTCTAGTGATATCCTTATTATCTGCTGTCACTCCAAAAACTTGGGTTTTATTTTTGTTTATAATTAAAACCTCTTCCTACACTCCTTTAAGGAGCACTTGGATTTATTACATGCATAGTCTATGTTTACACATCTAATACAGGGCCTAGCACAAAGCTAATTCCCCTTCTTTCCAATAATTACTTATAATAAGGTTGTTAATATAGAGAACAGTTGCAATTTGTGTTATATATATACATATATACATGGTGAGGTCCAAGAGGAAGAAGCAAATTTGACCATCCATCTATATGTATTAGAACACTCCCCCTATCAGCTGCTCCCCCTGAAATCAGTTCTGTGGCTCCAGTCCAGGAGAGTTTCTGCTCAAGCTCTGGAATCCAACATTCACTCTTGACTTAGAGCCTGTGTCCTTGAACAGAAAGGACTGCAGACTATGAAATGCATAATAATGCAGACTTGCAGATAAGCACACAAGTCCAAGATCTGGAGAAAAAAAATGGGTCAGAATGGAAAGAAATTATATTCTGGGAAAACAAGCACATTTCTGACATTCATTTTAGATTTCATCCAGCTTTGACCTACCCCTGCTGCCAACTATGTTATTTCTGAGCAAAGCACCAGAATTTGTGGGGAAGGCCACTAAATATTTTATAAGGTAATAACAATGTTAGCAGGCTAAAGTATTCTTTAACCAATCTGGGGGGCATGAGAGTCAGACTTAAAGATTATATTTCACAGTAATTTGGTTAAATCAGTCTTGTTCCAATATCCAAAAGAGATTGTAAATAGAAACAATCACAAATAATGCACAAGGAACTCAGTTGAACTTGTCCTGGCTCCCAGGTTCATTGTCCATAGCAATAAATATCCCTCTCCACAATATCTGAAAACTCACAAGTCAACTACTTCATGATTTGGGAGGCTTCCTGAAGACTCAGGGTACACATGGAGACACATTGCTTCCCAAGGCTCACAGATTCCTTGTTTCACTCTCAAACACCTCTAGAACAACCAATGAATCAGTGTCCTCCATTGACCAAATGAAACAGATTTAGAACATTCTGTGGCCCATTGGGGTAGAAGAGGAAGGGGTAAGTAGTTCTACCCTAAGCTCTTATAAAAGTGGTTCCCCTCAAAGATATGTTTAATTTTCTCAGGAGACTTCCAGGTGAAATTTATTTCCCTATTTCACACTATAACATTCAAAATGGTAGTCTCAGGCAGAGTTGGAAACGAACATTTGTGAGTGTTTATTGTGTGCCTATCACTTTGTCTTTATGTTCTACACTCCTCACCAAGTCAATCCTGTGCAGTCTACATCATACAAAATAGGAAACTTAGGTTCAAAGGGGTTCCATTATCCTCCAGGTCTCAACATAAGTAAATGATGGAACTGGACCCTAACTCAACTCAGACTGATGGCAAAACCAAACTTGCCCCTACCCTCTAACTGTCTTCATACCTAATCTCTTATCAAAAACCATCCACTCAACCAGGTTCAGATTAACACCTCAAGCTGTAGAATATACCAAGGAGCTGGAAAGGTAACAGAGGAGGTCCAAACTATATCAAGAGACAGCTCCATTCACTCTTCTTTTCATTCCCCATAAGGAAACCCCAACTTCCAAGTGCTTCCTCTGAGCAACACTGCTATTGTCCTGTGAAAAGTTTGCAGGTGACTCCAACAAGGAATGTTAAGAAAAGAAAAGCCTATATGCTATTGATCTGCAGTTAACAGAAAGCAAGGAAGTCTTTTGGAACTTCTGCTTAGAGAAGAAGAAAGAGAAGAAGAGGAAGGGGAGGAGGAAAAAGTAGAAGAAGGAAGAAGAGGAGTAGAAGAAGGATGAGGGGATAGAATGGAAAGAGGGGAAGGGGAGGAAGGGGATGAGGGTGACAAGGGGGAGGAGTAGGAGGGGGAGGAAGATGGGAAGGAAAAAAAGGAGGAGGGAAGGGGAGAAGAAGGAGAGGAAGGAGGAGGAGCGCTTTATCTACGTAAATACCATTTGCAATCTCCCTTTTATTTCTTCCATTTTAGAAAACTTACCTAACTAGCTGCCCTGACCATTTTTATTTCACATTTATGCTGACATTTCCCACTTGCAAAAACCATAGGGGATATATTTACAAATACAACAGTAAGGGAGAGCGAAACCTTTCCTGTTTGGCCTAACCTACTTTGCACAGCATCTTTTTTTTTTTTAATATTTTATTGTCAAATTGGTCTAAAGTTTCTTTCTTGGAGGAGATGTTTGCTTTAACCCTGTGCAACATCTGAGAAAGATAAATCCTAACTTCCTTTTGAAAGTATCAAAACTCAAGATCCCATCTTTTGTGGAATTTCCCTGTGTGTTATGCATGTTTTCTCACTAAATTGCTGTGTGTGTATGTGTGTGTGTGTGTGTTTATGGATTTGTTGGGGACAGGTGGAATAGACCTAGAGAATAAGGGACAACTTGTTAGAAAATTCCCCTGGGATATACAAGACAAGAAAAACATCTTGAACAGCTTAAATCACTGAAGCACTACCTTCAGGTGATACAGTATGATTTGTACAATAAAAGTATGTAAAAAGTATAAACAGCCATCAACAAAGAAAGCAATAAATTACAGTGCAATCACACCATGAATCTTCTGCAGTCAGTACAAACAAATAAATTAGAGCTTTATATAGACATGGAACAATGTCAACAATATTTTGGTAAAAAGAAAAGTTAGAGAAATATATTTTATATATATTTACATTTATGTTTAGGGTGTGATATATGATATATATAATATGTCTTTGAGTTTTAGCATAATTAAATATTACATTATATTATATATAACGGGGTCATGTGATTCACAGCTAATAAAGGAGGTGTGGGAGGTGTTAACAGCAATTGTCTCACGTCTAGGACTATAGATGTCTTTCTTTCTTCTGTTGGCTGCTCTGTATTTTCAGTTCCTCCTAAAATGAATATGCATTGTTCTTTTAAAAAATATATATTGCGTTGCTGGAAGGAAGGGTGGGATGGGCTAAATGGGTGATGGCTATTAAGGAATGAACTTGTGATGAGCACTGAGTGTTCTGTGTAAGTGGTGAATCACTAAATTCTACTCCTGAAACCAATGCTGCACTATAAGATAACTAACAAATTTAAATAACATCTTGGATGATAAAAAATTAATATTATATATAAGTTATTTTAAAATTAAATGGTATGCACAGAGGAAAAAGCCTAGGCATCTTAGCAGCACCCAGAACACAGTCAAGGACACCTTCTTCAAGGATGATTCTGACAAACCCAAGTGTCTGTGGACGGAGATCCCCATAGTGGCAGAAACCCTGAACAGGGTCCTCAGATCATCAAGCCAGTTCGGGGCAGTGTCACCTGGATACTCGTGGATTGCACTCTAGCACAGCCAATGACAAGCATGAGTTTCAATGGGCAGGGGAGTGGCAGGCTGGATGATCTTAGGGGCTCCTTTATCTGTTTCATAACCAGAATGAAGGCCAACCTCCTAACAAGAAGTATACATTCTTTCCACACTATTCAGTTACCTAGCGCCGAATCACAAACTCCTGCAAACATAGTGACTTAAACAATGGGCATTTTATTATGCTCATGGATGCTGTGGGTCAAGACTTTGAGCAGAATACGGCAGGGGTGGTTTGTCCCTGCTCCATGGTGTCCAAAGTCTCTGCTGAGAAGACTCAAATGGCTGTGGACCCACACGTCTGGAGTTTTCTTCACTTAAATACCAGGTACCTGAACCAGAATGGCTCAAAGACTGGACTCCACATGTCGACCTGCACATGGCGCCACCCACATTTGGCCTCTCTGTATGACTTGGGCATCTTGCAGCATGGTGGCCCAGCAGGACAAGGGTGTGTCACAAGAATGAGCCTTCCAAGAGAATCAGCAAAATCTGCATGGCCTTTTATGACCTAGCTGTGGGGCTCACGTGGTGTCATTTCCATCATACTATTGGCCAAAATCATTGCAGGACTATTAGATTCAAGGTGGAAGCACATGAACCTCTTGATGGGAAAAGTCTCAACAAATTTGTGGCCATTTTTCAAAACCCACACATGGAATAATCACATTTCTGCTCTGTGACAGCTACTGGACCTGGAGCTGGAAATAGGAAAACTAGACACAGCACTATACTGGGAACCAGAAGGGCTAGGTACCTCCCTGCCCTGTCCCTCCAATAATTTACCATCTCAGTATGAAATTCCATTTCTCCCTCAGCAAGATGGAAATTGTCATGTTAGGATAAGCTTTATAAAATTACCTACACTCAACCATTTCTGACCAAAAGAATATTTCAGTTGGTTCTGCCTAATACTTGACCGAATGCTACATTGAATGTAAGGCTAAAACATGATAAAATAAATGTTCTTGAGGGAGGACTCTTTCATGTTCCTTATTTGCTTAGCTTTCTTGCATAAAATTTTATAATACTTCTACTAAATTTAAGAAGAAATTGATATTCTCTGCTGGCATATTTTTAATGTTTTTTTAATGTTTATTTATTTTTTGAGAAAGAGAGAGAGAAAGAAAAAGTGGGGGAGGGGCAGAGAGAGAAGGGGACAGAGGATTCAAAGCAAGCTCTGTGCTGACAGCAAAAAGCCTGATGCAGGGCTCGAACTTACAAACTGTGAGATCATGCCCTGAACCAAATTCAGATGCGTAACCAACTGAGCCACCCAGGCACCCCCTTGCTGGCTTTTTTTTAATTAAAAATGAATGCCTAGCCCATTACCAGAGTATATGTCCTGTGAATACAGTTCTACTCTAATACATCCTGGTAAACATGTTTTCTAAAACCTTCTTAGGGTTTCATCTGTGGTATTATAATACTTACTTTTTATTAACAAACTTACCTTTTAATAAAACAAAAAATTACCAATTTTACATCCTATTTGAGGTTGTTTAAAAAAATTTTAATGCATGTTTATTTTGGAAGAGAGAGAGAGACAGAACACAAGCAGGGGAGGGGCAGACAGAGAGGGAGGCTTCAGGCTCTGAGCTGTCAGCACAGATCCTGATGTGGAACTCGAGCTCACAAACTGCGAGATCATGACCTGAGCTGAAGTTGGACACTTAACTGACTGAGCCACCCAGACGCCCCTCCAATTTTACATCATATTTGAATAACGTCATGTCAGATTTTATATTACACTAGTATGTAGAGTCCTTGGTACTCAACATGTGACTTTCTCTGGCTACACCATGAAATAATGGTGGCCATGAAACATCATCTGTACTTAGAATCAACCATATTTTCTACTGTTATAGATACATCACCACTGAAACAAACTGGTCTAATAATATAAACAGAGAGAGGTGGGCAAGAAAATATCTTCTGGGCAAAACTTTATAAATCCAGAGAGGTGCAACAACAGTCAAATTACTGAAAGGTAATTTTGCTTCAAAATATAACTGCAAAATAATGACACACTATCACTTGAATGGTCCTAAAAGTTGGGTCTAATGACAAACCACAAGATTTGCAATTTCCAAATGTGTTTTGA
The DNA here is from genome assembly GCF_006229205.1 of Suricata suricatta. Taxonomy (NCBI): domain Eukaryota; kingdom Metazoa; phylum Chordata; class Mammalia; order Carnivora; family Herpestidae; genus Suricata; species Suricata suricatta. Next base: position 147,823,619 of record NC_043704.1, read on the forward strand.
GTAATGGACTATCTATCAAAGTATGAGGCTCTCAAAGATGACTTTTCAAAAGGTACAAAACCAGTATTAACATTTGGTGCCTTCATTCTCCTGGCCAGACAGGGAGACTCACTGGTAGCATAGTTAGTGACCATGCCCAAAATGACAAAAGCCTAAATAAAGTGAGTTAGAACAGTGCATATGCCAGGGTCCGTGGTGAGGGAGAAGAAAGACTCCTGCCCTTGAATCTGAAGACCCAGAACAGAATTTCCTAGCTGGGCGATGACTCATCCCCCTGTGCCTGCAACTGTCTTCATTTTAAAACCAAAAGTCCCATGACCTCCCTCAATCCCAAGAAAACAGACCCAGTTCATCACCTCCTTACTAGTCAACCTAGGGTGAATCACTTCTCCTTTATAAAAGGCGATTTCTTCAACTGCAAAATGATTAAACAACAACAACAACACCTGATTTGTATACTTGCTGTGAGAACAATGGAAATAATCTTCAAAGTACACTGTTTCACATCTGCAAGCCTTTTGTTACCTGACCCAAGGGCTTTCCGGCAGCTGCCCGGTCCCCTACGTGTTGGTCAATAGCCTTTGTTATAAAAATTCCATAAAGAATTCTGTAAGCGAGAGATGCTAGTGTGCACCCTTCTCCAAAAGGGCAGAGGAACCCAGAAGACCCTGTATCTCAGGAAAGGTGACTTAGGAAAGGTGACTTGGAGGAGCCCCACATGTGAAAAATGTTTCCAATGAGGACTTGCTTTGCATTCCTCTTGCCAGATAAGAGTCTCATTAACCATCCTTTATCACTAGAACTAAATCCCCCTTCCTCCCACCCCAAACAAAAAAGCAATAGCTGGAGAGGAAAGGGGGGGGGGGAGTATGAAAGCTCTGTTTTCAACGAATTTTGAAAATATTTTCCTTCCAAGAGCTATCAGACACATTTCCTTTTCCGAATGCAAATTAGCAATCCAGAAGAAAAGAAAATGCTTTCAGACTATTACACTAATAAAGAAGACATCAAGCCTTACAGTCAGAGAGCAGATCAAGAATAATAATGAAATTTTTCCAGCCTATCCTCTAATTAAAAGTTGCCAAAATTAGCATATGTGCCCCTCTCTGGGCTCGGGGGTGGCTGAGACCCTCCCTGGGTGTCCTCCACCGCACATCTTCGCCCTCTGCTCCCACTTCGCCCTATACTCCCACTGTGCCCCTCTCCTTCCTTCCCTCCTGCGCCTCTCTCTCTCTCTCTCTCTCTCTCTCTCTCTCTCTCTCTCTCTCTCTCTCTCACCTGGAGACAGTAACAATATGCGGCTCCGATGAACGGAGAAAATGAAAATTACCTTCCTAGAGGAAGGAAAGTGCTTTTGACATCCCCCTGGCTCCAGGACTTGAGAGACTCTGATATAATTACCTTGGAGAGGCTGCAGGCAGATGGCGAGCTTGGCAGCCCCGTGTCCTCAGCCAGCGGGACACTGCCGAGATGCTCTCCGTGACATTTTGTTCAAGATGTTTCCAGCACACAGAGCCGGGAGCTGGCAACCGGCAAAGGAGCCTGCGGAGCATTCGTTGGCCTGAAATGATGGCCCTCTCACACTTGTGCTCCATCCCCGGTGCCGTGATCGATGGCCACGCACCTGATGGAGAAGCTCAAGAGCGAGCATATGGCGAGAGGGGGCCCAGAGGACAAGCTGGGGAGAGTGTGCTGCGCCTGACCCTGGCCATGGCCCTGGCCCTGGCGGGATGTCATTCTCGTCCGCTGTTTCGTCCCTGGGAGCCGTCTAAGGGAGTCAGGGCGAGCCGCTGACTGCCCGACGGGTTCCGGGGATTATTAGGAAGGATAATGGGGACCTGAGGGCAGTGTGGGTCACCAGGTGAGGGATGCCTCTCTCCCTTGACTTCCGATCTTGGCCACACCCACCTTCCAGGAATTTCTCTGTCTGTGTCTATGGCCGCCAGGGTAACGCTTGCTCCTGTAACATACAACCCCAGATCCCAGTGGCCTCTGGTAATAGGGGTCCGTTAGGCACCCCTGTGCCTATTTCAGTCTCAGCTGTCCTTGGTGCCTCTCCTCGGAGAGGATCCAGGCTCCTTCTCTCAAACACATGGCCTCCGAGGACACCCTGGGAGGGGGAAGCAAGAGCATGGGCAAGTGCACAGAAGGATCCAGCCAGGCCAGGACACCTCCTTTGAAGGTGATGACGCTGGAAAGTTGCTGACCTTGATGAGGGTAAATGAGGTCAAGCATGAGAAGCCAGAAAGCAGTGTGCTAAGTCTTCATGATTAGTGGTCTAAAAAGACAGCTAAGACTTCATTAATGTGTCCCTCCTAATGAGGAATTTCCAATAATTGAGACAAAACTGAACTTACTTTTGTCAGCACATCTCATAGAGGCAATTAGAATGTAAATTATGCAGAATGGGGGTGCTGGCATATCTAAGAGACTGTGCCGTTTTTAGCCAATCTCAAGATCCTGCCCGCCCCCCCACCCCACAGGAGGGCCTCTGATCCCAGGTCTAAGTACAGGAGTCTGATGCTTGCATGTGGGGGAAGTTAAGTTAGGTTGAGCCTGGGCTCAGGGATGGCCTTGAAGGGGCGGCAAGCCCCTGAAGGGAGAGCTCAGCCCCCCAGGAAGAGAGGAAGGAGGAAGGGCAGAGGCGTGTTACATTGGCTGACCATTGCCATGGGGAGCATTAGCGAGCCATCATCACTCATGTGTCCATCTGATTTAGTGACCACAGCCCAAGGACCTCATTCTTGCCCACAGGCTGCCTCCAAGGCTCGCTATCCAGCACTGGGAGTTGCTGAGGAAAGTAAAGAGTCAGAGGTCAAGTGTGGAAATTGACTAGGGCAAAAGGCAAATTAGATCTGACTCCCGCCATCTCAGAAGCTTATCTATATACCAGAAATTAATAAATATACTTAAAATCTTGAGGCCCCTGGGTGGCTCAGTTGGTTAAGCATCCAACTCCTGGTTGCGACTCAGGTCATGATCTCATAGTTCATGAGTTCAGGCCTTGGATGGGGCTTTCCACTGACAGTGCAGAGCCTGCTTGGGATTCTATCTTTCTCTTCCCCACTCACATTCTCTCTTTCAAGCTCTCTTTCTAAATAAATACATAAAAATTTTTAAATCTCCTTAAAATCTCTTATAAATTATTCAAGTTATATGTAAATTATATAAAGCAATCTCCTTTAACATCTTTATACATTCAACCAACATTCATTAAGCATGTGCCTCACTCTGTGACAGGTTGCCAGAGCAAATATTCCCCTGGTTTCTTCTGAGAGTTCACAATCTGGGGCCTCATTGCAGGCTGCATTGGGTTATATCATTAAATGAAAGAAGGAGTAAAACAGGGAAGTGTGTGCTGCCTCTTATTGCACTAGGAAATCAACCACTAGTAATCACTGTGCCAAGAGAGGCAAAGCAAATTTCCCAAGGTCACACAGCTAGGAAACGATAGAGACAAAATTCCAATGGAAATTTTGAACTAAGCTTCCTGAAATCCATTTCACTTTAGACTTCATGCTACATCAGACACACCTCCCCGCTGTTAATTTTGCTGCATTTTATTTTTGGTCTCAGGAGTTTTTCAGTCCATACTGACTCCAACACTCAGGGCCAGAATTTGGAAAGTTCACTCCCTTTGCCAGAATGTCATGAAAGCTAACAAGATCATGCCTTTCAGGGCTTTGATCGTATAGAAGACAAACTCAAGCAGAAGTTCATATTGTTATGGTGATTATAGTGATTATAATTAATACTAGACAACATCAACATAATGATAAGAACATGATGTATTTATAATGCCTAATTAGAGCCATTTTATCATTATTTTCTTCCTATGCCTAATGATCATGATCATCATTATTAATAATGATCATAACCACAGGAAGACAATAACAACATTGCTGACAAACAGCTCAGCGCCAACTCAGTGTTCTCAGAGAAGAGTACTCCTCCAACAATCTCTTGCTGGTCAGAATGACTTTGTCAGTTATAAAGTGACAGTTTAATTATAAATGACAAGCAGTGTTACTCTACAGAAGAAAGAAAAGGCATTTGAGCCACCAACACAACACTGGGATGGCACCTCCCCATTCTCCGGCACAACTGATATGCTCAGCCACGAACACCAGCCCAATCTCCAAGGCACCACAAACATTCCTCCATCAAGAAGCTATACAGGAGGAAGGGCTGTGTCTAGGGTCCCTGCTCGCCCAATGGATCTGGTTCCTGGGACCACGAACAAGGTGCTATACTATTTTCATCCAGACCTGCAGTAGGACTCAGTTTGGTGATTAACTTTTAGTTTGGAGGCTCAAGTGTGAATGCGACAGGGTTAAGGGATGCCTGAAAAGTAGCTGGTATATTTATGTGTGTATATATATATATATATTATATATATATATATATATATACACACATACATACATATATCATTGGTTCTGTTTCTCTGGAGAACACTGGCTAATATACCTGGCATACCTTAGACATCCAAAGGAAGAGATAGTTTAGGTTTCAATCCACATATTGCTGAGATGTGTCCAAATGTGTTGGGTCCTGGAAAATGCTAGGTAAGTCTTGGGCACATTTGCCCAGATACACCTGAACCCCACAATGGAAGTTCACAGCACACTTCCAAAGAGAAAGATGGTACATTCATTGTCCACTTTGAGCCACACCAAGCCACAGTGCATTAGCTGAAGAACTCCCTAGCGCTCACCACTTATGAAACTTTGGCATCCCTTCTATTCCTGCCCTCCTCTACAGCTACCCTATTTGTGCTGCTGGAAGTCCTTCTCTCTCTCCCTTGCTGAACACCTCCCCCCACCACCACATACCTCCCACCAAAAAGACAGAACAGGTGTGAGTGCTAAAATAATCGCTAGCCTCTAGTTCTCCAATGACATAGTCACCCAAAAGGAGGCTACAGAGAAAGACAGTAAGACCATCTATGAAAAGAGAGGGTAGCAGAGGGTGGAGAGAGAGATAAAATGGCAGCCATGTCCTGCAAGAGGAGGAATGTCAACACAAGCACCCAAAGAGGCCCTTATTCCTGTGGTCCAAACAGAATAAACCCAAAACAGTGACATTACAAATCCTGGAGGTAGACAGACATGACACAATACATATTCATGGACTCAGAAAGGTGTCATTGAAATTCATTCATTCAACAAATATGCAATGGAAGTACCAGGCCCTGGGCTAGACGGCAAGTATAAAGCAGTAGACGAGATACACAGCCCAGTCCCCAAGAAACTCACAGCCTAGACAAGACAGGCAATAAATAAACAAGTTATAAATAGTGGTAAGCATTCTAAAGGAAGAGGTTGAGACTCAACCATATTGAACAACAAGCAATCTGGGTGTTGAGAGTCTAACTAGTCCAGGTCCACAGTGCATTGTGTTTGTGTTGTTTCCAAATAACAAGACTCTTAAGTATGATTTTCAGAGCAAATCTCAAGTAATGCTCAATATACAAAACCGGAAATAGTATCAGCCAAAGTGAACACCAAGCTGACTCCAACACTTGGGACTTTGTGGTGAGTTGGCCAGCACTCTCTAGCATGAAGACTCGGGGCAGAACTGCTTTGAAGAAATAGGGAGCTGTTGCAGTTCTCATTCACCCAAGAATCTTCTTATGCTTACGAGGCCAAAAATGTGCCACATGCCAGAGTCTCATGCAATCTTAACCCCAAACTGACCCCAGAGCCTTGCTGATAATGTGGAAAAGATGTACAGGTGAAGGCCATGATGGGACCATAGACAGCCATAAGCACTCCCAGGATTCAGGAGATGGGCAAAGCATGTCTCTATTTTACCATCAATATGCTCTTTATCCCAGACATAAATCCCCTTATATGAACACCCAAGATATCCTCTCTCTAATATCCCTTCTCTTTTTTGTCTCCATTTCTACCCTCAAGGCCTCTATTCTCACCCCGTCTTGGGTCTACCCTTGTAGACCACAGGGGAGTGCATACGTCATTTGTAAGAGGAGGCTTAAAGCTTGCAGAATCTTCGAACTGGAACACCTGCAAGATCTTTCTCATGATACTACTGACGTGCTCCTTTACTGTAACTTGTATATATTCCTAGGAGTCACAGCCTCCTTGCCAAGAATGGGGATGGGAGTGGGAGGAAGAAGCTTATCCTGCCACACTTGATTCTGCAAAATGATATAAGATTCTTTTAAATAAAATCAATCACTAATGGGCCCTTCCACACCAGAGACTGTGCACCTTCCCATTCCCCAAAGGCTGGGGCCCACATATTTAGTTTGCTTACTTTTTATTATTATTATTATTATGGTTCAAGAGTAGAGATTTAATACTCAATTTTATTTCAGGCCTAGAAATATACTTCTGAATATGCAGTATTTACATAAATATGAAGCCAGGGTACTTAGAGTGAGGAAGACTTTGACAGACTAGCAGGGGAAACATTTTTAGTCCAGAAATATTATACCCCAGTTACTGTCACTATTTTAAACTACCTTGAGAGCAAGAATTTGATTCTTTTTTTTTAAATATAATTTATTGTCAAGTTGGCTAACATACAGTGTGTAAAGTATGCTCTTGGTTTTAGGGGTAGATTCTCATGATTCATCACTTACATAAAACACCCAGTGCTCACCCCACAAGCGCCCTCCTCAATACCCATCACCCATTTTCCACTCTCCCCACTCCCAGCCCCTCTCAGTTTGTTCTCTGTATCTAAGGGTCTCTAATGGTTTGCATCCCTCCCTCTCTGTTTGTAACTGCTTTATCTCCTTCCCTTCCCCCATGGTCTTCTGTGGAGTTTCTCAAGATCCACATATGAGTGAAAACATATGATATCTGTCCTTCTCTGACTGACCTATTTCCATCAGTGTAATACCTTTCTAAGCAAGCCCTGACCAGAGCCCTCTGAAAAGTGTGGGCCAGCCATATATTGTCCTCATTCTCCTGAGTGTCAGGGTACAAATCCCAGTTATAGTCAGAAAGAAAGGTAAACTTAATGAGGACTTGGAAGCCAGCATCTATGCCATTCTGAAATCCAAGTGCTATTCTGAAAGAATTAAACTGTTGAGTTCTTCCCAAGGAAGTAAGGAAGCTTTGAGAGAAAGACTACAGGAAGCCCCTGCCCATCCAGCTCACCATTGACTTTCCATCTCTGGGACTTTGATCATTGACAAAGACCTTCTTGGAATCTTTCTTCCCCCATTAAATACCTAGCAGTAATTTTAGGCTTAGCTATAGGTTGTTTTGTACAGGAAGCCTTCCTTTATTTATTTCCTTCATTAACAGTAATATTATAATAGTAACATATATTGAGTGTTTAATGTCAGCATTAGTGTTTTTCCCCATAAATTATCAAAAACATATTATCAATCTTATTGTTATCCTTATCATTATCCTTATTTATTATTGTTATTGCCATTTTTTATTATTAAGCTCATTTTTCAGATGAAGACTATGAAGATAATTTTTGTAAGGTCGCACAATATGAGAACTGTGGAGCCACGACCCCTTGCTATCCATTGCAAAACCTGACCAGCTACCATCTGTAATAGCTACTTGAGTAGATAGCTATTGAAATTTCTATAGGACTGTGTGTCCTCAACTTTGATTCTGACCTCAACTCTATTATCCGATTAATAATACCCCCACTTCTTCTCCCCACCCCAAAGGAAGTCTGTAATACAGTAAATGTTCAACAAGTATGGTTTTTACTTGAACTAAACTAGTTGAGCACCAAGAGGCAAGATGCAGATGAAGAGATGAATGCAACCCTAACATAAGCTTAGTCATTACTTTGAAAGTGTGGTCTTTCTGTGTATGAGTCACACCATTTCAGTCATTCTACTGAAAAGGCAAAGGAGCCTGGCTGCCTAAACAGGTGGTAATTTCAGGATCAGAAACGAGGCCATACTAGCCATGCACCCCTAAGGAGACATCCTCAAACAGATAAGAAAATCCTAGAATGGCATCTAACTGGCTGCAGAAATGTGTATGTGGCCCCACTGGTGTCAATGCCACTGTCCCACTCTCTCAGCAGAAAAGCTACTGTGCATAGCAAATCTCCAACTGCCTTATTTAAGGATAAATTTCTATATTTGTTTTGCTATGTAATAAATCACATAAACTCTAAACAACACTCATTTTATTATCTCAGTTTCTGTGGGTCAGGAGTCCATGCATGGTTTAGCTGGATTCTCTGATCAAGGTCTCAGGGTTGAAATCGAGATGTTGACCTGGGCTGTGGTTTCATCTGGGAGCTCAACAAGGTACAGATTCTTATCTGCTTCCAGATTCCCTTTGGGTTGTTGACAGAAGCCATTTCCTTGAGGTTTTCCAGGCAGTTTCTTCAAAGTCAGCAAAGGAGAGAGAGAGAGAGAGAGAGAGAGAGAGAGAGACTCTGTTGCTTGGAGTCTCTAACTTCAAAGAAGGCCTAAGCCCTGTTTTGAGAGTCCCGTGCAGTTAGGTCAGGCTCACCCATGATAATCTTTCCCATGATAAACTCAGTCAACTGACAGGACCTCGATTACCTCTGCAAAATTCCTTCACCTTTGCCATATAAAGTAGCACAATTATGGGAGTGATCCCTTGGATGTGAGACACATGTTCTGCCCAAGCTCAGAAGGAAGAAATCATATAGGACATAACATCAGGAGATCATAAGGGCTATCTTGGAATTTTGCCTACCATGACTGGCCTCCATCTTACCCCAGAATATCTACTTCTGTTGCCTCAGAATAAAAGAATTCAGGCTCAAGTTTGAGTCAGGCTAATATAACCTTATTTCCCTCAGGAAATTCAATTTCCACGTTAAGGTGTCTTCTAAATGATTGAGTCTATCACCCAGGTACAAATTCTCCCCTATGTTAACCGTGGAGACACAAAAATGTTTATTTGGAGTCCTTATTTTTCTCCTTGACTTTTCTCTTTAGATGTTCCCATTATTTCTCAATAATGATTTGGGTCATACTCCAGATTTCCTTTCCCTCCCTCCTGTTGTCTCCAGCACAATAACAATAATGACAATGACAGCAGTGGTAATGACAATGTCAGACAGTTCTGACAGAAAGGAATCACGTCCCCTCCCTTTGAAGACTTCCACAGTCACACATCTGTCAGGGGCTGATGGGAAAACAAACCAAATTAAGTTTAATGTCAAGTTGTATCACCTCCTACTTGTGAACTCTCTCTACTTCTTTGTCTCAGAATCCCTTGAACGTGATGGACAGCAGCGAACCTCTAATTTGCATATTTCCCATTGCGTTTCAGGTAAATGAATCATCCCACACTAGGATTTGAGATTCCAGTCAGATTCTCAATTCCATCTGGCGAGTCATTCTCATTATTATGCAAATGTCAGCTTTACCTGAAGGCAAGAGCTTTCTTCTTAATATTTAAATTCCATCTCGTTTTCATTGATCTCTAAACAACAGTTCATCTTTAAACTTTCCTTGGAGAACTTTTTAGGGATGAAAAGTCCCTGGAGATTGTTCGGTTTCCTCTTTCAAATAGATTGGTGTGATTTGGAGAGAGGTGGATAGAAGTGGCCAGAAGGACAATTGCCCCTTGTCTGCTTCCAGAACAGGGGTTTTGAGTGACTTTGCATGAAGTTTCATACAGGGCACCCTGCTGCTAGGGCAAGGCACTCAGGGAGAAATCAACTGGCAGAGAGACAAGACAAAGTCGACATGCCAGGCCAGTCTCTCCTTTAAAGACATGAGAACCAAAGAGAGAAACCAATTCAGCAGGCAAACAGTCCACCTCAGACAGGTCAAAGGAACTAAGGGTCTGGCAGTAAATGGACTAAACGCTGGAAATTCAGGCCAGCAGGTGAGGAGACTTGTGGACTGTTTTGGGAACTGGAGGCAGGATGATGGATGCTGGTTTCCTCAGGCACAGAGACTCTGGAGTTCAGAGTTCATTGCCGCATCAGGTGCCAGTTACCCGACAGGGGCATGACATGGCTAAGGGATCCCAAATATTCTCTGCACCAACTATTTTTTCCTTTGTTCAAGTCCTCCTCAGAAGGGTGGCACCCTCAGCAAGTTTATCATCAACCCAGCAACCTTTCATTGTACCCATGTGGACACTTGACCAAAACCAAACCAATCAGTTTCTCCAGCAGGAAATGTGGAATTAGGGCACACAGACTAGTTGGTCTCCCTCCCTCTATCTATCTATCTCACTATCTCTCTCTCTATCTCTATCTATCTATCTATCTATTTATCTATCTAAAGCAAGTTCCTATCTTTCTTTCTTTCTTTCTTTCTCTTTCTTTTTTCTTTCTATCCTTTTCTCCCCTTCTCTTCTCTTGCTCAGTGTTTAAAAGGGAAGTTAGTACAGAAGAAGACCAGAGCCCATTTTCTAGTCTGTGTCCCATCTCTAAGAAAAAATCTGCGAGCGAAGTGAACACAGGAAGAAAAACATGAAGGATGATAGAGGTGACTTATAAACACTGGTCACTAACTCTCCAGTTTCTGACCTATTCTAATATTTGAAAGCCAGAGGTAGAAACCATGATGAGATAAGGAGACAGTGCTCACCAATGGAGACGATAGCCAGGATCCTCACCCCACACACAAAAAAAGGATAGCCAGGACATCCAATACCATATCACCTTTCTTTCCCCTTTCACATACAAACTGGCCAGGGCATAACATCCCACTGCCTCAAAGAGGTCCAGTGGCCTCTTCCCAAAGTCATCAATGATCAGTTCCTTCCCTTCTACTTCGTCCATAGCTCCTGAAGACATTGATGTATTTTTGAAAACTGGGCCAAAGACTAAAAGATAAAGCTTCCTCATCATTTCCTCATTTATCTCCAATACAAAGGTCTGCATTTTACACTTTTCTTCAGAAGAGAGAAGTGCTTTCAAATGCTTGGTCTATTTTGGACATTTTTGTCAAATAAAATGTCAAGCTACCACTTTCTCCTATCATATCACTAAAAGGTATGAGTACAGGAAGAAGGAGGAGATAGATGAGACACAGGATAATATGGGGACACCTGGGTGGCTGAGTGGGTTAAGCACCCAGTTCTTGATATCGACTCAGGTCATGATCTCACAGTTCAGGGGATTCAGCCCCATGTCTCACTCCTGCTGACAGCACAGAGCTGCTTGGGATTCTCTCTTTCTCTGCCCCTCCCCTGCTTGTGTATGCATACACTTTCTTTTTCTCTAAAAATTTTTAAAAAAAGAAATAGGAAGATTTGGGGTAGAGAGGAAAAGGAAAAACTTCTTAATTTTCACAGGCACTATTCTTGATACTTGATGGACATTATCATTTTAATTGTCTCAGCAACATCATGAGGTAAGTACTGAACACCAGAGGAATTATGGTAGTAGACAAGCAGATTCTGGAATAAGATGGTCTAGGTTTGATTCTCAGCTCTGCCATTCATTGAACAATCTTTGTTTCAGTTTCCTCATCTGTAAAATGGGGACGATGATAACAGGTGAGACTTAACATGAGTTAGCACATGCACCAATGTCAGAAAAGTGCTTCTCATGGAGTGGGCACCCTACAGGACCTTGACCATCACTGTTACTACCATGTTACAGATGAAGTAAACTAAGACAGGAGAGGTAAGTTCCTGGCCCCAAGTCACACAGCTAGAAAGTGACGGCATCCAAAGTCCACTATATAACCATCCTGTTCCATAACTTCCCTATAGTTTTTGCCCTCTCAGTGCTCTATTCTGTATTTTAGGAAAGTGGAGGCCATCAAGTTGTTCAGAAAAGAAAAGGAGGAGAGAACTGAAGTGACTACAACCACCTGGACTCCCATGGTAAGGTCCTGCCTCGTTTTCCCTAGGAAGTCACCCCAGCATCAAAGAGAATGGGAAACAGAAACCCAAATTCTACCTCCAACAAACCAGAATAGACTTTTGGAACTCTGAGCCATGCTAAAAGAGAAAGAGCTGTCAAATCTAGTGAGGGAGTTCACCAGGACATCAGCAGGTACAGATCTCAGACAAAACTGGCAGAGCACAGTTGTCCAAACAAGATGGTGCCTCCAGAGAGAAAAACAATCTGTCTCTGGAGCAACTTGAGAGGATCAGTGAGCTGTCAGAGGAAGTTCTCTAGGACCCATTTAGCACCAAGTGTTGCGAGGGAAAGGAGCTCAGCCAAGAAGTGTACAGACTCTGCAGCAAGCAAACTGTGACCAATATAAACAGAAGATAGCCTCTCAACTGCAAACAACCATGGATTGCTTCTTTTGTCTCAGGATAACTAAAAGCTAAAATAACTCATCCACTCTAAGATAGACCCATGGTTAATTTGTTTTATTCAAAGATGACCTAAAAAAAGAGTCAACATAGATTTATATTAAAAAGAACCATATAAAAATAAAAAGATATACATGTTTAAAAAATGAAATCAAACATGACCTGAAAAAAATATATAAAAACTGTTGACAAATAACAGGAGGAAAAATCACTAATATCATTGAGCATTTAAATGTTAGGAAAAAATCAAAAAGCAACCTTACAGAAGAAGACAAAATGGGGCGGGGGGGAATCTCATGACATTGGATTTGGCAAGGATTTCTTGAGTATGACACCGAATAGCACATGCAACAAAAGAAAAGTAGATACACTGGACTACATCAAAATTTAAAACTTCTGGGCATCAAAGAAAACAACCAGCAAAATATAATACATGCAATGGGAAAAATATTTACAAATCATAAATCTGACGATGTGGTAATAGCCAGAATATATAAAGAACTTCCAGAGCCTTTTGGCGGGATTTGCCATCTTACCGTAATTTGCCAAGATGACCAACACAAAGGGAAACAGGACAGGCACCTTCTCTATGGCCGCAAGGCCCTTTAGAAAATATGGAGTTGCTCCTTCAGCCACATATGTGTGAATCTACAAGAAAGGTGATATTGTAGACATCCATGGAATAGGCACCATTCAAAAAGGAATGTCCCACAAATGTCATCGTAGCAAAACTGGAAACATCTACAATGTCAGCCAGCATGCTGTTGGCATTGTAAATAGAAGAATTAAGGGCAGGATTCCTGCCAAGAGAATTAATGTATGTATTAAGCATATTAAGCACTCTGAGAGCCAAGACAGCTCCCTGACGTGTGAGAGGAAATGATCCAAAAAAAAAGAAGGAAATCAAAGAGAAAGGTACTTGGGTTCAACCGAAGTGCCAGCCTGCTCCACAAGAGAAACACAGTTTGCCGGAACAAATGGAAAGGAGCCTGGGCTCTTGGAACCCATCCCCTATGAATTCATGGCATGATAGGTGTTAAATACATAATCTCTGGACTATTAAAAAAAAAGAGGGAGGTGGAGAGAGAGTGAGGGAGGGAGAGAGAACTCCTATAATTCAACAACAACAAAACAAACTCATTAAAAAAAAATGGGCAAAAGACTTGGAGAGACATTTCCACAAAGAGGATACACAGACAGGCAGTAGGCACATGAAAGACCAACATCCTTAATCACAGGGAAAAGCAACTCAAGAGACAATATACACATCCATGAGATAATAACTAGGCAATATTTTGTGCCCATAGGACAGCTGCCATTAAAAAAAAAGGGTGTGGAGAAATTGGAACATTGTTGGTAGAAAGGTAAATTAACACAGCAACTTTGGAAAACAATATGGCAGTGCCTTGAAAAATTAAAAATAGAATTACTATGTGATCCATCAATTCCAGATATATACCCCAAAGAAAGGAAAGCAAAGTCTCAAAGACATGTTTGCACTGCACACCCATGTTCACAACAACATTATTCACAAGAGCTGGAAAGAGGAAGCAGCTCAAGGGTCCACCAGCAGATGAATGGGTATGCCAAATGTGGTTTGTACATGTGGATAGTCCTCCTTTAAAAGGAAGGAAATTCTGACACAGGCTACAACATGCATGAACCTTGAGGACATTATGTTCTGTGAAATAAGCCAGTCGCAAAAGGACAAATACTGTATGATTCCATTTAAATAAAGTACCAAAAGTAATAAAAGTCAGGGACAGAATGTAGAATGGTGGTTGCCAGGGTCCGAGGGTGAGGGAGGATGAGGAGCTGTTTAATGGGTACAGAGATTTGATTTTATGAGATAAAGAAAGTTTGGGACATTGGTAGCACAGCAACGTGAAGGTACTGAGCACTACTGAACTGTATACTTAAAAATTATTAAAACGTTAATTTTTGTTACATGTATTTTACCACAACTAAAAACAATTTAATTGAAAAAATCTTTTTATGATCTTAAAGAAAAATAGCTCAAAGCTGAGTTACAATGTTTCTGCCAAGCTATGTAATAGAATACAGGAAACAAAGCAAGTGGTGAGAGAGCCCAGGGAATACATGGGAAATCATCACAAATATGAAATCTATATTGAAAGGGCCACAAAGGTGAAAGAATATTAGTGAAACAGAGAAAGCAACAAGCGGGACAAGATGGCAAAAATGACCAAAACAAAATTTTAAAGGATTCAAGAAAAAGGTGATATGGAAGATATACTGGCAACTCAATGCATGCATAATTATAATATTTACTCTGATGCAGAGAACCAAGTAACTGGAAACCAAAAAAATTAAAGATCTATTTTTATAAAATTTAATATCAATAAAAGAAGAATGAACTTACATATTGAAAGGACCCACTATATCCATGGAGAAAATTGCTACAGAATGGCCCATACCAAGACATTCCTGGGATAGCTACTACACTTGAAAAATAAAAGATACCTTGAGCAGCTAGGCCAAAGTTCACCTTAAAGTTGGGGAAAATTCAGATGCTTCCAACTACCAACCCAAAATAAAGGCAGACCATGGGAAAATGAATTCAATCAAGTCCTCAGAGAATGTCCCACCCAAGAATATTATATCCAGCCTTTCTACTCTATAAAGATAGAGACAACAAACAGATATTTTTCAAATGTACAAGAGCACAAAAAATGAATTCCCATGAGCCTCTTGGAGAAACTACAAGAGGTCAGAGTTGAACCAGCCAAGAGATGACAAGAGAAACTGCTGGAAAAGGGCTGACAATGGACATTGATCCATTTTGCTGAAGCTCTAAGAATGATGGGAACTAAAATGGAATGTATGTGTTATACAATAATGTAGAAATTATATTACTAGCAAAAATTGGGAGAGAATGGGGAAGACAAAGGTGGAAGGTGACATAGGGATCCTGACTTTGTCATCTTTTCTAGGCTAGGGCCAAAATACAGCACTTCAATCTGATAAAGCAATTAGGAGTAAGATAAATAAATGGAAGGGTATGAATGTGAACCCTAGAAATTTCATGAGAAAGAAAACCAGCAAAAACAGGTACAGGAAGGGGGAATGATGGAGAGAGAGAGAAGAGAGGTAGAAGAAAAGTGATTGCAGCACAAAGCTAGCAGGCTTCTCTGAATGAAGGGAAGTGTGAAATTATCAATTCAAACAGACCCCAACCTTTCCAAATCATCAGAAGGTACTCACAGACCACCCACCACTATACACACACAAGCAAAACCAATCATATAATAAAGGACAATGAAAAAGCAAACAAAAATAGAAGGCCTAATACCAAATATGATAACAGAAGTAACATGCAACTTCTTTGTTTAACAATAAATGTAAAACATCTAAAAACCTATTAAAAGACAATATTCATATACAGGGTCATAAAATAAAAAACAACCACATGTATGCCAGACACATATCTAAGACAATCTAACTCAGAAAGGTTGAAAATAAAAGGCTGCCCAAAGTTCTGCAGGCAAATGCAAACTAGAAGAAAACAGAGGCTCTGAAACTTACT
Organism: Suricata suricatta; assembly: GCF_006229205.1. Lineage (NCBI taxonomy): Eukaryota > Metazoa > Chordata > Mammalia > Carnivora > Herpestidae > Suricata > Suricata suricatta. The sequence continues at coordinate 147,839,390 of NC_043704.1, forward strand.
CTCAGGCCATAGGATGAAGCATCAAAAAGAAGAAAAAATAAACAGAAGTGCATTCTTAGGAGACTTTATTCCACATCTGTCAACCCATGACTTAAAGTGAAAAAAATATAGGCAAAATGTAAAAAACCTAAAGACAAATCAATCATACAGAACTCGTCAATAGGCTAAACTCAATACCTTAAAAGATAAAAATGCACACTTTTGCAGGCATTTGATTGGCTCAGACCAAAAAGCTTTGCGAATGATTGATCTTTGCAGACTTGGGACAGACTAAGGAGTTAGGTCTGGAAGATGCTGGCAGACATTGGAATCCCACTTGTGGATTCTCGGCAAAGAGGAATAGAGTGGGAAAATCACCTCCTGGGACATGCATCCTCCTCCACCCTTCAGCCGGCTGCTATTCCATCTGTCAATGGTAGCCTCTTGCCCCCAGAGACACTGCCAGTTCACGGGCAGCCTCGGCCACTCCAGACAGTGCCTAGCTTAGTGGGTACACCATAGCCCTTCACAGAATGGTTCAGCCTTCTACTAATGCCACACCCTAGTGCCCATATGGATTTGGGCCGGAGCCAGAAAGGATCCCACAGTCAGTTTGTTTCTTTGCTTGCTTTTTTGTCTTTTGTAAAATGTTCATTTACTTTGACAGAGAGAGAGAGAGAGAGAGAGAGAGAGAGAGAGAGAGAGAGAGAAAGCAAGCAGGAGAGGGGTAGAGATAAAGGGAGACAGAGAATCAAGCTCTGCACTGTCCACACAGAGCCTGACGTGGGCCTCAAACTCACGAACCACGAGATCAGGACCCAAGCTGAAATCAAGAGTCTGATGCTGAGCCGACTGAGCCATCCATGCACCCCTTTCCTTGCTCATTTTTGATAAGGGAAGAAGAATAGGGGGATGGACTACAGATTTTGGATTTGGACCACAGTGTTTAAACCATAGCTCGATGGCGTACAAGCCTATGAGCTTGAACACATCCCACAGCCTCTCTGGACTTTAGTTTCGTAAGTCTCCAAGCAAAGAAAGATGTCGTAAGATGGATGGAGCTTGCAGGGCTGCTGTCAAGGTTGAAGATAATGAACGTAAAGGATCTATTACAGTGCCTGACAACTAGCACCTGGTCAGTAAATGGGGGCTGCTCCGTCATGACTATTCCCCTCAAAGCTTGCCCTGGGAGCCCTCCTGCTCGATGGAGGAAATCAATTCGTGTCCCCTCAGATCACAATAATGCCAGTTGGCATCAGAGAAGGATGAGAAGTAATGAAAGGGCAGTTCTGCTCTGCTCCTCCAGACCAGAGAGTGTGTTTTATTGGCAGAAGCCTCACACACATGCACATAATTGCACACATAGACCCATGCACACGCACACACCCCTTTCTAGAACACTTTGGCCCAGGACCCCTGAGACCATTCTTTGTTCATGTAATGCATGTGACCAAGGACTTTCACAGCTATATGGATTCATCTCTGAAAGAGGACAAAATACAGGGGGCTCTCTTTTGGGAGTCTCTCATCATTAAATCTCCCCACCTCCATCTTGTTTTGCTCTGTATCAGCCCAACTCCATGAGGCGGTTTTTTCTCCGTCTGTCCTTGCAAACTTCTGTCTCAAGGAGCCTGTCTGGTCAGCCATGCAGCTTGGGTGACAGTCTGGCAAATAAACACAAGCAGTAATTTTTACAAAACCAGAGGTTGCTCAACTGCTCTCTATCTGCAAAAGTCAGTTATCTTCTCTTACAGTTTCTTGGTCTGTTTGTGAAGGGACGAAACTATGAATGGATAAGGACGTTCTTTCTCAGACGTGAACCATAAGAGCAATTAACATGTAGTGATCACCTACTATAATTTAAGGGCTTTACCTAATTTGTCCCAGAAAACCCTCCCACTAACCCTATAGAGGATGAGAAATTTCATCCCAGCAAGCACAGAGGGGAAACTGAGGCTCAGAGAAGCTAAATAATATGCCTGTTAGTTGTTAGGCAGAAAGTGGCAAAGCATGCCTTCTGTTGACCACAGAGCCCAGCTCCTCAATGCCAGGCTGTGGGCACAGTAGTTATCTGTTGGGAGTCTGCATCCCTACCCCCTAAAACAAGGTTAGGTGCTGTTATGGACTATGTAAACGTGTCCCCTGAAAATTCATGTTGAAATCCTACCCCACAATGGGATGGTACTAGGAGCTGGGGCTTTGGAGAGGTGTTTAGATCGGGAAGTCACAAGGGCAGAGTCCCCATGATGAGAATGGTGTCATCAGAAAGGGAAGAGATTATAGCTGGATCTCCCTTGGCCGCATGAGGATACAGGGCCAGACAGCTCTCTACAAACTAGGAAGTGAGCTCTCACGAGGACCTGGCCATGCTGACACCTTACCCTCAGGCTTCCGGCCTCCTGAACTGTGACAGAAAAATGTCCATTTCCACCACCCAGTCCATGGTATTTTGTTACATCAGCCCAAGCTAAGACAGCAATCTACTTAAGTGTCTACCTGAAGACCCTCTGAATTTCCAGGAACAGAGTGTAAGCTGGTCACGGGCAAGGTCTGGGAGAGGTGGGGAACAGACTCGAGCACAAAAGTGGGCATGCTCCTCCCAACATGGGAGGCTTATGCCACAACAGAGGAAGAATAAGCAAGCCAATTCCCGAGACAAGAGAGAGTCATCTGCAGATTATAAATTCCAGGGTGAATTTATAACGAGAGATACCTGTTCCCGATTCCCGTCCTCGGAGGCAATTACTTGCCTCCAACTTCCACTTAGGTAAGTTGTTTTCACATGCAGATCTTTCAACTCTCATTTCTACCACCACCATCTTCTTTTTTTTCTTTTTTTTTAAGTGCTTTGCAGGACTCCTTTGCTCGTGCCCATACTCCTACACGCAGTTTTGTGCAGCTATATGTAAGGGGGAATAAAGCCTTGATCTACCCATGATCACAGCCTGGGAGGAAGGCAGGCAGCCTGCTGGCACTGCCATCTGCTACATCTGGTGCCTCTGAATTCCAATCTGGCCTGGCAGCTGTGGCCCTGGCTCAGCCCTGGGCCCCCCTCTCCAACCCTCTGGTCCTCAGACTGAGTCCTCATTCTGCTCCCTCAGGCTACAAGACAGTCTCTCTTCAGAAGCCCATGTTGTGGAACAGCACAAAGTTTTCCCTTCCCTACTCCGCTGCCTCTAGGGTTTTTCTCCTCTGAAATGCAATTCTGAGGGCTTCCCTTTCCTCTGGTCTTGGCTGCACCTCAGGCCGCAGGCCAGGGCACCCGAAGGCCTGGGGTCTGCATCCTCCCTCCTAAATTGAAGGTTTCTCTGTGACCACACCAGCTTTGGGTTTCTTGACTTTCCATAACACTAGGGATGGCTTTCTGTAACGGTTCCCAGCACTGAATAATCGTCCAACCGGATTGTCAGATCGAGGTTCATAGCATCAATTCCCTTTGTCACATGGCTCTGATTTTCCAATAGTAACAGTCATGATATCATTAATGAGAGCTGATGTTTAAGGGCCGGACAAGTAGCTATGATCACAATGTGTGTTAGTGAATCTTCATTGAGAAAATGAATTTCAGAGAGATTAAGAAACTTCTCCAAGATCCCAAGGCTAGTAAGCAAGAGAGCTAGAATCCTAAATTGAATCTGCCTGGCCCCAAATTTTATTTAATGTTTATTTGTTTTTGAAAGACAGACAGACAGAAACAGAGTACAGGTATGGGAGGGAAATAGAGAGGGGGAGACACAATCTGAGGCAGGCCCTGAGCGGTCAGCACAGAGCCTGATGCAGGGCTCGAACTCATAGAACCGTGAGATCATGATATGAAGATTGCTGGAACTCATGGAACATGAAATCATGAACTGAAGTCAGATGCTTAACTGACTGAGCCACCCAGGCACTCAGCCTGACCCCAAATTCTTAAATACAGATAATAAAATAGTATAGTTATATAATGTTAAAAACAAAGAAAGGAAGAAAACCTTTTCCCCTACTCTCCATTAAACCTTTGAAAGAGTATACCATACAAGTTGGGTTTTCCTAATCTTGGGGGCCTCTCTTAATCATGAGGCCAACCAGCCTCCCAGAAATAAGTTTCTTAACCCAACAAGTCAAGAGCAAGGTAGGTGCCCTATTGTTATCATTTATATCACACCACACTAGAATAAACTGTTCCAATCTCTGAATTCCAATCAAGATTCTGGGCTCTTCAAGATGAGCCTCCACGCCCACAGGGTGTGGATTATAAAGGGCTTCAATAAGGAGAATTATCATTACCATAACTGCAAATTCTGTCATGCTATCTGTGTTATGACATGGTTCCCAGGACGTTAAGGTTCACAGTCTGCTCCCTTGCTCAATTCAGGAACGAGTTAGGGGTCACCAGGGTGTCTCTGCCAACAGCAAGTTAAAACCTTCATCAGGGAAGTCAGCTTTCACCGCCCGCGGCACCTCCCGAAGCAATCTGGATACTTCCACCAAACGAAGATAATCTCCGGCATGAGCGAGGAAGGAAAACTCAACTTCTAAGAAGGTCTACTGATGCCAGCGCTTTGCCGGCCCTCTGTGTGGGACTGGACCTCAGCCAGCAGGCTTTACACAGACAGCACTGACACTAAGGAGAAGATGGGTCATGGGCAGAATTTCAGGGAAGAGGATTGTGATCTGATAAGTTTGGCTGAGACCACTGCTTCTCCAAGCCATCCTCTGGGCCCTGTGGGTCATCAGTTTCTGATCTGCAGGGGAGGGAACAGTCGCTGGTGAAGAGACAAAATATTAAGATGTGTCAGTGCATAAGACAGAGTGGAAAGATCATCTCAACAGGATCCATAAGGGAGTTTTTCCTGAACAAGCCAAATCATCAGACTGATTCTGAATCCCAAAGACGAGCCTGTAAGGTTTCTCCTCCTGGCCTCCACAGCAAAGGCTTCCTACTTTCCATGCCTAGGAAGATGTAGTGTCCGAAAACCAATGGGTTTTCAATCCTCCACACCTATTATTTAGAAGGGGTGTCAGGGCCCAGCGTCACTCCTTAGAGAATTCTGAGACTGCTCAAGGGCGCATGGGCTGAGATGAGACTTAGCTTGCAAGGTCAATGACATTTCTCAAGTGAAGGGTCAAAAAGAACTTCTGCTTCCCAAGTGTTACCCCAGAATTTATGTAACAGGGAAAAGTGGGAATTGAAATAATTGGTGCTTTATTCCTTCTTCAAATGAAATTTACCTTCTTTCCGATCTCCATCGGCTGAAAAGTTGATGGAGCTAGTCCAACTCCCCCTATTACAGATAAGAGAATCCATCCCCTAAGGAATCACATTGCCTCTTGGCCACCAGATGGCTCAGCCCAGCTCCCCACTGAGGCTTGAACCAGGCCTCCCGTTTCCCAATTCAAAGACCCTTCTTCCACATCACAAGTCTCCTTCTGATATGAATATCAAACTCAGAAGGAAGTGGTCACAAGCTGCAATGTGCCGAGGTAGAAATTCATCAATCATTTGGAGAGAGGGGCTGTGCAGGGTCCCTAAGCAAGGCCTCGCCTATCCACCCCAGGCCCATATGCCACTTTCTTTTGCCAGGGCAGCTCCTGGACTACTAGGTGTCCTTCTGCTCAGGACACTGAGCAAACTAGGTCAAACGTGGTATTCAACAACCCTTCTTAAGCTTTGAAGGTCATCTCAATGCTCCGCATTTTTTCATATTTTCAAAGAAGCGGTGAAAACGGATTTTTTCAATACGGCATACTGGGCTCATTGCCTGGGAGCCGCATTCCCATGGCACCATATATTGCCAGCATATGCTTCTCCTTGTAGAGTGGACGCCAAGTTAAGATTACATTAGGGAATAAGAATTAAGGACGTCAAGCAGTAAGTTGTTAGAAAAAGGTACTAGGGAGGAGTATGGGCAAACAGAAGTCCTCCTCACAATAACATCACATGAACTAGAAGATTAAGGAGTGCAATTAAAGAGAAGGGGTCTTTAAAACCACTAAAGTGGGTCGCCTGGGTAGCTCAGTCAGTTAAGTGTCCAACTTCAACTCGGGTAATGATCTCATGGTCCTTGAGTTCGAGCCCCGTGTTGGGCTCTATGCCGACAGCTCAGAGCCTAGAGCCTGTCTTTGGATTCTGTGTCTCCCTCTTTCTCTGCCCCTCCTCTACTTTCTTTCTTGTGCTCTGTCTCTTTCAAAAATAAATAAATATTTTAAAAAATAAGATAAAATAAAATAAAATAAAACCAATAAAGTAATACTGAAAATGCCACCAGGTAATCACTTCCTGATGGATGGGAAAGTGAAATGCAGCATAAATACCAATTCTGCCAAAATCATTTAACATATATTTAACATAATCCTACCACCAAAATTCTGATGCTACTTTTTGTGGGCAAATTAATTTTTTAGAGATAGAGAGCATGAGCGGGAGAAGGGCAGAGGGAGAAGGAGAGAGAGAAAATCCCAAACAGGCTCCCCACTATCAGTGCAGAGCCTGACATGGGGCTTGAACTCACAAACCATGAGATCATGACCTGAGCCAAAATCAAGAGTCGGACAATGAACCAGGTGGGTCACTCAGGTGCCCTTGGGGGCAAATTTAATGCCCCACAAACATGTCTACATCTTAATCTCAGTACCTATGAATGTGTTATCCTCCATGGCAAAAGAAACTTTACAGATGTGACCAAGGGTGAAGACCCTGGAATGGGAGGGAATTATTCTGGATTATCCAGAACCTGATCTATTCACCAGGACCCTTAAAATTAGAGAGCATTTTCTGGCTCCTCAGAGGGAAAAACATTCGGAAAGATGCAGCACTGTTTCCTTTGAAGATGGAAGACGGACCCATGAGCCAAGGAATAGAGGCAACCCCTAGGAGCCGAAAGGGACAAGGAAAGAAATTCTCTCCCGAAAGCCTCCACAAAGGAACCACATCCCTCCTGCACTCTGGTTTTGATCAGGGGAGCCCAGCATCAGACTTCTAACCTGCAGAACTATTAGGTAATTAATCTGCATGGCCATAAGCCACTAAGTTGGTGGTGGTGTTTTACAGCAGCAAAAGAAAACTGATACACTAATTTTTAAACCTAATCGAATTATGAAACTGTAAAATATTATTAAATTGACCTAAGTTGGAAAAAATAGAGGCAAAAATGGGGGCAGAGGGTGGGAGAGAGGTATTTAAATGTTCTCAAATTTTAAAAATTGAAAATGAGTGGAGAAGACCATCCATCCTGTCATGTATTAAAATACATCTGGAACCATTAAAAAATGTGAAAGCCATATAAATGCTCCAGATATAGATTCCATCAGATTAAATGTTTCTATACTCTTGAAGGAAACCTCTCTATACAATGGAGAAAGAAAATCAAATTTAAGAAATAGCTTAGAGATCTCTGATTAGCAAAATAAAAAATTAGTTTATGTCCTCAATTTATACCATAAATCAAAATAAATTCTGCATCACTAAAAAAGTAAATATTTTAAAATCCTATTAAATATGGCAAAGAATAAAATAAAAGAAAATATATTTAAATATATACAGGAATTACAACTCTCTAAGCTTTCGTTGATGGGAAAATTCAGATAGAATGCTATAAAAGATTTATCTTATAACTCCTGAAATAATATAATAAAACTTAAGAGAAAAAAAGATTAAAATGTGTTTAAAGGAAGATAAAGGGTTACTATCTATGTTATGCACAATGATCATCAAGTAAAATGTCCAGTAGATGAAAGAGCAAAGGATATGATCTGATCATCTATGCAGGAGGAATTGAAATTAGTAAACAAACATATGAAAATGCTCCACCTTGCTGTGATCAAAGACAAACAAATTAAAATATTCATTAAGTACCATTTTACACTTATTATATTATCAAAAATTATGACAATACCCAAGGCTAACCAGGTTCTGATGAAGTTAGTACACTTACACACTGTTGATTGCAATTTAAATAGGTTCTGTCTGTAATATAAATTTAGCCATATATATCAAAAGATAAAATATTAATTTTATTGAATCCAGTAATTTCCATCACTAGGAATTTATCCCAAGGATTTAATCCAGAGAAAGAAATATTTGTGTAGGAAGGTATTTGTTTATTATAGTAAAGAATGAAAGACAACACAAAGAACAATTAAGAGAACTTACACTTTATTGGATGTCAAGAAGACTGTGTAGCAACATGGGAAAAAGGTTAATACAAAATATTAAATGAAAGCTGAAAAAATATTAGGCTGACCCATATCAATTACCATTTTCATAGGAAAACTGTAAAATATTGAAAATTCCACCTGGTTCCACCTAATAGTTCTGTCATGAGTACAGATAGGTAAAAGCCTTGCTTTTGGGGACCAGAGTTATGAGGAAACACAAGAAGAAAAACATTTGAAGGGATGGTAGTATCAAGAACAAACTTTTTAGCCTCCATTATTTTTCATGCTGATATTATTGGAAAAACCAATTTTAATGTGAAGCTGTTAAAGACATGATTCCAATACAGATGGAGATATCTCATGAAAGAAGTTAAAAGTCATCATTTCAGGATATCTTCCATTTCAAATTCTTTAATTCGCTATACAGGAATCAAGGAATTAAGTTTTTGACAAAGGTAAAAACTTGTTTTCAAAAGCCCTGGTCCAAAGCTGTCAGCATTAGTAATAAGGCAAGATAGCAGAGCACCTGTTTTTAGAGTCAAATCCCCTTGATCACCTAGAAGACGTTGGAAAAATTACTTTACCGCATTTAACCTCAGTTCCCTTACCTGTCAAATGGGGACAGTAATGATATTTACAGCAAGATTGTCATAAAGATTGCTTAAAATTATGAATATCAAATGCCTCTTTGGGTCTCTGGCAAAGAGTAAGCGTTCAACAAATATGAGCGAGTCATCATTATTAATGAACCAGTATAAATCTTTCAACAACGACTGAAGTGAGACAATAATATTCACAGGAGGGTACTTCTATGTACCTTAGGTTGGAAATTATTCCGACCTAATTTTTTTTCTCTTGTCTTTTCTAAAAACGTCTTTAATCAAAACGGACCAGCCCACATGATGCTATATGTAGAATTGTCTCCAAAATCTAAATGTAAAATACAGATGTGGTCGTGAGTGCAAATGTAAACTAGAAACAAGGTTTCCTCCTCTCTCTTAACCTGTAAAACAAGAAGACAAAGTGGTCTGGGGCCTTAAAAGTATTAGTAATCATCACTTGAGGATGTGCTTTTTCGTTCTCTGGATCTTGAAGACTAGAGCTAACACTAGTTCCCTTCTCTGTCAGCGCAGCAAGCGTTCCTTTGGAGGACTGCCTCTTATCCATGAAGGGGATCTGCCAACCACATGACCTCCAGTCCTCCATCACCGGGGCAGTAGGCCCCCAGTGAAACTCCCTCTTCATAAAACATCACCTGAAAGGAAAGTCTCTCTCCTGAAATACCGAGTAAGAAGGTTCTAAGGTTCTGCCCTGAGCTGGCAGGATCATGTTGGTTGACTTTAGTGGATCTGCTCTGTCTAGCTACCCTTTCCAAGGCCAACACATTCATCTCCCCAGCTGCCCAAAGTCTTGGTGGCTGGTAGCTCAGAACTGGGTCTCGCCGTGGGACTTTCTTTCTTCCATAAGGAAATACATCATCGAGTTGTGCTCCCTCCCAAAGAGCAACCCTAGCCACTACTCTGCAGTTGGTGCTGCGACCTCTGAGTGAGGAATAGAAAGCCATAGACTCTTTGCTTCCATGTGGCCGCAACTCTGAAGGGTTCCAGAGCTCCCTGTAGAATTAGCTGAGCCTTCAGCAGCAATGACTTCAGGTTCAGCTTCTGCTGCTGCCCAATCACATTCTTCTCACTTCCTCACATGTGTAATGCCAAAGACCTCTCCCCAGTAAACCTTCTACTCAAGAGTCTGTTTCCTGGGAACCCAACCTAAGGCATTTGGCCCTTGAATAAAGCCTGTCCCTTAATGACACTAAGAAGAGACAAGAAATAGATTCAACAATGTCACTCAACATTGTTGAACGTACATTCAACAAGGAACACCTTGACAGTGCTACAGCTAAAGCTAGCCCTCTTCTTGGTCTTCCAAGATACCTGAGTCAATATGTTCCACATTTCAGTTAAACTAGCTAAAACTGGATCTTAATCTTATACAACTGAAGGAGCCCTGACTAGTCTCATCTCCTACAATATTTAACACAGTCCTTCATACATGCACAATGAGGACCAGTGTTTGTGGAATTTCACTGCTGCACGGCTTTACTAGTGCTTCGTATAATGAGGGCCTCATAAAATATTCTACCAAAAGGAAAGAGGGGAAAGGCATTGTATCATAAAACAAGCTTGGTAAGGGGTGCGTGGGTGGCTTAGTCAGTTAAGCGTCCAACTTCAGCTCAAGTCATGATTTCATGGTCTGTGCGTTCAAGTCCTGCATCAGGTTCTGTGCTGAGAACTTGGAGCCTGGAGTCTGCTTCAGATTCTGTGTCTCCCTCTCTCTCTGCCCCTCCCCTACTCATGCTCTGTCTCACTCTGTCTCTCAAAAATAAGGTTAAAAAATTAAAAACAAGCTTGGTTAAGTGCTACATACCCTATGAACTTTTAGATTATATATATATACATATATATATATATATATATATATATAACCAAAGTTGCAGTTATTTTTTTAATTGTAAATAAAACCTTTTAAGCTTCCTTTCAGGCAGAGTTTACTTGGCCACAGAACACTGGGACTATAGGTAGAGCACTCAAATAGGCTTGATTTGGCTGACAAGCTGGAGACTACCAAATTTCAAACTTCCTCAGTTTGTTCATTGGCCCTCTTGTGTCCTGGGAATTAGCACAACTTGCACAATATTTATTATCAGAGACAGAGGAATAGAGCAGCCTTAACCGTCTTCCACTGATTATTTATTCAAGCTACCGTGTCCAAGACTCTGACAGGCCTGACTCCTCCTACAGCACATTTCTTACAGTCTATAGTTCATAAAAAAAGAAACTGAGGTTTAATAACTTCCCCAAAAATTCTTCTTCTAAGCCTGGTTCTCCAGCCTCCAGAAGCCCAAATAATATCAAACATGCCATTTCTTGACAATTCCTTAAAGGCATACATCCAGATGGCCAAATAGAAACATCAATCTTGACAACATCAATCTCATCATATCTGAACCTCAAACACAAATCATTTCTTTTATCAGATGGCTCAGAGACTCGGGGTGCCCTGAGTTGAAAGATATACTCATTTACTGGTCAGAGGCAATAAATGAGGTATCCCTGGACTTGTTTGCATCATAAGTCCGAAATGAGCCTAGGACACCCAACTCAATAAATGTGTTCCCTGGGAAATTATCTTGGGTTATCGGAGAAGGAAAAATATAAGCATGCAAAGATTATAGATAAAAATGAAACAGAAGCCTGTCTGGCTTCAGAATTGTGGTCTTTCTACTCCACACCACTTCTGGATACTTGCAGATCCAGGAAAACAGTTCCCTGGGGAAGTTGGAGAACAGAAGACCCAGCCAGAGTCTAAAGCCCTACATGCACGTGGCTGGAGCTACTCCCTCTAGAAATGCCAGTTCAGGACAAAGAACATTTTGTCCCCAGAATTGCTTTTATAGAAGTAAACCTTTTTGAAACACTTGAAGGCTGGGCCATACGCATGCTGAGTTATCAGCTGGCTTCTGTCTGATATCCTAGGTGTGAGTCTGCTTTGCTGGACCAGAAGACCCTACAGCTGGAGATGGGAAGAGAAAGCTGGAGTTGATACGGGGCTGAGGTGGACCGAAGATTCTCTGGGGCACTGAAAGCTTGGAGAACTGACCATCCATGGCTTCCACTATTCACATCACTCCCAGCTGCAGTGGTTCTGATAAGCAAATTATAAAACTATGGGTTTGTCCCTTCTTTAGTAGTCTACCAGTTTACCTGCCCCTTCCACATGCCTTGTCAGATACTCCATTGCAACCAACAGCTTCAGGCCAAGTGACTCTCCCCCCTTCACAACAGTGAATTGAATCGGTTCAAAGCTAGCCAGCCCATTGGCTGGCCAAGAACCAATAAATTTCCTAGATAATTTGAACTGAGACACAGGGACCATTGAAAGTCAGGTGTTGGCACTACAGCACGTGCAGAAGGCAGACCCATGACTCAAAGCTGGTTGCCAGCCAAGGCTATGGCACTGCAGAAACTGAAAGCCTCGCAAAAAAAGGCTGGTGTGCCGAAGAGAACAGAGAAGATGTGCAGGTAGGAGCAGCCAAGAAAGCATGAAGCTCCGGAGAAAGACTAAGGGAACAACTGCCTGACAACCCTCGAATATTCTCAAAGCCTAGCTGTGCTGCACACAGCATGGGTATCATTTCCCAGAAGCCTCAGCATGAATTCTGTTTGCATAAATTAGCCTATGTGGGTGGGTTCCTGTGGCAGAAAATTACCTCCTTTGATGAAAATATATCCATCTATTTATTTTTTCTTAATTTTATTTATTTTTGAGAGACAGAGAAAGAGCATATGTCGAGGAGGAGCAGAGTGAGAGGGAGACATAGAATCGGAAGCAGGCTCCAGGCTCTGAGCAGTCAGTACAGAGCCCGATGTGGGGCTCAAACTCATGAACCACAAGATCATAACCTGAGCTGACATCAATGCTTAACCGACTGAGCCACCCAGGTGCCCCAACATATCCATATATTTAAAAATCAGTTATTGTGTGTCAGCCAGGCATGAGTGAGCTAAGCATGATGCCCCTCTCCTGGGAATCCAAACTCAAAAGTAGGTCCTTACTTTAGAACCAGTGTATAAAAGGTGTTCTGGAGACCTAAGAGGAGCAGTGTGCAATCTGCCTAAAAGGAGGGGAGCAAGAAAGGCTTCCCAGAAGGAAGTAATGTCCAGCTGCTGAGCTAGAAGGACAGGAAAACATTTGCTAGGTGGCCAAGGAGAGCATCCCAGGAAGAACAAAGAACATCAACAAACACATGGACACTATGGGAAGGGCCTCTGATGTGTCAAGAAGAGAGAGGGAGGAGAGGGAACAAAGAGGAAGGGGAACTCTGAACCTGTAGCAACAATCAGCAAGAAAAGAATGCCAAGGAGTTTACATTTGATCTTTCACCCAAATAGGAGACTGTTTAAACTTTGAGAAGGAAATGATATGCACACAAGAATTTCAGAACAATGACTCCAATAGTGAAAGAGAATTAGGAGACAGTGTTGGTGGTGTCAGAAACACAAATTTGAAGCTATTCCAGTATTTCCAGCAGAAGAATTTATTTATTAAGTTCGGGAAGGTGGGGTTCAAAGGGGTGTACATACATGCAATAATGAGACAGAATCTATAGGACTTTAGTGACTAAGTGTGGTGGGAAAAGGAATAATTCAGAATGATTCTTAGATTTCTAGTGGAGTGACAGGGTGGACAAGTAGGTCATTCACCTCAATAGGGAATTCCAGAGTAAGGAGGGGAAAGGCACATGTTAAGGGAGAAAAGATGAGTTCAGTTTGAGGCATGCCTTTGAGATATCCATTCACGCGAAGAGGACCAATATCCACTTGTGTATATTTCACAGTCGACAAATATTTGCCAAAGTACTATTATGCATCAGGCACTCTGTTAGGCCCCAGGAGCCCACATAAGTAAGAACAGTCACCAACCCTTACTCTTACATGGGAGCATACAGTCAAATGTGAAGGATATTATTAATCGAACAATCACATAAATATAGAATTTCAAACTGTGAAAAGGACTACATAGGGAATGAAGCTAGAAGTATGAATGTGAATGGGGGATCAAACATGGTGGATCAGGGAGACCATAGAAGGAAAACGAGGAGAGAGTCATGTCATAGAAGCCAAGGTCCAAGAAGATGATCCAAGAATAATGGAGTGGTTCACCATACTAACTTCTGCAGAGAAGACCTATAAGGTGAGCACAGAAAGTGTCACTAGGTTTAGTGATATGGAGGTCCCTGGGGATCCTAGCCAGACCTACTATGGTGGGGGCCAGACTAGTGAGCAGAGAAGTGTGGGTGGGAGGTGGAAAATGGAGACAAAAAAACACACAAAATGCCCCAGAGATGTTTGTACATGAAGAGGAGAGGAGAAATGCGTCTGTGGTAGCAGACAGAAGTGGGTTCAAAGATCATTTGAGGAAGCTTGTTCCTCGTTTTCATTTTTTAGTGGGAGAAATTTTCATTGTTACTAAAAAGGATTCACAGGAGAGGGAGAATTTAGGGTTCAGGAGTAGGAAGGAACAAAGGCCAGTCCAGAAACAAATAGAGAGGGTGAGATTTGTGAGTCAAGTGAGTGTCCTTAAATGGATCTGGAGCTGGGAGTGAGTGTGGCTACAGATGTGAATTTAGAAATGATGACAAAAGCATGGTGGAGAGAGGCAGCTGTCACCCGTGGGAGCATGAAGACTGAAAAGAGAATAGAGACCAAGGCCAAACATGGAGAGATGTCAATGTTTAAAGAGAGGACAAAAGAAAGGAGGCCCCTTGGGAGACTGCACAACAATGCCCAGAGGGGTCATGGAAAAGAGGGAGAATTTATAATCATGCATCCCCTCCTCCCTTGTGTCTCAATCACCAAAGTAGCCTTCTGATTGGTTTCCCAACTACTTAATCCCTAACCCAGTGTCTTGGAGGACAGGACCAGGGTAGGGGTGAGCAGAGCAAGAGTCAGGAGCAGCACATATGGAACATATGTTTGATGGGTAAAAACATAACAAGCCACCTGAGCCTCCATTTGCCCCACCTTCTGCTTGCTGTGTGACTTTGGGCAAGCCTTCTTGATCTTTCCATTTCACCTCTCCCATGTGTAAAATAAGGACAACAACATTTTCTTTAACAACCTCATGGGTTGTCCTAAAAATTACATGAGTTACTGGCTGTGAGAATGTTCTGAACTCTGCTAAATCACAACACAGGCATGAAGACTTATTATTAATCTTGCTTCATGGCTCGTCTTTTCTCAGACAGTTCTGCTGGCTCCCTGTCTTGGCTCCCAGCAAGTAATGGATGGTTCTGTCACCACCCAAACACTATTGCCCTTTCCTTTTTAGGTCGTTCCAAATCTGAGTCACATTTAAGCAAATGCAATGTATTTTGCAGGTAGAGTTGGCAAGATGTGCTCCATTTGCTTTTGGCCCAGCCTTTTAATTGCACTTGGAAGTAAACAGCAAATTACAGAGTGAAGAGGACAGGGTGATTTGGAAAAAGAAAGAAAAACTGAAGTGTATTTGTTTGGGAAGTAGGGAGTATATCACACAAACTTAAAATAATTGGGAATATGTGCAGTTTCCTAAAGGCATTCAGAGCTTAAGCCTCCTTGCTAAAGAGGCTCCTGTGCCTAGGTTTCACTGCCTTCCATGATGTGACTCCAGCACGAGTCACCATTTCTTTCCTGCCCATCATTATAAGTCTCCCCACTGTCCACCAACATGCCTATTTCTGCCTCCACATGTTCCCTCATTAGATGCCTTCCAAGCACAGCCTCCTGGCCTGCCCCAATTACATCAGCCCAGGCCTCCCCTTATTCAGGAAGCCTGACCACCTTTTCTGAATTTTTCCAAAAGCTAGAGTCCAAACCCTGTGGTTTAGCCCCTCCCTGGAGTCTCCCTGACTGCCATTATTTCATGTGCACTGGTCTTTTCTAATATCATTGACATTAAACAACCATTATGTTCTGGCTGCTTTCTACCCACTATCTTATTCAAGATGCATACATTTCCCAATTTATACATAAGGAAATTAAGTCCCATGGAGCTAAACTGCCCCGAGTTGGCAGGTGCTGAGGCCCCCTGGGCATGACGGTAAAGTTCAGGCTCGTATTTCTCCCTAACAGCAGGGCCCCTGTCTTAGTCTTCCCTGTGGCGCCTCCCACAGTTACTGAGAAGGTCGGGCATCTGGGGAAGAAGACGCCAACGTAAAAACAGCTGCTGAGGGGGAGATAAGAGGACCCCAAAACTCGATACTCTGTTTCTGATGTCTCTTGATTACAGAGACTCCCAACTACATTGTAGTCCATCACACCATAATCCTAAACCAGAGGCCCAAACAGCTTTGCAGAAAATGAGGATATTCTTTCCCTATCCACCATTAAGTAATATTTAATTTGCTAATATTTCTCATGTTACTTTAATCAGAGCAGACTGTGTTTTTCCCAACCTTTTAGACAGAACAATACTTTCTGTATCTTAGCTCTTTAGCCTGCCGAGTGTTATTTGTGTTACTGTGAACTAATATATGCAGATTCACCACAATTAGCCATCACCATGGTAATTTTATGCCTTTTGTGTTCAGTTTCTGTTGCATATGCTCATCAAGGAGACTGAAGCTTTCCTGATGAAGCAGAATTCATTACCTGCCTTTGGATTATAAGTGTATCGAATTTGAAGAAATGTTTTCAAATCCTGATGGCATCCCGTGTCTGGCTTACTTTTGAGAGAAAACTTCTTCTTCTTCTTCTTCTTTGAGCTGGGACTGGCCAATTCTCTGGCAAAAACACCATGGTTTCAGTGGGAACGTAGGCCCCTAAGAGCTGACAGAGCCTTCGGCCCTTCAAGGGGATCCCTTCCCTCTGCTTGAATGGTCTCAGTTGCTGCACGGTTCAACTGAGTCTTGTTGTCACACCAAGCATGAGGACGAGTGCACAGCTATGGTAGACCATCTGGGGTACTGACACCCCAGTATACATGTGCCGCTCCTTCCTGCAAGGAATCGATTTCCCTGACTCTTCAATCTGGCCCTGGGACTTGTTTTGACTAATAGAATGTGGCAAGCATGTTGGTGTACAAATTCTAGAGCCAGTGCCCTAGGAGACCTTGCAGTTTCCATTTTTATTCATGTGGAATCCAGCAGCCATGTAGAAACATAATGAGGGCCCATCTGGAGATGGTGGTGTAGCCAGCCATTCTAGACTCCTGAACGGAGGCACAGACATGTCAGGGAAGCCATTTCGTACATTCTATTCCCTGCCAAACTTTCAGCTGAATGCAGACATAGGAGTGACCCCAACCAATATCATGCAGAGCAAGAGAACCTCCCAGCTGAGCTCAGCCAGGCCGCAAAATCATAGGAATTGTTAAACAGAATGGTGGCTGCCAGAGGATGGAGGAAGGGGGATGGGGGGACTTGTTGTTCAATGGGTATAAAGTTACGGTTGTGTAAGATAAATGAATTCTAGAGACTTGCCACAGGGCCTACGATTAACAATACCATGTTGTCCACTTTAAAAATTGTTAACAGGTTAAGTGTTTCCACAAAAACAACAACAAAAAGCCAAGAGACATGAGGAAACTAAATTTTGGATTCATTTATGACCCTGATTGTGGTAGTGATGCTGTCTCAAGTATATTATATGTTGGAACTCATCAAATCATATCATTCAATATGTACAGTTTTTTTATGTATCAATTATATCTCAGTAAAGCTGAGGAAGGAAGGAAGGAAGGAAGGAAGCAAGCAAGCAAGCAAGAAAGAAAGAAAGAAAGAGGAGGAGGGGAGGGGAGGAGAAGAGAGGAGAGGAGAGGAGAGGAGAGGAGAGAGGAGAGGAAAAGAAAGGTGATGTTTTAATACATTTCATTTGGGGGTGGTTTGTTACACAGCAATAGCTAACTGATACAGCAGCTAAGAGAAGGAAGATGCAACTAGATCCCTGATCATCACTGTTATTGGGTAGAGTGTGTACAGCCCCTGAGTCTTTCTTGCACAAAACTTCCCCCTCCAACCAGACCTCATCCACTGTCTCCTCAGCCTGCAAGATACGTCTTGGATCTCACTCCTGTGGTTTTCTCTGTGTCATTATTGTTTACCCCTTTCCTCCCTCCCTCATCTGTCCAGGAATTAACCCTTCTACTCCTTTAGGCCCCCTTTGAGCTCGGGCCAGTGTATGGTTAAGCTATGTGTGCACCCATCGGGCTCTTCCATTTGTCCACCCTATTATTTTTAGTTCCACATTTTCCGTTTAAGAGCCGGCATAGAGTCAGCTCTCAATCCTGATTGCTGAGCGAATGAATAAGTGCTTCCCACTTCTTCCCCTTTTCCCTCACCTGGCCTCCCTCTGCTTATCAGCGTTTTATATTTAATTTCCTCCACAAGCTCTTTCCTGGACCCTCTTACCTATGGTAACCTCTTATCCTGGAGCTTATTTTATATATAGGTAACACTCATTTATTTCAAGTCATCATGGCGGGGTATTGGGAAAAGTGTTCAATTAGCAATAATCATGCCTCAGGTAAACTTCATTGGCTATGATACTGTCACCACACAAAGCGATATAAAACTTCCTTAAAAATTATATGTTAAAATACTGTTTAACACACTAGGTCCAGTCCCATAAACTCTCCCATTTAGCCTTCACAGCCACCAGGCCACAAGGCCCAGCCCTTCTTCCCATGAGGCCGCCTCTGTTCTCCCCACTGCTGGGACCCCTACCATGTAAGGGAGTTGCTGACCAAACTGATTAGACCCCACATCATCATTTGGCATGTTACAGCGTTGCAAATGTGGGATCTCAGGCTCAATCCTCTCCTCCTGCCTCCTGCTTAGGCCTGGCACCTGGGATAAACCGGCTCCATCCACCTTTCCCTTCCACCAAATATGCCAGAGATGGATAGGCGGACCACCTGAAGGCTCACACCTCCCTCTACAGGTACATCTCAGTGAATGGTTCCAAAGATCTAGATTTTAAAGGGTGGGTAAGGGAGAGATATGTGGAGGTCCCCACTATAGACCCAAGTCCGAATCATATTCTTTATCCAGCTTGTACTGAAGAGCCCTATGGTGGTAAGCAGCCTCTGAGATGGCCCCAGTGACCGCCACCGCCTAGCTTTCGCACTCTGATATAACCCCCTCCCCATGACGATGGTTTGCCTCTAGCCAGTAGCACATGGCAAAGATGATAAGATGCTACTTTCATGATCAGACTGCATAGTAGTGTTACATCATCTTGCTAACAGACTCTGCCCTTTGCTGTCTTTGATGAAGTAAGCTGCCATCTTGTAGAGGTCCGTGTGACAAGGAACTGAGGGTCACCTCAGGCCAACAGCCTGCAAGGAACTGAGGCTCTCAGTCGAGCAGCATATGAGTAGCTGAATTCTGCCAAAAGCCATGTAATGGAGCCATGCAGATCCTTGCCGCCCAAACCGTCAGAGGAGAACCCAACCTTGGTCAGCCCTTGGATCTCAGCCTCATGGAAGACCATGAAACAGGGGACCCAGGTAAACCATGCCCAAAATTCGGACCCACAGACACTGTGAGATAATAAATATGTGCTCTCTTAGGCCACAAAGCAATATAAAATCAATGCAACTCATTGAGACTTTGAGGTATTTGCTTAGAAATCAACAAAACACGTCTTTGATTCCCATTGCATTATTTTGGGTATATTTTCCTTAAGACGGTATGAGGATGATAGGAAAGGTGGACTTGGCCATGCATGGATCCTAATGTTTTCAAAATCACTCCCCAATCTAGGACAGTATTATTTGTATCCTTATTTTTAAGTTAAGGAAACTCAGGATCATACAAGTTGGTATCTGTCCAAATGTCTCACTTCTCCCCTCCCCTAACTCCAAATACAGTGCTCCTTCCCCTCCGACAAGGCTGCAGCATCTTTAAGCAAAGAGCTGGTGTCGTTAACTATGCTGTGAGCAGTCTGAGAGCAGGGACTCCCTCAGGCATGTTTCTGTTCTCGGTGGCAGCACACAGGTGGCATGCGGGTGACACAGAGGCAGAAAAGAGGTCCGGAGCTGCCCTTCTAGTACCCGATCCAGGCAAACCTCTCCAGTGCCACCCAGCAATGCCGTTGCTGGGAATACTTCAGTGACCATCCAAATAAAGCAGCTCAGACTGCAGATGTTTGGGAATAGGCAATGACCCTGCTATTTAACATGGACTGCTTTATGGTATTAATAAAATTGAGTGTTCTGGGAAATGCCTTTTAAGTGAACCAGGTCTAAGTCCAAGGTTCTAGAAAGCTTTTAGCTTAAATGCTAACTCACTGGCAATATGAGGGACACCAGCATTAAGGAGACGCCTAGCAGAATGGGGAGGACCCAAAAAGCCAAGTTTCTTGGCCCGCGCCTCCCTGCGGTCCACGTAGCCAGGAGAGATAGACAAAGTTCAAAGCCTAATGGGCAAAAGCAGGGCGGGCTCAGTTGAAAGCAAACAGGAAAATGGAAGGTAACCATCGCTGGTTGGCAGGTGGATTAAACTCAAGACGGGCTGCGAGTTAAAAAAGAAAAGAAATGAAATGAAAAGAACCGAAAGGAAAAGAAATGAAAAGAAAAGTAAAAAAGAAAAAAGGAAGAACTGGGGTGGAAAATTCGAATTTGAAGCTCAGCCACGTGTGATTCGCCAGGACTGTGGACTCTCAGTGGGACATCATTTGAGTGGCTGAATTCTGCCATCAGCCACATACCAGATCACGCAGACCCTTGCCAGCCACACGTTCAGAAGGGAACGCAGCCTTGGTCAGTTCCCCCTCCCTGGATGGCTGGCACGGCGGGAACCGACCCCACGGGGCCGTGAGAAGAGGTGGCCGGAGTGTTTTGCGACACTGAGATGCCGTACACATGTGAGGGCCGTTGTCGCCCAGAGCAGCTGCTCTGTCGCAGCAGTGATCAAAATAGCAGCAATAAAACAAGGCCATACTCGTTAGTGGGACCCTTTGGATGTTCCCCACAAGGAACGGACGCTCTCTGATTTAACACGGCTTCCTAAGCATCAGACATGAGGACGCTTCAAGTCGCCGAAGAGAGACGGAAATCACACCAGTATTCTCACCGGGAAATTTTACTGTAAAGAACTGTTATCTTAATGGATAACCGGTAATGAGATAACCGAGGTAGCAAGGGCAGGGAGCAGGGGACCCTCCTTCTCGACGGCCTGGGACTGCGCAGGTCGCCGGGAAATGGCATTCTCAGTACTCCAAGACCCAGAACACCTAGGGTGAGGTGAGACCCCTCAGGGTTGGGGCAACACTGGAAAGATGCTGGAATCGTTACAACCTAGAAGTTTGGAAGGGGAGCCCCACAGAGACGGGGTCCAGGCTGCTGGGGAGGGGATGTCACCTGGCTGGCACTGGTGTCTCTAGGGGGTACAGTGAGGCTGGCCCTGAGCCCTGGCAAAGCCCCCCTCGGCATTCCGCCGCTGCTACGGGACAAGAGGGCGCTGTTGGGGGGCGGGCATTGCTGGGGTGCTGCCCACCACCCATCAGCAGGAAAACAGTGGGGCGCAAACCCTTTCTCCCTCTCGCGCCCCCTACTGGCAACTCTTAGCAGGGGGCCAGCTGGCAAGGCAGATCAGGGGTTTGCAGAGCGCAGAACATGGGGTTCAGAGCTGAGAGTCCTTAACTTCATAGCTGGCACCGCGGCCGTCAAGCCAATGTAGGCCAGAAAATGTGGCCACAGATTTCATCACAGAAACCTGCCTCTTCTGGAATTCTTCCCAAGCTCCCGAATCCAGTCTACATGGGGCTCAGGAGGAAGAGAATTCCTGCAGGGCCCTATTCCCTCAGCTACTGCTCTGTGACCCACCAGGTGGGCGGAACCATTTCTGTCCCAGCCCTTGCACGTTGCCCCCACCCAGGAGCAATCCGGTGCCGCCCAGCCTGATTGCTGGGTCGAGCCTTGTGGCCTTCTCCCGCTGAGCCACATTGCCTACTTCGCAAACTTTTAGGCAGCTGGCCTGTGAGGAGCATTGAGCAGCTTTAAAAATTGATGTGGGTCATTATTCTTTCATGAGCCACCACAGACCAGCAGTGCAAGGCCACAGACATGCACGTGGAGGCCGCTGCTTCAGTCTGCTCTGTTCCTAGTGGATTTGAGCCTCTGAAAGAGGGGGTCGAGAGGGTCCCGCAAACAATACACACAGCTTGCCACCAAAGCAGATGCCTTGATGCAACCACGAGGGTCAGAGAGAGAGGGAGACTGAGGGACCAGAGCGGACTCCACGCTGCTAAGGCGGGGCTTGAACTCGCCAACCTGAGCCCCTCCACACTCAACCCATGGAGCCACCTAGGCTTCCGCCTTCCCAGGCTCTTAGTCCCTGCTTTCCCATTAGCACATTCGTGGGCCTGACTTTCTGCTTTCCCGGCTCCCCACTACCTTTCTTCCTTTTCTCTCTCTTTTCCTTGTCTTCTGTTCCTGCCTCCCCGTTGGTCTGTGTTCCCTTTCCTGTGGGCCAGTCCCTCTCAGGCTGTCTGTTGTGGTTCCTCTGTCTTTTCTCTGTCTGCGTGTGGACCTGTCTGTCCACATTTCTAGCACCTGCATGCCTGTGTGTGTGTGTGTGTGTGTGTGTGTGTGTGTTGGGGTGAGTGTGCACACGCATGTGCTTTTCCCTAGTGCTTTCCACCTCCTCCACCTCCCTGTGGTCACCAGTTTCAGCTCCAGTTTCTCTGGATGGAAGAATGAAGTGCCTCTCCCCACTAGTATAGGGGCGTGGGGGGGGGGATCTCCACTTTATTTCCTTGCTCCTTCTGAAAAGAGAGTGGTGCAAAGATGAGTTCAATTCGAGACCCCAGTGTAGTCCAAGCCATGTGCTACACAATGAAACACAGATGCAGAACTCAGTCCAACACAGATGTGCTATGTGCCAGGCCGCATGCGCACTCAGGAGTAATCACATGGGGTGTAGGGGCTGCAGGTCCACAGTCTGGGGAGAAGGAAGCTCCTCAGCAAAAGCCACTGGGAAGGGGCATCTGAGTCAGGTTGGGGAAGGGGTTAATCAAGGAAGGCTTCCTGGAGGAAGCAATGCTGCATTTTGAAAACGATGTCGAGGTTAACCTGATGGAGAAATCAGAGAAGGGCATCCAAGGCAGCTGGCATATCACAAGCAACAGCAGGGAGGCAAAAGACAAACAACCCAGTGAGGTGGTGCAGGTCCCCACAGGCAGCACAGGGGCACTGGAGCCCAAGCACTGGCGGAGTGGAAGAGCTGGAGAGGTGGGTGGCGGGCTCCCAGCCAGGCTGTGGGCATCTTGCCAGCTCCCCCTCACCGCCCCCCCCACTGCCCTCAGCACTCACTGCTCCACAAACAGCTGCTTCCTGCATGCACCTGCACTCTGCCTGGAGGCAGCCGCTGGCCAGGGGAGCTGGCGGGCCCCTGTGCCTGGCAGAGCCCAGCGTCAGATAATGAAGACCCTAGGGAGCAAACTCAGCCAAGGGCCAATGGGAGTGTTTGGAGAAACCCTGGGTTTATAATCCCAGTAGTGGCAATTACAGGGCACATTCTACAGTCTCTCAGGGACCCTGCAGGACAGAACCCCGATCACACACGGTGGTCATCTGCCCACTGGCACATAGTGTATCAGCCACCTGCCCTTCCCCATCTCACACCGCCACCCCATCTTTCAAGTAAAGTCCTGATTCAGATTGATGTGCTCGCCCATGGGCAGGAGGGGACCTACGAAAGCCCCCAAGAGGGATGGCACAGCCATATTTGCATTCTAGAAGGACACCCACCCCAGTGACTGGTGTAGAGGGTAGATAATGGGCTGCTACAGTAACCCGCCCCAGGGGAGAGGAGGACCGCCCTGGGGCACCCATGGTGGGCAGGAGAGTGAGGAAGGCTCAGGTGCAGAACGCAGAGCAGAAGACCTGGGATTGACTTGTCGCAGCCCCTTCCTCGAAGAACTCAACGCACTTTCATCTGCAAGGTGATGAAAACCGGAAAGGTCAGCAGGAAGCCTCCGAGCGAGCCGCCTTGCCTAGAGGGGGCCAGGAAGGAGCAAGCAAAACCATCCCTGGAAGGGCAATGCCCAGAAGGGCTCTGCACAAGGAGCTAGATCCTAGCAGGAGGCAGGGCTGCGAGGCATTTGGGGGCAAGGTGGCTGTGACTGCTCAGTACCCACAAGTAGTCAGGATGGTTGAGGTTTAGAATAAAGAGTGGGGAGCCCCCAGTGAGAGCAGGAGCACATGCCGCGTTCTTGTGCATCTGAGTCCAAACCCGCCCCGGCCTCTACCTGGGCACGAGCAGGGGTGAATGAGGGGTGAGTGCTGGAAGCCACAGGCCAGACCCCCAGAGAGACCTAAGACATGCCACCAGCTGTGTGTGGGGAGGGTGTACATGGCTGCCATGCCAAATCCTCCTCACGTCCGAGCCTCCCTGGGGGAGTCCTCTCGGCCCCCCAGTTTATGGGGGGTATAGCCGTCAATGGGTGTCAGGGAAGTTCCCAGAGCTCTTGATGGAGCTCTTTAGGCATTCTAAAGGGGAAACCCACATAGTTTAAAATGTTCAGGCACCTCTGTTCCCTCAGGGTGGCTAAAATAGACCAACACTGACTTGTTGATCTGTCTCCTATCACTTCCCTGTTCACTTTCTACAGAGGTGACGTGATGGGCCAAGATAGCCAGGAAAGGGGGCAAAGAGAAAGTTAGGTGTCACATGGGTCAAGGGGACAGAAAGCATCCCCTAAAGGAAACTCTGCACGTTCCTCATCCATACCCTGTTGTGTTCTAGCAAACGACTCCTCACGTTTTCACTTGACATAGAAGACTTGCTTCTGAGATACAAGGACTTCTGAGAAAGGAAGGAACTAGCATCTGTCGACACCTTCCTATACCAACACAGTTGCCAGCTTGACAAAATGGGGCTCATTCTTTTGGTCCCATAGATGATGAAATGGTCGCAGAGGCTTCAAGGACTTGCCTTAGGCCAGTAGCGGTCAGAATTCACACTCACACCTGGCTGATTCAAGTAATCAATATTGTTTCTTACCTAGAAGAACACATTTCACTTGCTCTGGGTTTGAAACAATCTTGGCTATCTTTCCCACCCTGTTTACATGGCTTGTGTAAGGGACACAAGAGTGCTGATGCATAGGGGCACATGGACCCCAATGTGCACAGCAGCACTTTCAACAATAGCCAAGTTATGGAAAGAGCCTAAATGTCCATGAGCTAATCAATGGATAAAGAAGATGTGACTTATATACACAATGGAATACTACTTGGCAATGAGAAGGAATGAAATCATGCCATTTGCAGCAACATGGATGGAACTGGAGAGTATTAAGCTGGGTGACACATGTCAGTCAGAGAAAGATATCATATGTTTTCCCTCATATGGAGAACTTGAGAAACTTAACAGAAGACCATGGAGGAAGGGAAGGGGAAAAATAGTTACAAAGAGAGAGAGAGAGGGAGGCAAACCATAAGAGACTCTTAAATACAGAGAACAAACTAAGGGTAGGTGGGGGCGGTGGATGGGGGAAAGTGGGTGATGAGCAGTGAGGAAGGCACTTGTTGGGATGAGCACTGGGTGTTGTATGTAAGCAATGAATCATGGGAATCTACCCCCAAAACCAAGAGCACACTGTACATTAGCCAATTTGACAATAAACTATATAAAATTAAATTAAATTAAATTAAGTTAAATTAAATTAAAAAGTGGCCTGTGTAAACCAGCTGATTGTTTAGTGGATATTTACAATTTTTAAAAAGTCTTTTGTTTCTGAAAATAAATTTTAAGTACCTCAAGTGGTATTCCCTCCTCTGAAAAGAAAATCCTGACTAGAGATATGTGTTTAGGTATCTCTTAAAGTCCTCCAGTAATAGAATTCTCTAGGAATTTGTTCTCAACTCTTAGGAAAAGTGTGGGCTTTAGAGTCAGACTTGTTTAAGATATTGGCTCGGTTGCTTAGTAACTGTATGAGACATGGGACAAGTCACTCACCACTCACGTGTAAATCTAGTACTTCAGAAGGTTTGCTATGAGATTGAAATACAGGCACCTGGCTGGCTCAGTCAGTTAAGTATCTGACCGGCTCAGGTCATAGTCTCACGGTTCATGAGTTCAAGCCCCACGTCAGGCTCTCTGCTGACAGCTCAGAGCCTGGAGCCTGCTTCGGATTCTGTGTCTCCCTGTCTCTCTGCACCTCCCCTGCTCACACTCTGTCTCTCTCTCAAAAAATAAATAAAAATGTTAAAAATAATAATAATAAAAGAAACAACATTAAAAGCACAATGGTATAAGGATGGTGCCTGGCACCCAGGTGACAATCCATCAATCTCTTCCTGGCCTCTTCCTTCCTCCCACACAACCCCGCCCTCCCTGGAAAATATTAGCCCTTCCGTGAGCCCACGGCCTCAGAGCAAAGATGACGTACCTATTTGTTGGCTTGTCCATGAATGTAGGCCCATGGCTCAACCCCTGTTCCACTCTGCCTAAATGTGTCTAGAAGGTGTTCCCTTAAATTCTCTTTGAACTACCTAATAGTGATTGGGGGGCAAGAAAGAAAAGCAGAGAATTGTCGTGCATCCCTGGGGCCACACAAAAGCACAAGATAGGGTAATAAGCTCACTTTGGCTTCAAATAGCAAATGAATCACCTAACTTTGCACCCAACAGTAAACTCTAATAGAGAAAGTTTAATTTAGGTAATCAGTCAAATCCTGCTTAAGTAATATAAATAAGCTGGGTCAAAGAGAATGAAGTTGTCCACGGAGGTGCACTAGCCTTGGGGCGGGGTGAGGTTGGATGCCAGCTGGGCCCTGGTGGACAGGAGAATCGGGGTGCACTCCAGAGGACTGAGCCCCGGCAGAGCGGGGCTGCTCGTGGCCACAGCAGATGTGTCGGGGGAAGCTTTGGGATTCCCTGGAACCCAGATAACTTCTTCCCGAAACTAGCCAAAACTTAGGACCGCACCAGCTTGCAGGCCATAGCCCAAAGGGTCAGCATGTCGCATGCATTGCTGGCTATCCCACTTGCTCAAACCTCATACACCCCAGATTGACTCGGGATTGGGGGCGAGGGTGAGCGTGACTGCAAGTACTTCTGTCACTGTCTCTTCATCAGCAGGACCTTAAAAAATGGGCTTTTCCTGCTCTCGGTGTGAATCCGCTGGACAGTGCAGGGAGGCTGAGGGGCTTTGGGCAATGGGCACTCCTGAGGCTGCCTGCAAATCAAGCCAACCTCAGGCTCCCCCGCACCATCTTCTGCCTCACCTACATCCCTCTCGGAGGCAGGCCTGGCACCTATGTCTTAGGCTTCCCAGCCGATCGCTCAAAATACCTTCAAGCTTACTCTAAACTCAAACTCAAAACTCAAAGTGAACCACAGAGAGCCCAAAGAACACCACCATGGGAACCAGAGGGACCTGAGTTCAAATCTCAGCCCTGGCTTATAGCCTGAGGCAGACCACTTAACTTTTGGGGAACAGACTGTGTCTGTTTGCCCAGGACTCATGGGGTTCCCGGGATCCAGGACTTTCAGTCCCCAAACCGGAAGAGTCCTGAGAAAACCAGGACGAGTTAGTCACCATGCTTGAACTCAGAGCTCCAGTTTGTGCGTCTGCAGACACGTAATGAGGACACTAATCTGCATGTCAACTGTGAAGACCAGGGCCTTGTTTGTGCCAACAGCACTTTGTAAATCCTCTCATCGTTTCCAAAAGACTCATCCTTGCTTTAAAAAGCAGATCGAGGATCATGAGACAAAGGCCGCATGAGTAGGAGAGCAACAGAGATGGTGGGGGACAGGGAGGAGCAGTGAAGGCCAGAGAAGGGGGGGTCCCCTGTAGCCAGCGGAGCCCATTACTGCCGCTGCCCCCCGCCCCATCACAGCCCTGTGACCTGCGAGGCGTACTGCACGGAGACAGAATGGAAGTGGTTCCTTTTCTGGGCCCCCGGCTCAGAAATCACCGGAAGCACTGCGTGGGGCACCGTTGGTTCCAGGGCTCTCATCTCACCCTTGTCCCTACATCCTGACTCTCCCCACCAGCGCCTGCTCCAGAGAGCCAGCGGGAAGGTGAGGGCTGCATCCATTGCGATGACAAGCTCGAAGCCCAGGTGTCTTGCAGGTGATGGCCGCAACGCATGGCCTTGCTCCCTGCCCTCGCCTGACGCCGCAACTTCCTGCTAGAACTGCTTAGTCGCCTGGCCCTGTACATGGGGGTTTCCGCTGCCTCCTTGTGAAAGAACCTTAATTGTTGCTGCCACCTGAGCATCGAGGGCATCCCTCTGTGCTGAAGGGCCCTGGGAGAACTGCCCTTGTTCACTGGTGAGCGGGTTCCGGCTAGTGGAGGTGCCTCCGCAGGGTGGCGGCAGTCAGAGAGGCGGTTTTATTGCCAACACCAGGGGGTGGAGAGGTGCCCTAACCTGGGCTCGGGATGTTGAGAATTTCAGCAGCAATGCTAGCAGGCATCTGGGAAAGGTCACTGGACCAGGCGTCAAGAGACTGAAGTCCTAGTCCTGGCTCTGTCCCCACAAGGGCAGTGTGGAGTCCCTGACACTCCCTATGAAGGCTCCTCATCTATACAAAGAAGATGAGGGTATCAAACCATACCCTATAGAGTGTGCAGGCTTTTGGGAGGAAAAGGGGTACTGAACACATTTATAGACACTGAGACAGTTTGGGTAATATAAGATGGCCAAAAATCAGAAGCAATCCAGTAAGAGCAGAAGAGATAAATCGTGATAGATTCATGCAATGGAATACCAAACAGAAATGTTTAAAGGACAAACGACTGCAACATACAGTTGCATGGAGGGATTTTCCTGACAGAATAACAGATCAGAGACGTCTCCTACAGAAGGCTGGAGGTTGTACAACTCCCTATGCATAGCGTTCAAGAACCAGAAAAGTGATCTATGGTGACAGAAATGACAATAGTGGTCACTTAGGGTAGGGATGGGGATTGACAGGGAAGCGACACAAAGGAGCATCTAGGCCAGTGCACATGTTCTGTGTCTTGATCTGGGTAGTGGCCACAGGACTCTCAACACATGTAGGAACATTTACAGTCATATACTCACCACCAGGGCACTTTCGTGTAAGTCTGTCATACTTCAATCAAAAAGAAAAGTAGAAAAGAGCAAACAGATACCTGAGTCATTCTGCTGGGCAGAATTCATAGGACTTCGTTCCCTGCTGATTCATCCTTCTCCATGACCTCAATTATTCTTGACAATTAAAGTGCAAAATAGATGCCATTTCAAAGGAGGAGGCAGTGCCGTCTACTATTTAAAAGCAAAATGCACACGTGAATTCACACACCCACTCAAAGGATGCTGCCAACCCCTGGCTACTAATAGAGATGAAAATCTCTAAATGATCTACTGCCAGGCTTGATCATGCTGATTTGTTTCTGATCCGAGTGGAAGGAAAGCAGACTTTGCAGTAAGATGGAAAGCGCCGCTCTGTCTGACAGAGGGAAATATGATTAGAATGCACCGAGGCGGAAATAATGACTCGCCTCCCCCAGGACCAGCCCGCCCTCCCGCCTGTACCCACAACAAGTCTTGCATTGCTAATGACACAGTGTTGGGAGGCCAGTAGCATCTCCAATCCATCCTGACTCATGGTGCAATCAGATAATATGCAACCTGCAAAGCCCAGAGTCTTCCAGAAGGATGGCTTGCACAGGCACAGAGCACAACATCCCCACACTCCAGGAACTTCAAGGAATTCTCTTGTTAAATGGAGTTCCCTGGAAAAGCCCAGGGGAGAGACTGGGGGGTGGGGGGCTTA